>NC_073694.1:161708341-162066962 GCF_029784165.1 Wyeomyia smithii
CGTTCCCATTCATTCGATTAAAATCGAACTTAAGCAACCGTTATGTATTAAATTGTCAATAAAACAACGAAAGTCTATTATCTCAAAGATTACATGACTTATTTGAGCATAACTAGTGTCCTACGAACGAGTCATCTCTCGAACTTACAGATAACAAGCTTCATTATAATTTGATGTGGCTCAAAAGTTATGGAAAGAAAAGAAATTAAAATATTTAAAACTACACCTGCTTTGATCGATATATGTGGCCTCAACATATTTTAAGTGTGGTATAGTACTATTGAACGTTCCAAATTCATTGATTCCTTGCGATGTGTTTAAAATCTGAAAATGCACGAGGAATCGGTCATATGATATGATCAAAGTCGATTAACAAATCGTTTGAAATTATTGGTTTTATCGAAATGACAACATCCTCGACTGTTGGCTTCTGTACATCGCCTTAATTCTATTTATTTATATATATATATATATATATATATATATATATATATATATATATATATATATATATATATATATATATATATATATATATATATATATATATATATATATATATATATATATATATTTGGCAGAGCTGTATGCCACCACGGGTCGGTATTTGGCGATTACCGTAGGCCATTGCAATGCGACTAGGCAAGCAAAAAATAGATGCCAGATAATTGTTTACGAACCAAGCTCATGCGGTGTTGGGCTAAATTGAGACTCTTAGCAATTAAATGAATCAGCAACCATTCTGCAATGAATAATCTATTTTCCACTGATTTACTAACAGAAAACCGTATCCAATGAATGGCGCATGATTTTTTCAGAAGTAAAATGCAATGTTTCACCATGAAATTTGACGCGCACGTTGAACTTTGTATTAAAAGCGTCAAATAGTTGGTCTAATATAATTGTTTATTTTTGGTGAATGTTCGATACGCCATAATCACTATTTTTGCCTTTCTCCTAGAAAGGTATAGCAATCACTTGCAAAACCGAAAGTATAAAAGTGCTCCAAAGGGCCGAATGGCATATATCACTCGACTCAGCTCGACGAGCTGAGCATTTTCTGTATGTGTGTGTGTGTATATGTATGTGTGTGTGTGTATATGTGTGTGTATGTGTGTGTGTGTGTGTGTGTGTGTGTATGTGCAGATTTTTATTCTCACTCCTTTTTCTCAGAGATGGCTGGACCGATTTTCATGAAAATAATTGCAAATGAAAGGCCTCGTTGTCTCATAAGACCGTATTAAATTTCATTGTAATCGGATTTTTGGTTTAGAGGTTCTGTATCAAAATGTAAAAATCATGAAACATCATTATCTCAAAAACTACACAACCGATTAGAACAAAATAGGTTTCAAATGAACGGGCTACCTGAAATACCCTTAACTTTTGAATTTCATGAAGATTGAACTTGTGGTTCAAAAGTTATGACAAGAAACGTGTTTTGAAGACTACTTAATCTCACTCATGTTTCTCAGAGATGGCTGAACCGATTTTCATAAAATCAGTATCAAATGGAAGGTCTAGGTTCCCCGTAAGACCCTATTGATTTGTTTTGCAATCAGACTATTACTTTGCCTGTTATATTTAAAAATGTGAAATCCAGCTATGAAAAGGAACATATTCAGAAGACTACTTGAACTCACTCACTTTTCTTAGAGATGGCTGACCCGATTTCCACAAAATTAGTGTCAAATGAAAGGTCTAGCTGCCTTATAACACCCTATTGAATTTTGCTGTAATCGAACTGTAACTTCGTCTGTAATGTACCGGAATGTGAAAATCACGAAACTTCATTATCTCAGAAACTACACAACGGATTTGATCAATATTATTATCAGATAAGCGGGCTAGTTTAAGGTTAACTGATGAATTATGATTGAACACGTGGTTTCAAAGTAAGGATGCCCTATACGTTCCCATTCATTCGATTAAAATCGAACTTAAGCAACCGTTATGTATTAAATTGTCAATAAAACAACGAAAGTCTATTATCTCAAAGATTACATGACTTATTTGAGCATAACTAGTGTCCTACGAACGAGTCATCTCTCGAACTTACAGATAACAAGCTTCATTATAATTTGATGTGGCTCAAAAGTTATGGAAAGAAAAGAAATTAAAATATTTAAAACTACACCTGCTTTGATCGATATATGTGGCCTCAACATATTTTAAATGTGGTATAGTACTATTGAACGTTCCAAATTCATTGATTCCTTGCGATGTGTTTAAAATCTGAAAATGCACGAGGAATCGGTCATATGATATGATCAAAGTCGATTAACAAATCGTTTGAAATTATTGGTTTTATCGAAATGACAACATCCTCGACTGTTGGCTTCTGTACATCGCCTTAATTCTATTTATTTATATATATATATATATATATATATATATATATATATATATATATATATATATATATATATATATATATATATATATATATATATATATATATATATATATATATATATATATATATATATATATATATATATATATATATATATATATATATATATATATATATATATATATATATATATATATATATATATATATATATATATATATATATATATATATATATATATATATATATATATATATATTTGGCAGAGCTGTATGCCACCACGGGTCGGTATTTGGCGATTACCGTAGGCCACGGAAGTGCTAACTGCAAGAACGCAGTCCCGGACCATCAGCGAGAGCTAGCCTAGGTTGTGGTGAGACTCAGGCATTGGGCCGCCGAATTCTCACAAAAGCCACATTATCCGGAAGCAGCTCTGACGGAGCGAATAGTGCCGCTCCCACCACCCAAATGCACTAATTCGCCCATTGGGATTGATGCCAGTAAGTTCCCAATTACGGTAACTGGTCGCAACGCCATATGATAAGAGTCGGATTTCGTTTTCGTACCACGATTCTGGGCTGGCACCTGCGCCGAGCTCTCTTAGTAAGGTCGTGTGACAACGGCTTGAAACGGCGAGACAACAACCGGTGCAGGGGTCTCCGTCCCGTAAAACCTGGCAGGCCTTCCAGTACGTTCCGAATTCATTGCCCGGTGGGAACCGGGCAGGAGTGGGATCAGATGTCCTTTCCTGACTTGCGCCGGTCGGGGGTGTCATAGTTGCTCATAAGGCGCTATGGCAGCCGCCCCTAGCCATGGCCTCACTGCTTCGGCATAAACTACCATGGGACCAGATAGGCGACCACTCCAGTATGGATAAGGATAGCGGCTGGAAGGGGGACCCACTTAACAAAAATGAATAATGAACATAATGAAGATCAACAATTGGGCGCAGATGGGTTGAAAACCCCGTTTGCACGAGGAGGCATCCAGAGGTCTCCGCCGAGAAAGGCGGAGATGGATGCAGTAAAGGACGCCTGCGAAGACGGCAAAGGCAGTACGCCTACCGGATCGACGCAAGACATCGCAGTGGCTGGTCCACTGTTGATAAAGGCGGTCGGAAGACAGCGAGACACGCTACCGAAGGTGCTGTCGGAGCAGCTCGATGCCATAATCGAGTTTGCGAAAAGTCGCACCAACACGACGAAGTACCTGAAGCAGGCTCTCTACATGCTTCGGTCCTCCGTCGATGCTGCGAAGAAGGAGCACGCCGAGCTCAAGGCAAGAGCGGTGGCTGCAGAGAAGAATGCAACGGAGGTGACCGGAAGGGCGTAGAAGTCGGTCCAAACGGACACCTGCATGTTTGCAGCGGTTTGCGCCTCCGGGTCAGCCGCAAAAAGAGCAAGGCAGTCTCCGGGGGAAGCCCCCGAGAACAGCAAGAAACGGTTGGTTGTGCTAAGCCCGCGAGATAGCACACCAACGGCCTCCAAGTCCGCCGAAAAGTCTGCCGAAGTGGCAGCTACGGGAAACCCTTGGGTTACCGTGGGAGGAAGGAAGCGCCAAAAAGACAGCAAGCGCAACGACGAGAAGGCGACAAATCGCCCAAAAATGGGAAAGAAGGCGCGAAGCAGGGGCGACGCCCTCATACTCAAGACGGAGGGGTCCAAGTACTCCGAAGTCTTGAAGAAAATGAGAGGCGAAACCCAGCTCAAGGATCTGGGAGCGGATGTGCGGACCATCCGTCGTTCTCGCACCGGCGAGATGATCCTTGAGCTCCGTAAGGATGCTAAAAACAAGGGCGCTGCCTACAAGACGGTAGCCGAGCAGGTCCTCGGGAAAGATGTGCAAATTCGGGCACTCACCTCAGAGGTGACTCTCCAGCTCAAAAACCTGGATGAAATCACCGAGAGGTGCGATATTGCACAGGCCTTCAAGGAGAAGTGCGGAGTGGAAGTAGCCACTGGGGTAATTCGCCTCCTAAAGGGTCCAGCGGGGACCCAGGTGGCCACTTTCCGGCTTGCATCGGCCGATGCAACTCTGGCCCTGAAGACAGCCAAACTTAAGGTTGGCTGGTCAGTATGTCCCCTGAGCATACTCCAGCAGCCGGACGTTTGCTTCAGGTGTTTCGAGGGAGGACACAAGTCCTGGACCTGCAAGGGGCCCGATAGGAGCCAGTTATGTAGGCGTTGTGGTGGTGCTGGCCATAAAGCTAAAGACTGCGGGGAGCCTCCCAGGTGCTTGGTATGTACTGGAAAACGGGACGCCAAGCACTTTATGGGAGGCCCACGGTGCCTAGCCGGTAAGGCGGCCACGAAACCACGGGCGTGAGGGTGACACAATTGAACCTGAACCATTGCTATGCGGCACAGCAGCTGCTATACCAAGCAGCGTCTGAGTCGCGGTCGGACATCGCAATCGTATCGGACCCCTACTGCATTCCTCCCGGAAACGGTAATTGGGTTGCAGATAAGTCCAGTACGGCGGCCATATGCACGACCAGCAAGTTCCCGGTTCAGGAGGTTGTGTCAACCTCAAATGAAGGATACGCGGTTGCCAAGGTGGACGGAGTGTTCTACTGCAGTTGTTATGCTCCGCCGCGTTGGTCTATCGAAAGGTTCACCCAGATGGTCGATTTGTTATCTATGGAGCTGACGGGACTAACACCCTTAGTAGTGGCGGGCGACTTCAACGCTTGGGCTGTTGAGTGGGGAAGCCGCCGCACGAACCGGAGGGGCCAGATCTTGTTGGAAGCTTTGGCAAAGCTCAACCTAGATCTGGCCAACGTTGGAACCAAGTGTACTTTCAGCAGAAATGGTGCGGAGTCGATCATCGACGTGACGTTCTCCAGCCCAGGACTGATCGTGAACTGGAGGGTAGACGATGGCTACACCTATAGTGACCACCAGTCGGTCTGCTATAGCGTAGTCCAGAACGTGAGGCGGCAGGCGATGGGTAGAGCCAATACTCCGACCGTCCGCGGGTGGAAGACATCGCATTTCGATGCCGAGGTATTTGCAGAAGCAATGAGAAGAGAGCGCGAGGGGGGCAGTTGGCTCCGCCCGAGTGCTGACCAATTAGTTGCCACATTATCGCGGGCGTGCGACGCCACCATGCCTAGGACCCGCCAACCTAGGAATGGTAAGTCACCGGTATACTGGTGGACCGACGCGATAGCGGACCTCCGTAGCGCGTGCCTCCGTGCAAGACGGATGTTGCAACGTGCACGTACCGATGCACAGAGGGTAGAGCGTCGTGTAGTATTCGGATCTGCAAGATCGGCGCTTAAAAGTGCGATAAAGGCGAGCAAAAGGGCCTGCTTCGATAGGCTATGCGCGAGTGCCAATACGAATCCGTGGGGCAACGCCTACAGAGTCGTAATGGCGAAAACCAAAGGCGTGTTGGCGCCTGCAGAGCGATCACCAGCGATGCTGGAGCGTATCATCGAGGGACTCTTTCCACGACACAAGCCAAATCCTTGGCCTCCGGTTGCTGAGTCTCACGTCCGACGTTCCAGTATCTCAGACACAGACCAGGGATGGTCGGCCAACCTGCCGGGCATCCAATCCGTGAGAGACGGCAGCCGTGCAGAGGTTGTGGAGGAGGTAAGGGTTACGAATGAGGAAATCATCGTGATCGCCAACTCCCTAAAGGTGAGCAAGGCACCGGGACCGGATGGAATCCCGAACTTGGCCATCAGGACGGCCATGAAAGTGGCCCCCGATCTATTTCGAGCAGTCATGCAGAAGTGCCTGGATGACTGCCTCTTTCCGGACAGGTGGAAGCGACAGAGATTGGTGCTGTTGCCGAAGGCTGGGAAACCGCCAGGGGACCCATCGGCATACAGACCTATCTGTCTGCTGGACACTACGGGCAAGGTGCTTGAGAGGATTATCCTCAACAGACTGGTGAAGTACACAGAGGGTGTAAACGGTCTGGCAAGTAACCAGTTCGGCTTCCGGAAAGGTAGATCCACGCTGGATGCTATTCTCTCTGTCACCAAGACGGCAGAGGTAGCACTCCAGCGTAAGAGTTGGGGCATTCGCTACTGCGCAATCGTCACGCTTGACGTGAAGAATGCATTCAATAGCGCCAGTTGGGACTCCATAGCGCTCGCGCTTAGGAGCATCCACGTACCGGTGTCGTTGTACAAGATTTTGGAAAATTATTTCCAGAATCGGGTACTAGTTTACAACACGGAGGAGGGTCAGAAGTGCGTCCCAATCACCGCAGGGGTCCCACAAGGTTCCATCCTGGGCCCGGTGTTGTGGAATGTCATGTATGACGGGGTGTTGAAACTAAAGTTCCCTGTAGGGGTTGTGATCGTCGGTTTCGCAGACGACATCACGCTAGAGGTCTACGGCGAGTCGATCGAAGAGGTCGAGTTGACGGCCGCGCACTGCATACGCAAGGTCGAAGACTGGATGCACTCTAGGAAACTGGAGTTAGCGCACCATAAAACGGAGGTTACGGTTGTGAACAACCGCAAATTAGAGCAACAGGCGGTGGTCAGAGTCGGTGACTGCACCATTACCTCAAGGCGTTCCTTGAAGCTCTTGGGGGTTATTGTTGACGATAAGCTCACATTTAAGAGTCACGTCGACTATGCCTGTAAGAGGGCTTCAACGGCCGCTGCAGGACTATCTCGAATGATGTCCAATAGCTCAGCGGTATATGGCAGCAAGCGTAAACTTCTTGCCAGCGTGGTTTCGTCCATACTTAGGTATGGTGGGCCAGCGTGGTCCAAAGCGTTAGGTACCAACAGTCATCGTCGAAAACTGGAAAGTACCTACAGGCTCATGTGCCTGAGGGTTGTGAGCGCGTACCGTACAGTGTCATACGACGCAATCTGCGTCCTGTCCGGCATGATGCCTATCAGCATAGCCATTAAGGAGGATGTAGAATGCTTCGATCAACGTGACACAAGGGGTATACGAGGCACCAGAAGGTCATTCTCGATGATCAGATGGCAGCAGGAATGGTCCAATTCCGCAAAGGGTAGATGGACGCATCGACTTATTCCGGACGTATCCGGATGGGTCGGGAGGCGCCATGGAGAAGTTAACTTCAACTTGACACAGATTCTGTCAGGTCATGGTTGCTTCAGGCAGTATCTACACAGATTCGGGCATGCGGGGTCCCCCATGTGTCCCGAGTGCGCGGATGCGGAAGAAACTGCTGAGCATGTCTTCTTCGTGTGCCCTCGTTTTGTGCATGCGCGGAGCGACATGATGGTAGTGAGCGGGCCAGACACCACTCCGGACAACCTAGTTCGGAGGATGTGTAAAGACCCAAACATTTGGAGGGCGGTTTGTACAGCCGCCTCTCAAATAGTTTTAGAATTGCAAAACAGGCGACAGGTTGACCACCGACACGCCAGTGTTAGCTAACGGCCAGTCTCCAGGTTAGTTAGCTAAGTTAGCAAAGAGATCTATAGAACCAAGAGGGTGCACAGAGCACAAAAGCCGCTCCCCGAAGCAATACCTAGCGGTGGTCCCGGGGAGTATTATGGGCTGGAGACTGGAGGGGTTTTAGTGGGTCCGGTCACTGATTCAAACCAACCCCACACTCCCTGAGGTTGGTCACCTCAGGGGTTTGGATGCAAATTTCCCCTCCACCTGAAAAAAAAAAAAAAAAAAAAAAATATATATATATATATATATATATATATATATATATATATATATATATATATATATATATATATATATATATATATATATATATATATATATATATATATATATATATATATATATATATATATATATATATATATATATATATATATATATATATATATATATATATTTATATATATATATAAATATATATATATATATATATATATATATATATATATATATATATATATATATATATTGGGTGGTATTCGTGGTATTTAAATATGTATGGTTTATATTGGGTGGTATTCGTGGTATTTAAATTCGAAATGGTGTCCAGGTTCAATGTTTGGTTTCTATGCATCATCTCATCATCTCCCTTCCAGAAGAGGGAGGGGTCTCAAACTATCATAGGAACCTTTATTGGCATCAAAAATCCCTAAACAAATTTTCACGTCGATCGGCTCGGTAATTTTCGAGCCTATTTGGATCGACAGACAGGCAGACAGACCGGACTGCATTCTTATA
Organism: Wyeomyia smithii; assembly: GCF_029784165.1. Taxonomy (NCBI): domain Eukaryota; kingdom Metazoa; phylum Arthropoda; class Insecta; order Diptera; family Culicidae; genus Wyeomyia; species Wyeomyia smithii. Next base: position 161,716,844 of record NC_073694.1, read on the forward strand.
TGTATAGATTACAACATCAATATTTTAGAACCTATTATATGTAGAGATTACAACATCAATATTTAAGAACCTAAAGAGTGAATATATATTCTATTTTTACAAATAAAAGTTTGAATGAGAAAGGCTGGGTCTGACCGCTAGGTGGATTAATTTAGGTTTTTCCTTTGTAGTTCCTAATATAAAGCAGCGTTGTTCTTCAATATTTCTATTTTGAAGTTTTATGCTTGCTTCAACGATGTTTTTATTAGTTAGTAATTACAACTTGAAAATAAATTGTTTTCCATGTTTTTTTTCGCATTGGAACTCGAGATGTATTTTGCTGCTTCAGTCTAGCAAGTTGTCTTGCTTTCATGAATTTATATAATACTTCATATAGCACCAGTACTTGTTCTAGTAGCCTTCGATTTTTGCGCTTTTCTGGTGATGGAGATGTCATGGAAAAGGTAATGTCAACTGAAACCTATTACCGAAGGTTGTGTTGGAGGTGTTATCTTAACTGTTCTATAACAACGTGTGTTACTTGGGTCGTTTGTTTGCACGAGGCCGACGACTTCGACGGTGGGTCGGTGCCCGATCTGAACAGGATTCTTTTTTCATACAAATCTAACTTTGAAACATAACTTTTGAACCATTGGATCAATTTTTAAAATTTTGACATCAAATGAAAGATGGTTTTGTGAAAAAATGATTAATTGAAGCTGTAGTTGTCGAGATATAACTGTTTGAAGAACTAAAGTTTCAATTCAAATCGCATTACTTTTTTAAATGAAAAATAAAGTATGCTATTAATAACACGCCAGGAAGGAGATGGAGATCTTCACAAGTCGTAAATTCCACCATCCGTTTAAAGTGTACTGAAACACCATCCCATTTTCATCTGCAGTGGATTTATCCTGCAGTCTCCGTCTCTCAAACTCTGCAGTTGGGGTGATGCTTCCCATGCAAGTTCCTCCACTAATCTGCAAATCTCGGTTCACCATCATCTCTGGCAACGCGTGGAACAACAACTTTTGCCTACGAGGGGCTTCCTTTGTAAGTCAAGTTTACTGTTATAGTTATTGTTATTGCTTTTATATTAATCCTTGTTTTTCACCCCACGAAGCAGAGTGGGCGCAAAGTATCCATCCATCCACTGTACAAAAACGCACCGAGCAACGACGCAAAGAGTCGCCATCCTCCAGAGGAGGCGATAAAAACGGAACAAGCTAATTTTATTCGACACGCACTCGGTTACGGTTATCGCCCTTGTCGTACCGGCAGTACATAACCGTTCGGGCGCAAATCACCCCTGCCCTCTCCCAGGATGCAGCAGCTGACGGCGTTCTGTTGCGGCAGGAAACCGTTCTGTTGCCTGGTTTGCTGCTCCACGGATTCAGTGCGGGCAACCGACAACCCGGCCATTGTTTCTTCAGCCGAATCCGATCGTATCGCAGTGACACTAGCCGGCGTTGCAGGATGAGCAGCCATTCCGGCAGCTGCGAAGCTGCTGGATTCCGTGTATCCTGCGGAGGTTGTAATAAAACCGCTACGAACAGATTGTAACAAGTTCATCAAGCCAAGTGGCGGTTCTAAGTTTATTGTTTGCCAGCGCATAATGACCTCTGTCTGGGGATGGCACTTCGATGACGAACGGTGAATGGATAATGTCCTGCTGCGGCTGTATTTTGCACAAGCTATATAACGGGACGATGTGACGAGATAACCGCCGATGTTTAATCAGATCGCTTGATTTCTAAGTGAAACGAGAACGTGCAGGTTGATTGAAGGTTCTATATAATGTATGTTTATGACGAAACAGATTCTAAAATACTCGATTTCTGTGTCATTTTTGATAAAAAATCCTATTGCTACTAAACACACCCGTAGCCAAGATGCTCCACAACGAAGCACAATATGCTGCAAAGCAGAAGGCTAATATGCCCCTAGCAGAAATTCGCACGCGAAGTAAGAAACGCTTGAAGTTTCAGAAATAAAATAAAAAGCAATGGGACATCGCTTAAGTTGTTAAGCAATCTTCTGCAAGCGCTTTATAATTCATTATATCTCAATTTTCATTTTCATCGTTATAAGGTAAAAGTTGATGCAAGTTAGTGAAATAAATTGAAATGTGCATAGTAATATAGATTTAAAAAGTTTGAAAGTTAAAAACTTATTTTCAAAGCGCACATTGAGAGTATACAAGCCAAGTGCATCAAATATACGAGATGTTTATATCCTCTCATTAACAGGAATTCTAAACTTTGTTTAAAGAACAAACTTTTGATCTACAAACAAATTTTTAGACCAGCAATGCTTTATGCTGTACCGATCTGGTCAAGTTGCTGTTCAACAAGGAAGAAAACGCTCCAAAGGATTCAGAATAAAATTCTGAAAATGATTTTGAAGCGTCCTCCTTGGTTTGGTACACTCGAATTACATAGACTTACTGGTGATGAACCATTAGAAGCTATGTCAAATAAAATTATTAACAGTTTTCGACAAAAATCGTTGCAATCTTCAATTGCTACGATAAGCTCTCTTTATAACCAATAAGTAAGCAATTAAGTTAGTTGTAAGTTTACTTCCCCTTTTCTGACAAGTAGGTTTAAATCCTACGAATGATAAGTCCTAATTGCGAAAGCAAACAAATCCTAACAATTAAAATTACAAATTTCTAACAGTGTTGAGAAGTCACCATTTGTGATTGGACACACATACTCATTGTTTACTAATATTTATCATAAATACTTAAGCTACTAGCAAATCCCCCCCTTAAAAAAAATAAGTGTGAAAGTTAGAGGAACCATAGTTTTTTTTTATGTCAGTTAACCATAAAAGTTTATTTTGAATTCATGAATACATGTTGTACCGGACCACAGACAGTTCGACTGTTTTGACAATGGCACATTTTTTCATATGAGTACGTTAGCATAGCTGGGTTTATATGAGAAAAACAAAGAAATTCATCATTAAAAGCCACATATTTCAGGGATTTAATAGCATAGATGGCCCAACTGGTACTTTTTGTACGGTTCTCGGCTATTCAATCTGGTTTATCATGAAATGCAATACTACTTTGAAAACAAAAGAGTTCATCAGTTCGTTGAACGAAATTATGCCTAATTAAATGCGAAACTTCCAAAGGAATTTATGAAGCCTTAATTAAAATCCACTGGTAATTGAGAACAGAAACTTTTATTCAAACGGATTGAAATGCCACTGGAAACAGCAACTGTCTTTACAATTGAGTGCGCCCCGGATACACGATATTCGATAAACGAATTCTGGAAATTATTTACACAAAAAGCACAGCAACGCGAGCCCCTAGAAGGCAGGGTGACAATGTATACTGAATAAATTGTAAGCGAATTTTTTTTTTGGTTATCACGTTACTCTTTAAATTACTAAAATCATTTTTTTGGAAAGCGAGCCGAATAAGATTAAGAGTAAATATGACAATGCCAGAAACATAATTTTTATACGTTTTGTTGCAATTTCGCATTCGGGTTTTAAAGAGAAAAATGAAAACAAATTTACTAGTAATTAGCACCTAGCGCATAAACATTTCCGGTTTCTAGCAATAACGACTAAAGTGAATTGTTCGACATCAATGTTGATGATTTCTATACTAGGCTACATTCTGTGTAAGCAAAAATAAAATGACGACCAATGCAATGGTACATCATTTCAAACGGTTATAACTGTTCATCCAAATAATGGATTGCAATCATCGCTATGTCGATGGATAGATGAAATGTAGAATAATTTTGTGATGCGTTAGTTACTCAATTGTTCAACTGACAATAATGTTCAAGTTTAAAATAGTTTATTTGACACGGCACGATACATTTTCTGTTTTACTGAGCCAAATACAATTCGTATTAATTGTACGTTAGCAGGAAAAAGAGGAAGGCGCTTTTTTTAATTCTCGTGGCCGACTACGAGCTAGTGGGGATTTAAGGTGAGAGGAGAGGAAATATAATTTTGACTTAAAACTATTTTGGAACTTTAAAATCTTTTAGTTTTTCAACTGGTAGAGCAATAATATTCTTGTTTGTTGTTGGCTTAAAATATTTGAGTAAGCATAGACGTAGGCTCTCTGTATCCGTGTCTCCAGCATAGCACAGACTAACAGACATAACACGCCGAACAAATTTTCAATAAAATCATCGTTTGGATTGATTTCAGTACTTTACGTTAGTAACACTAGCACCATCTGCTGTCGTATTCGCGCTGCGTTATGTATTTCGACATCAGCGTCAGCGTTACTGCATGTGTCAACTGAGGAACTACAAAATATGTATGAGATTGCATGACAGCGCCCCAGATGACGTTTTTCACGATGACTGTTATTCGATTGAAAATTTTAAATGAACGTTTTTTGTGGCGATGGAGCTAGGTTCCAGTGTTATGTCTGTTAGTCTGTGAGCATAGTACATCTGTATCCGTAATCTGACAAATAGACAAGATAATTTCAAATTTTAATATCAGAATTTTACAGAAAGCTGTATAGCTGTGTCATGTACTGCAAATCACCGCTTCCCTTGTCTCTTACGGGTACGTTCGATTATTTTCCTCGGGCCCGAAGGGAATCTATAAGCTCGGACCTAACACCACAGTATTCGGTACACGACCAAACAACATGCTCGATGTCATGATAGCCATCGCCACAAACGCAGTGATTACTGTCTACAAGCCCTATACGAAAGAGATGCGTGTTTAACGTGTAGTGATTGGACATAAGTCTGGACATCACGCGAATAAAGTCCCGACCTACACCCAACCCCTTGAACCATGCTTTCGTCGATACCTTAGGAAAAATGGAATATAGCCACCGTCCCAGTTCATCTGAGTTCCATGATGATTGCCAACTGTTGAGTGTTCTCTGACGCAAAATGCTATAAAATTCATCATAAGCAATTGGTCTTTCATGAATATCGCCATCAATAGCACCCACCTTAGCTAAAGCGTCGGCCTTTTCATTGCCCGGGATGGAACAATGAGAAGGGACCCACGCTAAGGTAACCCGGTATTTTTTATCTGTTAATGCACTTAAAAAACCACCGTATTTCCCCCAGGAAATACGGGGTGTGCTTTACAGTCTTCATCGATTGCAGAGCCTCAATGGCACTGAGACTGTCTGTGAAGATGAAGTAGTAGTCTATGGGTAGGGTTTCGATGACCCCAAGGGAGTACTGAGTAGCAGCTAGTTTTGCGACGTACACGGAAGCAGGAGCATTGAGTTTGTAGGAGGCGGCAAAATTTTCGTGCAAAACACCGAAGCCAGTGGACTAATCTAGATTAGATCCGTCGGTGTAAAACCTTCTATCACAACTAACATGTTTAAACTTATTGGAAAAAATCTTAGGAATCTTTTACGGTCGCAATTGATCCGGGATACCAGTAATGTCTTGTTTCTTGGTAGTGTCGAAGAATATAGCATTATTAGAAGTATCTAAAAGTGCGACATTGGAGGAATCGTATGAAGAAGGAATAATATCTTGAGCCATATAAACAAAATACAAAGTCATAAATCTGGATTGAGATTGAAGGTCGACCAACCTCTCGAAATTTTCAACTATTAATGGTTTTTTTTTTTTTTTTATTGTAAAACTATGTTTATTAGTGTATATTAAAAAAAAAAAAACTATTTACAAGTTAGATTGACATCTCAGATAGAAAGCAAGTGCATTAATATCTATTATATTATAATTATTTCCTGTGATGTAGGTTATATAGTGTGTGAAGATTTTCAAAACTTGATTTCGTTGAGTTGGTTGTATATTTATCAGAACAGGACGTAGCAATTCTTCGAACGAAAGTATACGCCATCCACCAAGGATCCTTGCCATTTTATGTTGTACGAAGGCCCATGCCTGCGTCGTGCGCGGGCACTCTGAGAATTTGTGCTGAAGAGTCTCTGTCGCTGCGTTGCAAAGTAAACAATTTTCTCCGTCTGCTCGTTGGATTAAGTTGAAAAGTCTGCGGTGTTCGGTCTTTTCGTTTATCAACAGATACAGGTTACTCCGAAGATTTGATGACAGTTGTTTCGACGAGATGTTCGTCCATATTCGTTTCCAGTTAAATCTGGGATATTTTCTTTCAACTCGAGGTATTGCCGTTCTTCCAATCAGAAGACGATGTATCTGGTCACTGGACGGGTGCTCTCGAATGAATTGTGGGAGAAGAGGGATTTGCTGAGATAAGAGTTTTAGGCAGGGGATATCTGCGGGGGGAGGAATATCTTGATTTAATAGGGATTGGTAGAACGGGAGATAGTCAGCTGCTTGCATGTGGCGATTCACAAAAAGTGCTTTGCATTTTAAAGCGGGCAGTTGTAGTTTCAATCCGCCAGCAAATCTGTCGCGTGCCATTTGTTCCATTGGAACACGCGCCGGTAGTCCACGCCACAAAAACGAACCCATGGTTGATGTTATTTTTGCCGTGTGAACATTGTTTGGTGGTAGAATCGATGCTACATACCATATTTTTGCAGTGATGAAGGTGTTCAACAATATAATATTTTGTTGCAGGTTGAGATTCCTCATTGAATGTAGCCAAAGTTGCTGAGAAAATTTGGATACTAGCGCATCCCAATTTGTTTTTACCATTGTACGTATGGAATTTGTGAACACAACTCCCAGAATCTTCACATGGTCAGCTGTTTGCAGCCATGGCACACTCAATGGATCATTATCAATGAGCCCGATATTAATAGCGATAGTTTTTTGTCGGTTTAATTTTGCGCCAGCGGCTTGCTCGAATCTAGCAAACAGCTCATTGATGCGTTCAATCGTCTGTGTATTGGTGGCTATTACTGATATATCATCTGCGTAAGCCACCACCAAGTCGGGACCGATATTCTGCTCCAGTTGCTGTAGAAGCGGGTGAAGGTATATCACGAAGAGCAGCATTGACATCGGGTCTCCCTGGCGGACCGACCGTTCGATGGGGAAGCGATGTGAGAGATGCCCGTTAATTAGCAGTCGTGACGAAGATCTTTCTGCGATTCGTGCGAGTAATCCAATAAAGGCCGAGTTTATCCCCAATTGTCGCATCGTTTCGTGTAGGAAAGAATGAGATACGCGATCAAAAGCATGATCTAGATCGTAGCTTATTAGCTTTCCTTTTCGCTTTCTTGTTATCAGCTGTGCGATCCGATCTTTTAGTGCAAGGGTGGCTTCGAAGATTGAGTGACCTTCGTTTGAGCATTTCTGTGCGTCACTCAGTACTCGGTGGGTTTTCACTACGATTTCAAGTCGTGCTTTGAGAATCCTGCTGAGAATCTTGTAGTCCGCATTCAACAGACTGATCGGACGATATCCATGTGCGGTATTTGCCGTTCCTCGCTTTCTCACGAGCACGATCACTCCGTTGACGAAGTCAGAGGGGAAATCCGAAACTAAAGCCTCGTTTAATACGAGATTTAACTCTCGGTGTATGACGTCGAAAGTACGTTGGTAGAACTCGATGGGCAATCCGTCGCTGCCTGCTGCCTTTCTCTTCGCCGATGTTCGTATAGCATGCAGAATTTCTGTGGTTGTTATTTCAGCCATACAAGCAATGTTTTGCTCGTCATTTTCGGGTATTACTCTCTCGCATTGAAATGCGTTTCGTTCTTCTCCACTATTTTCTGTCGTCGTGTATAGCTCTCGGAAGTATCGAACCAAATTGTTTTCGATTGCTTCAGAAGTGTTTAAAACTTCGTCGTTTTCGCCACGCAGCTCCGTGATTATATTTTTCCTTTTAATCCTTTCCCCCAGCTGGAAAGTACTTATACTTTCACCCGCAATGTACGTGTCGTTGATGCGCATGAAATTTTGTGAAAACATACGTTGGTGCGTAAGCATTCTCGCCTTGACTTGGTTGATGGTTTGTATCATCGATGGGTTCTGAAAATAACCATTATATGCATTCTGTAGTTGTGTATATAGCCGTTGATGCTCTGCATGAAACACATTGTAAGCCTCACGGGATTTGCATCGGAAAAAGGTTTGTATTTTCGGTTTCGCGTAGGATAGCCACCACGTCATCCAGTTTGGGTAACTTCGCTTTTGTCGAGTGATGTATTGCCATCTGATCTGAAATTCACTGATGTTTTCTGCAGTCAGAACATGGGGACGCAATGACCAATAACCACGACCAGGTTCGCGACCAAGGCTGGGCAAGCATATCCGCGCCGTTAATGCTTTGTGGTTTGTGAAAGAGCAAACGTGTGTAGCAGTGTTGCGCAGCTGTGCACAGAGTCCATTATTTACGTATATTCGATCGAGTCTTGAGACGGAGTTGTGCGTTATATATGTTGGTTCAGGAGTCGTAGGGTGCAGTTTTATCCACACATCATTTAGCTGTAGCTGTTGTATGGTGGATTGTAGGGCAGGGCTGTTGTTAGTACCTGAAGCATCACAAGTTCGCACCACACAGTTGAAATCGCCAGCTAATAGTAAGTTGTCGGTATTATGTCGTAAATAGAAAGGCAATGTCTCTCTAAAGAAACGTTCTCGTTCTGCTCGCATAGCTGTGCCTGAAGGAGCATAAATATTTATCAGCGTCGTACTACCAACTCTCAGAGCGACAAGTCGACTATCTAGACTCTTCTCTATGTTGGAGAAGCGAATATATTGCTTCATCGCTATTGCTGTCCCTCTCCTTGCTTGATCAACGTTTGTGATGACATTATATCCAGGTATAGAGAGCTGTGATTCTCCCACTTCTTGCAAGAACACCATGTCCAGATCCATCGTTCTGCAGAATGTTCGCAGTGCGTTTAGTTTTGTTTCGTTAGAGATCGTGTTTATGTTTATTGTGGCAATATTATAGCTGGCGAACTGATCTATTTTAGAGCTTATTCTTGATCTCGTTCGCCGTCAGTACCATCTTGGCGTTTTCGGGTTTTACGTCGTGTTCTTGAGCTCATGCTGTAGATTGACATTGTCGATTGGTCCGTTTCGTCACCGTCGGATTTGCTTATGTCTACCTTTGCACTTGGCGTAGACATTTCGTCACTATCGGGAGGTTGTTGACCTGGAATTCCGCCACTGGCTAGCAATCTGTTACCCGTTGGTGGTTTCGATACCGATATTGGAATAATAGGCATCGTGAGCAGGGGAAATTCTTCCTTTGACTGTGTGTCGAGCGGCTTTGTTGCCGGTGCTAGCGACAACTTTTGCTGGATCGGCTGCTGCTGCTTCTGCTTCTTCGTTGGCGGATGTCTTACATCGGATGCGGGATAAATTGGTTTTGTGTTTTGTGTCTTCGTAATCGTTTTAGCAGGAGTTGCTACTGGCTGTTTTGCGGCATCGGCATAAGATTTTTGCACAATAAGTTTTTTATTTTGCACGCAGGAAACGCCAATATGCACAAATTCTCGGCAGTGTCGGCAAGTTTGACGTTGCCCGAAGTATGACAGTAAGGTCCATTCCCCGTCTATATGAACCCACGACTCAATGTTGTGCTTGACAATCATTTTGGCGATCCGAATGCCTGTCGAAATGTTCGGGAATTCAAATTTTGGATCGTTTCCACACATCTGCTCTCGCACTGAGATTACGTCGCCGTAAGCGGATAAAAACTTTGTGATGGCATCATCTGATACGTCCTCCGATAGATCGAAGAGTTTTACCTCAACTGCACCGTCCTCCATCGTTATTCGTAGAGGAGTTTTCAGCCCTTCCTCGCCCAAAACTTCGTGTTTTCCGTCATGCTCTTCACATATTTTTTGTGCAAGCGCTAAATCGACCACTTTCACAAATGCACAGCCGAGGCTTCGACTACACTGTATTCTTGTCACTTCACCTGGCTTTAAGCCCCGAACAGACCGTACGAAACTTTGCACTTTTGCATAGTCGGGTTTCTTCGTCATAACCGCATAATCTATGCGAAATGTATTCTCACGGCGTACCATCGCGAGGCTGTAGTACGCGTAGCATACAGCGGCTCAGCGACTGATCAACGCAGCAAAACGAAAGGATAATCAGCTTTTGATCGACTTCGAGATTCAGCGATAGCGTAAATGCGTCTGCTTGGCTCGGAAGTTGAGCGCTAACTGTGGGTTCATAACTGTGCATCGAATTAGCAACCGGTAAGAGAGATTCCAAAAACGATGTTTCAATGGAAGAATACCCGCTAGCACGTCAAGACTCATCGTATGGGTCGACTGCATGCAGCCCAGGGTAATACGCAAACAACGATATTGTATTTTTTCTAATTTTATAATGTGCGTCTTCGCGGCGGAGCGAAAACAGAAACAACCGTACTTAAGAACTGACAATATCGTTGTTTGGTATAACCTTAGAAGGTCTCCTGGGTGGGCACCCCACCAGGTTTCGGTAATCATACGAAGAAAATTAATCCTCTGTTGGCTTTTTCGTGTCAGATACCTAATATGACAAGCCCAGGTGCATTTAGAGTCGAACCAGACCCCGAGATATTTAGCGACTAAAACCTGAGTGATCGTTTTACCCGTTAGTAGGAGATGCAGCTGAGCTGGGTTGTGCTTCCTAGAAAAAAAAAAAACGACCAACTCAGTTTTCTCCGGGGAGAATTCGATACCCAGCTCAAGAGCCCATTCAGTCAAATTGTCCAAGGTATCTTGCAATGCTCATTGCAGATCGCTAGCCTCGCTACCAGTAATGGATACAACGCTATCGTCTGCAAGTTGCCTTAGCGTGCATGAAAGTCTCTACGAATGAAGCTTCTCGCTTAAAACTTCTACACATACAGAGTCAAAAGCCCCTTAATATCCAAAAATGCAGAAGCCAGGCGAGTTGAATTTCAGCAGAAAGCAACGCTTGGCAATCGTTCGTTCCTTTGCCCCGGCGGAAACCAAATTGAGTATCTGAAAGTAAACCATTTGTTTCGACCCATTTGTCTTGTTGATTGTCTTGTTGATTGTTGTAAAATGTAAAAACAATTTTTCAAAATAAGGTGTATTAAATAGGAAAAAAAACCGTATTGAAAAAAAAAAAATAAAAAAAAAACAAATGTGACTACTTCATCAGACTTTTTGTATTTTTGCCTACGCTCCCTTCTGGCGGATGGTTGGATTAATCCAGTAGGTGGCTTGGCAGGAATCGCAATCAGTATCCTCCAGCTGAACCAGCACTAGGGGCTAACCGGCGGTTGGTGGTGCGAGGGATTTCCTTCGGCAGCGTCTGCACACAACGTACACTCCCCCTAGCGGGCTTTGTCAAGCGGACGGTAGAATCAGGCTATTCGATGCCAAAAGGGACTTGAACATGGGTTTACTCTCAGGCTCCCCTTCAACTTTATCCATCCTTTATGCTGAACTCTATAATTGGTTGATGTGACTTCCTCTTAACAAAATAAGTTCCTCTAATAATAAAACTGGCGTCCGCCTACACCTGACGAAACTTCTCCAGGGATTTATAATTGGCGATATTTGACAGGAGGAACGAGGTTCGGTATAGCAGAGCAGTAAGCGTGTAAGAGGAAGAGTAAAACATACACACAAGCATGGACAAATGAAAAAAGCATGTCACTTCTCAAAAGCGGTATTGCTAATAATAGAAGTGCGGAATACAGCATACGCCCGGGCATATCTCACAATAGATTATCGATTCTGGTCTGGTCGTGAACAAGTCTATCGGGAAGAAGAATCTTTTTATATTTGTTCTTGATATTAAGCTCGATTAGCAGGTGGAAATAACACTGCTATTGGTCCTTTTTCGAAAGTGTTTAGCAGAAATGATTAAAAACTGTTAGCAAATAAAGTTTTTTACGTGGATTTAGAAATTCACGCGGTTTTTTACACGCTACGGATCCCTCGCGTAAAAAAAGAGTTTAGTGTACTTCTGCTTATTCTCATTAGAGTGTTTCGCTCAGCTAGGGTGTATGCGAACGAAAGAAACACAGCACAAAGTGGAATGAAGAAACTTGGTGCAAAAAATTGTTATACGCAGCACTTATACTGCGTTAGAAGTAAGCAATTAATATTCGCTCTGCTCCTTCCACATATTGAGAAGAATAACAAGCCCGTATCTGGTCGATTTGGCGTCAAATCAGTCAGTTACTTTTTGTAAATATCAATAAAATTTCTTCTACTTTTTTCACCTTTTTCCAGAGAAAAACTTAACTTCAAAAACGGTTTAAAGGAAGAATACTTAAGTTTCACCAGCAAAGAATGAGGGTACATTTAAAAAAAAAAACAACAACAAATGACTCGTCTGACAATCTTGCAGCATATAAATCAATAGTTTAATATTGTTGTGAAAAAAAAAGGAAATAAAAAATCAGTGAATCATTAAAGCAATAAATCAATAAATTAAAACATCGATAAATAAATAAATCAATAAATCAATAAATCAATAAATAAATAAATCAATAAATCAGTAAATCAATAAATCAATATATCAATAAATCAATAAATCAATAAATCAATAAATCAATAAATCAATGATCCAATAAATCAATAAATCAATAAATCAATAAATCAATAAATCAATAAATCAATAAATCAATAAATCAATAAATCAATAAATCAATAAATAAATAAATCAATAAATCAATAAATCAATAAATCAATAAATCAATAAATCAATAAATAAATAAATCAATAAATCAATAAATCAATAAATCAATAAATCAATAAATCAATAAATCAATAAATCAATAAATCAATAAATCAATAAATCAATAAATCAATAAATCAATAAATCAATAAATCAATAAATCAATTAATCAATAAATCAATAAATCAATAAATCAATAAATCAATAAATCAATAAATCAATAAATCAATAAATCAACAAATCAATAAATCAATAAATCAATAAATCAATAAATCAATGATCCAATAAATCAATACATCATTAAATCAATAAATCAATAAATCAATAAATCAATAAATCAATAAATCAATAAATCAATAAATCAATAAATCAATAAATCAATAAATCAATAAATCAATAAATCAATAAATCAATAAATCAATAAATCAATAAATCAATAAATCAATAAATCGATAAATCAATAAATCAATAAATCAATAAATCAATAAATCAATAAATCAATAAATCAATAAATCAATAAATCAATAAATAAATAAATCAATAAATCAATAAATCAATAAATCAATAAATCAATAAATCAAAAAATCAATAAATCAATAAATCAATAAATCAATAAATCAATAAATCAATAAATCAATAAATAAATAAATCAATAAATCAAAAAATCAATAAATCAATAAATCAATATATAAATAAATCAATAAATCAATAAATCAAAAAATCAATGATCCAATAAATCAATAAATCAATAAATCAATGAATCAATAAATCAATAAATCAATAAATCAATAAATCAATAAATCAATAAATCAATAAATCAATAAATCAATAAATCAATAAATCAATAAATCAATAAATCAATAAATCAATAAATCAATAAATCAATAAATCAATAAATCAATAAATCAATAAATCAATAAATCAATAAATCAATAAATCAATAAATCAATAAATCAATAAATCAATAAATCAATAAATCAATAAGTCAATAAATCGATAAATTCTAAAAGGAGCAGTTCTAGCTGCTATATAAAGCAAAATGTACCAGTCTTATATTTTTTTAAATTGTCATTTTGTTTTAAATATAAGAGATGTTTGAAATAAACTTCAAGAGAACCTCATGATCAAAAATATGTTCTTTGACGTAGGACTACAATGTTCTTTCATAGCACACGGTTTCCAAAGATGCAAAAACTTGACCGAAATTATTTTGACCCAAAAAATTGATGTGTGAGCCACAGTGCCTTCAGTAAAGTTATTCTATTTATTATTCTCCATGTTATAGACTTGAATGAATAGTGAGAAACGAATTTTACTTTTCTCATTAGGGCACATTTTAAAAGAAACAACTTTGTTGAAGACATCATACTTCTGTCTACCTATTTGAATGGACCTTGTGGAATTTTCTATAGAACACCCCAAAAAATCAATTGTTTTCAATTAAAATTTTTACAGTGATTTCTAAAATTTTTCAATATTCTACAATATTGTTTGCTATAACGAAACGAATGATTTCTTAAAAGGAAGTTTACTTTTACCTCACATATTGTTTGGTCATTGACAATTTTTATTTTAATATTGCTCTAATTTACACTAATTAATTTCTACTCAGAGAAATGATTTTAGAGTCGTAGTATTTTCAGCAAAGTTGTTTTGTTAATTATTCCATATTTTTTAGAAGTTACAATTTTGTGATTAATCTAACTAAAAGTGAGAAACGATTTTTATTTTGTCATTTTTGCATATAAAGATCTACTTTTTTGAGTAAAGTTGCAGATATTCTAAAATAAACAATTTTGTCGAAGACTCCGTACTCATATCTGCCAATGCCAATTTTCAAATTTAAACTTTTGTGAAAAAATCAGGTTTTTAATATAACTTTTGAATATAATTTTCTAAAATTATTCAATGTTCCACAATGTTGTTTCGTATAACAAAGCACACAAGTTCACTGAAAAAGGATTCTTTTCAACTCCTATGTTTATTTGGACATTGAAGATTTTTATTAGAATAATGCACTAATTTACTTACAGATATCCATACAGGAGACAGCGAGAGGCAAATGCCTATATATGAATTGAATGGTGTTTTACTCATATTTTGAAATAGAAGATATTAACCGATTCTGAGTATATCTGTTAGTAAATTAGTTCATTGTTTTAATTAAAATCGTCAATAACCAAAGAAATATAAGATATACAAATACACTTTCTGTGAATAAATTGTTTGTTTCATTAAAGCAAACAACATTGTAGAACATTGAAAAATTGTAGAAAATCAGTACTAAATGTTTGATTTAATTTTAGTGGTAATTTGTAAAAAAAAACTCCAAAAAAGTCCATTTAAATGGGCAGATAGAAGAATGGTGTCTTCGAGAAAGTTGTTTTTTTTTCAAAATATTCTGCAACTTTGCCGAACCAAGTGGATCAATGCAAGAATGAAAAAAAAATCACAAGGGTTATGTGTAAAGCCATGACCGCAAGGTCAATCGGAAAATTTAAAATTTTATGCAAATGATGGTTAAAGTGCTACTGAATTTCAATTTGCACATATAAATACCACCTCACTGAACAGGAATAAAACAAACACTTTGCGGCGCAAACAAGTTTCAGTAGTCAGAGTTTGCATGCGCATGCAGATTGAGATAATTTACTTTTGGTTATAGCGCAAAACAATAAAATATTAAATCTCCAATTCATTTGTTTGGTTGTCCCAAAAAGGACAGTTTGTTGTTCAATTTTATATCGGATATAACGCTAATTGCACCTCTGTGTTACTCGACAGCGGGAGTAATTGTGAACTTGGGTATGATGAAGGCATCTAATTATTTGTTTCATTGGAATTTTAAAATTTTGTAAACATTTGATAACAAATTTAAAGACTGTTTTCACACTTATAATAATACAGCCAGCAGGGGCTTTCCTTGCCAAAATCCAGAATGCTCGTCTAGTTGCCACAACGAGGCCGAGCATCACCGGAGGAAGGCAGAAACCTTCAACCGGCAAAGATGCCCCGACAGCAAGAATTAAGGCGCAATTGCGTATAACTGATGCTGCCCGCTACCGCACAAAAACAGCATTTTACTAAAGGAAGTGCCGCTGCATCGGTTGGCCCTGCCACTATAGGTGCCCATACCAGCTGCAACTGCTGCTTCTGCCATAGCTCCTGATTCTATCCGCTGCTACTACTGCTGCTACTGCTAAGTAAGGATTGCTGTTGTCACTGTCTAGAGCTAATATGAGCAACTTTAGCTGCAACAGGCTCTTATATAGGCCAAAGAGTACATTACTTATTACTAGGGTCTATAATTTTGTCTACTGTGCTTGGGAAAGCAATTATATAACGACCAATTAGAAGTCGAATTTTGCGTTTTGACAAGACTTGACAATTTTCTATAGAACAGTAGTCCGAATAATAAAATTGCAATTTCCTGCATTCGGGAGAATTTTTAGAGAATTTTCCAATCGATTGCTGTAAAAACGAAGGGAATCCATCAAAAATTAACCGATTTATTAGCATTTGAAGTTGGACAGATGTTTAATTTTTCCGGTTGTAGATTTTCATTTTACATCCCCATGTAGCCGAACTTTCTGAGAGACGGAGATCTACGTCAAAAAATAATTCGTTCCTTACTGTTTAGTGGATTAATCACAAAATTGCTGCTTCCATGAATAAAAAATGATAAATAATAGATCAACTTTGCTGAAGGCACTACGATTCTAAAATCAATTTTTTGGGTCAAAATAATTTTGATCATATTTTTTCAGCTTTGGAAACAGTGTGCATATAAGTGCAAATTGAAAATCTATCAACGAGAAGCGGAAGAAATTTGTCCCTACACTTATACTAATACTTATCAATCGGTTTGTTTTCAACCAATTTCCTTCATTATTGTGGCAATCAATAGAAAAATTATACCCGCATCCGCCCGATTGCAGAAAAATGTTGTTCAATTTTGCAATCCAATGTACTGTTGCAAATTGTCAAGCTTTGTTGAAACGTTAATGACGGGCGCTTGCTGACTTTTCTTAAAAAGGTCGACAGAATAGCATACCTAGTTAGCCGTAGCGTAGCGGATTGCGGCACTAACAGCAGTAGGTTGCGGCGGTATCAGATGGTATTTCGAGTTTGCTTTCGGCTTAAACAAATCACTTGCCGGTTGGTCATTTCGGGCAGACATTCAGATTTGCCGGTTGAGGCTTCGACCTTCTTCGTCGCGATGAAGTTTTGCCTTATTTTGGCAACAATACAAGCAAGTATCCTGTGCTGGTTCCTAGCAATCAAAATTTGGCGCGGCCATCTAATATACTAAGTGTGAAAACAGCTTTTACAATGTTTTCTTCAAAGTGCCTTATTCCCCCGCTGTCAGTAGAGCACAAAGATTGCGATCTAGTTTGAACATCGAACTGCCCTTTTCAAGGCAAATTGTTTATTTGAAGTACCTAAGTAATTGAAGATTAACCATTTTTTAAAGAGTCTCAAGCGCTAGGTTTTAAAATGTTAGAGCACCTTAACAAAGGCGGTTAATTCGACTTCATTCGATGTGTATGATCACAATTCGACGATACTATGCATAACCAGCGGAATATACGGAACTAATCTGATTTTATTTTTTAAGACTATAAATAAATAAAAGGTAAAATAAAAGAATTTTAATCTAAACATATAAAAATTCAGCTCTGTCTGTCTGTCTGATTCATATAGGCTTGGAAACTACCGAACAAATCGGCGTGAAATTTTGTATATAAGGGTTTTAGGGGCCGGGAAAGGTGACCGAGATAGTTCGAGACCCCTCCCCCTTCTGCAAGTGAGGGGTCCCATACAAATGAAACACAAATTTCTGCACATCTAGAGAACTAACCAAGTAAATAGTACCAAATTTGGCATGTGGATGTTTTTAGAAGTAACAAATATGTCCATGTTGATTAGACGCCCTTCCCTCTTCTGGAAGGGAGGGGTCCCATACAAATGAAACACAAACTTCTGCGCATCTCGAAAACTAACCAAGCAAATGGAACCAAATTTGGCAAGTGGACGTTTTTAGGAGTAAAAAATATGTCCATGTTGATTCGACGTTCCTCCCTCTTCTGGAAGGGAGGGGTCCCATACAAATGAAACACAAATTTCTGCACATCTAGAGAACTAACCAAGTAAATAGAACCAAATTTGGTAGGTGGATGTTTTTAGAGGTAAAAAATATATCCATAATGGTTTGACACCCCTCCCTCTTCTACAAGAGAGGGGTCCAATACAAATGAAATATGAATTTCGCACAGCTCGAGAACCAATCAACCAAATACAACCAAATTTGGTATGTGAATGTTTTTAGAGGTAACAAGTATGACCATGGTGATTCGACTCCTCTCCCTCTTCTGTGAGCGAGAGGTTCATAACAAATGAAACACAAATTTACGCACATCTCGAGGACTAACCAACTAAATGGAACCAAATTTGGCAGGTGATTGTTTTTAGGGGTAACAAATATAATGGTTTGACACCCCTCTCTCTTCTATAAGGGAGGGGTCCCATACAAATGAAACTCAAATTACGCACAGCTCGAGAACCAATCAAGCAAATTTAACCAAATTTGGCAGGTGAATGTTTTTAGGTGTAACAAAAACATGTCCATAATGTTTCGACACCCTTCCTTCTTCTGGCATGTCTCCAAATACCATTTCGAAATCCAAGATGGCGACTTCCCGTTTCTGAAAAATAGCGGCAAATGACCTAATACCACCCAACATGGGTGTTTCCGGAATTGTTATGATGCACTGAAGCCACAAATCGACCTCAGACAACATTTCGAATTGGAATATAGCGACTTCCGGTGTCTGGAAAACGGCCGAAAATGATCAAATACAACCCAATATGAGTGTTTTTTTAACCAGATTGACGCTCAGAGGCCAGAAATTGTTTACAAATGCCATTTTGAAAATCAAGATGGCGACTTCCGGTTTCTGAAAACAGCGGCAAATGACCGAATACCACCCAATATGGGTATTTTTAGGATTGTTATGATACACTGAAGCCACAAATCGACCTCAAATAACAATTTGAATTGTAAGATGGCGACTTCCGTTGTCTGGGAAACAGCCGCAAATGACCAATACCACCCAATATGAATGTTTCTTCAACCAGATTGTCACTCAGAGGCCAAAAATTGTCTCCTAATGCCATTTGAAAACCAAGATGGCGACTTCCGGCTTCTGGAAAACAGCGGCAAATGACCAAATAAATACCACCCAATATGGGTATTTCCGGGATTGTTATGACGCACTGAAGCCACAAATCGACCTCAGACAACATTTTGAATTGTGAGATGGCGACTTTCGGTCTCTGGAAAACAACCTAAAATGATCAAATACCACTCAATATGAGCGTATCTTTAACCAGATTGACCCACGAAGGCCCGACATTGTTCCCAAATGCCATTTTTAAATCCAAGATGGCGACTTCCGGTGTCCGGAAAACAGCCTAAAGTGACCAAATACCACCCAATATGAGTATCTCTGGAACGAGAATGAAGCTGAAAATTGACCTCAGACACCATTATGAATTGTGAGATGGCAACTTCCGGTTTCTAAAAAACAGCCAAAAATGGCCGATTTCCATACAATATGAGTATCTTCGGATCCAGAATGATACACAGAAGCTAGAATCGACCATCGACACCATTTTAAATTCGAAGATGGTGACATCCGGTTTCTGGAAAACAGCCGAAAATGACCAAATAACACCCAATATGGGTGTTTCTTAAACCAGAATGACGCTCAGGGGCCAGAAATTGTCTTCAAATGCCGTTTTTATATCCAATATGGCGAGTTACGGTTCCTGAAAAATAGCCCAAAGTGACCAAATACCACCCAATATGAGTATCACCGGATCCAAAATGATTCAAGAAGCTATAAATTGACCTTAGACAACAGTTTGAATTGAAAAATGACAACTTCTGGGAAACAGCCGAAAATAACCGAATACTACTTCATATGGATATGTCCGTAATCGAAATGATGTAAAGAACCAATTGACCCTGGAAACCATTTTGAATTAGAAGATGACCACTTTCAGTTTCTGGAAAACAACGAAACTAACTGAAATGCACCCAATATATATCCGGAATAGAGGTCATGTACAAATGCCAAAAGTTGAGGATGTTGCCATTCCGATAAAACCAATCATTTCTAAACGATATAATCCAATCGCAAGGAATTAATAAATTTGAAATGTTTAAAATTATTAAATTAAACATTAAAATTGGCGGGACGAAGTTTGCCGGGCCAGCTAGTTAAAAATAAAAATTCAGAGTCCGAACGGTTTGTTTGATTGATTGAATAGAACATACACTAACAATAGTAAAACAGTTTTATTCAAGACAAAAACAAAACAGAAATACTACACCCAACGCAAACGGGGAACATTTTATTACTTTAGGGCAATTTTTTATTACTAATTGTGTCTTATGACTGCGCATTATACACAATTAGTAACAACTAAAAAGTAACAAAAATTATGACGGCCACACGCTTGTATGTGTTTCTGCAGGAGAACATACAGCCAAGCACCGCACTGCATGTGTTAGCAAGACTTCACTCGCTACATTTGTATTGATGCAAAGATCTGGTTTATTTTTGTCCCTTTCATCCATTCATAATCAGAATCTAAACCGTCAACCTCAATTGTCTAATTAGAAACACTTTCGTTTCGTCCCCCAGTGTTTACTTGAAATGGAAATATGTAATACTGTCTGACCAGAGCTGCCGAAGTTGCGAATATTGTTCTGGATGGGCACAAGTTTTGTATTTTCAAACAGGTCCAAATAAGTTTCCATGAACCAACGATTTTGTGCTGTAGGTAGCTTGCAAGAAAGCGAATGTTTTTGTTTTTCTCTAACGCAGTTTACAGATCGTGATGTCATTTTAAGGCGCATTTGAAGTCTTTAAAATCATCAACGTTTGCTCACTCTATGACGGGGAAAATGCTGCTTGGCAGCTCTTGTCATATTTTTTCGCTACTCGTATGCATACAACGAGCGAACTAATACACGCACACCGGATGAATTGGAGATAGA
The DNA here is from genome assembly GCF_029784165.1 of Wyeomyia smithii. Taxonomy (NCBI): domain Eukaryota; kingdom Metazoa; phylum Arthropoda; class Insecta; order Diptera; family Culicidae; genus Wyeomyia; species Wyeomyia smithii. Next base: position 161,737,421 of record NC_073694.1, read on the forward strand.
AGAAACTTGAAAGGCCTCTGCCAGGCTGAACGCCAACACGATCGATGGGGCGAGATTTCTGCCGAAGGTTAATGAACAGTTTTACTTACGGCTGTTTATTTACCGACGGCAAGAATCTCGCCCGATCGCTCGCGTTGGCATTCAGCCTGGCAGAGGCCTAACATGTGCAACATATGCGACGGTGTGTGATTTTTTTTTTCACTTGAAAGGGAGCATTTTGCGATAGAAAAAAATTTGCATGTGGTTGAAACGACCATTATTAGATAGTCGTTCTCCCGTAACACGTGCTAAATATATGACAGTATGTGTTGTTACTTGACTGGGGAAGAATTTTATTGCCTTTTAAGTAATAGGTTTGTTACCCAAAAGGTAATTTTGCGCTATTGCTTCTAAAGTAATAAGGAATAGTTTTGCGTGTATATACACTGTTTTCAGAAGTAATTTTGTATATAAAAAAATTCAAAAGTTTAGTTCGGAAATCCTCCGCTAAAGACGCTGCAAAATTTTAACGTTTCAGTTTTGCACTTTGGAGAAATGGTGCCTTTAGCAAAGTTGTAGATATTTCTGTCACAGAAAACATTGTCGAAAACTCTTTTCCTATAACTTCTCTTGTTTTGACGATATATATCATTTAATATCAGACTGGCCCCTAAAGTTTGAATCATTTGACATATTTTGTTACATTATTTGACAATTACTCAGTCTTTGTAGAAGCTATTTTTCTTGGATCTATCACAAAGTTGTGTGTTTCGATGATGTTAAAATATATGCTGAACACTGTGTATTCTAAATATTACCGTTTTCTAGATATCTAAAAAATATAAAAAAAAATTAAAAATATAAAATAAAACTTTATGTCTCCAAAACAGAAAAAATTGGAAGACAAAATTCTTGCGAAAGATTTTTGTGATAACATTGTCTACAACTCCACTAAACACACATTTTTACTTTTATTTATTTGAAATATTTTTTTTATTTTTTGTTGTATTATTATAAGAAATTAAAAATATTTCTTTTAATTTTTACTTCTTCCTTCTGTTCTAAGAACCAATGTTGGAATGTTTATTGATCACCTAGTGCGAAAATTACTATTTTTGAACGCCTCCCCTTTGTATAGAGATCTTCATAATTTTCCGTATGGCTTGCAACGCCCGTAGTAATGGAAATCATACGAAAATAACCTGGCACAGCTGAGATGAAGTTGGATCAGAGTAGGAAAGCTTCATTAGTAGTAAGTCACGATAGACAGATGTGAGTTTTAAAACAGCTGAAGAGGTTGTACATAAAACACGACCGCAATGTTTACGTACAATTACGACAGCCTGTCTCATGTCAATTCTTTTCTGGTGGTAAGTTAAGAATACAGTCGATTGTGATAATTGAATTTGATAATATAAAGTGTGAAATTTCAGTCCTCTTTCTCTTTCAACTTTATTTTGTTTTTATGACTGGTAACTGAATTTAGAAAATACTCATATTACTATTTCACGTAAAATGGAAGACACAATCTTGGATTTCAAATTAACTTCAACACAGTTCAAAGTATATTTGCGGACTCTGGTCATCAAATTGATTGCGAGAATATCCATATTGGGTGATATTTTGTTGTTCACGTAGATTTCCAAAAAGCGGAAGTTACAATCATGGATTTCAAAATATCGTCTGATGTTTATTTACGGTTCTGGGCATTACTCGATTTCGGAAATACCCGTATTAAGTGGTATTTATTCATTTTATACTGTTTCCAAGGAACCGGAAGACGTCATCTTGGATTTCAAAATGAATGAAGTTGATTTTCGGCCGCTGAGCATCATCTCTATTCCGAAAATATTCATATTAGGTGCTATTCGACCATTTTAGTCAGTTTTCCCAAACCTGGAAGCCACAATCCTGTAATTCCAAATGACGTCTAGGGTCGATTTCCAGGTACTTGATATCATGCAGGTTCTAAAAATACCCATGATGGATGATATTTGGTCTTGTTTTCAGCTCTGATTGGTCGGAATTCACGTTCAAAACAATGCTCTAAATTTTACAATGGTACAATAGCTAACAACACGACATTACAATTTTCCGCATTTCGATGGATGCATTGCTAATTTTCCAATAGATTGCTGGAGTAATAGAGAAAATCTGTTGAAAACTGACTGAGGCATTTAAAAGTGCACAATTTTCGTGACGCTCCCGATGTTTCTTTGTTTCAATGTTGCCGTAAGATGTAATTCTACGTCAAAAAACAATTAAGCAAATCGAGACCTGAATAAATAAATTTACAGCTTTCACACAACACCGGGAGAAAGCAAATGAACACATTTTGTATCAAAAATTAGTCGAATTTAAGCTGCTTAGGTATTCGAATCTCGATTGTGTCGGCTGTGCACTAACAATCAAGAATGACGGAGAACAAATAATTCAATTTATTTCTGATGTTTAGTTCTTTCAAAGGCCGAATTAAATTGTGACTTTTATAATTAACCCGACTTGTTCGATTCATGTACTAATTGAGTTCCCCTGGATAAATTTTTAATCAAACAAAATGTACAAAATGGGCGACTCGAATCGGCACACTCCAGACCGCACACGTATTTACAAACACTTAATCTCCATTCCATACAGGAAACAGACAGCCAGGATTTATAGCCCCCTCCGAAGTCATAAGTTTTACACAAGGGGGTTTCGTTCGGTGGTACTTACACGCGTGAATTATGCGCCACTTTTCCGAATCCGGTAATAGCAGCTGTCGGCAAAACTTACGAAATAGGCGATAGAAAAAACTTTCCCCGAAAACGAACCTAGAGTAATTGTCTTCCAGGCAGAGGAGACGAAAAACAGACAGGCACAACTTTGGTGCCCTCACCCGAGCAGCCAAGCCCGGCTCTCCATTTCAGTGATTTCTGTTCCCAGCCGCATATAAATATTCTTACTTTTATTTGTGATCCCGTCGCCCCTCAGCAGCGCCGGTAACGTGAGCTGGCAGAAGACAATTTAATTAATTTCATTTCAATTAGCTTCCGGTGCGAGTGGAGAGGACATTTTCGGGGGCCTGCTGCTGTCGGCACTGGCGGCGTTCGGTACGGTTGGCACCCCGGTTTGAACTATGCTGATTCCATTAGTCTAAGTGGCTCCACAGTTCTAACGATCTATCTTTGCGTAGAACTGCGGATATCCGGACCTTGCACCGGCCGGGTGCTGCACGGGGATTGCGCTTTGGGCACCACGAAGCACGAGCTGCACTGCGATGAAAACGCTTTATCTTCACTCAGTTTTATAATTGCATTTGGGCAAAAGTTTACGGTACTTAGAGGCTGTTGTCACACTATACTTGCATGTAACCGGTTTTGGTCACTGCGAAATTCGGTTCAAGAAAATCTTTTTAGTTCTAGGTTGGAATTGATGCTTTGACAAATTGCGAAGTTCCGTATGCCGCAATGGGAATTCTCTATTAGTAGCAGAAAAGGTCAAAACGATGAATTAGTAAAAAAAAAACTTGTGATAAAGTGACAGTTGTGGAAAATTTTTCGCTTATCCCAATTAAGAGTGTCATGTGAGTTTTCTACCGTTCTAAATTATCCCAGCCGACCTCTCGAAGAGTGTGGTGCTAAACTTTACAACATTTAGCCCAATTTGCGGAAAACGGACAGCCTTTTAGAGCCCGTTGGCTAACTCTGCTCGAGCTCCACTCGATTAGCCACGAAGTTTTCCCTCCGTAACTTCGATAGACCGGGAGGCTGGAAAATCACCATGTTAATTACCTTCGATATTGGTCGGTAGCAGCGCCCATGTGCCGAGAAGGACTAACGCCCACTTTAGATGTGGGTTAGCCATAACTTTTCAACTGCCTGTCTGTGCGTTGGTTTCCGTGGCGTTGCTACGTTACGGGACGAGTTCCACAGGAGGACGGCGAGATGGATGGTTGGGCGGTTGAAGTTTTCCTCCGAATTTAATTCAACGTGTTGAAAACAAGTGTGGTGCTTCCTGTGAAGAAAGTGAAATACGGAGAAAATGATGTCAGTTTGATTTACCACTTGCAGGAAAGTTGGGTTTGCGGCAAGCATTAGCGATTCGTCGGAACAATTACGCAAACGATGGAATAATTACCCGCGAGGATTTCTACACTTTCATCGTAATTTTTCAAGGAAATACTTCACATTTCACCAAGTTGTGCAGATGTGAAAATTTACCCAGGAAAATTATTAACTAATATGAAATAGATACGCGGTGCGAGGGAAAGGCAGAGAGACAAAGACAGAGTGCACCCCAACAGCCTGGAGGGAAGTTCAAGTTTTCCGTTCTCGCTTGAAAACAGTCGGTAATTGGATTCTGCGGCAAGATTGGAAAAGTTTCTCTGCCATAACGTAACTGCCGTCGTGGATAATGATTCTGTTGCTGTGCTGATGATCTTCTTTTCCGATGGATCATCGGTTTTTGGATTGGTGGCCCGAAAGAGACATATTTTATTTTCAATGCGGGCGGCGTACAAGTTAATTTGTCGAAAATAGCATTTTTTGCTGAAAAAACCAGCGAACAATAAATTTCATAAATCAAACATACAACCATTGGAAACCAGTATCACTTGATATCTAAGCTTTTCAAGTAAAAATATACTAAGGTATACAAACAATTTTAGAGCCAGAATGGATAGTTTGATCGCTGTAACGTCTTTGGCAAAGTTGCAGATATTTTCTTTATTTTTTATTATTTCCCAAAAAAAATCTAGAACAAATAATTGTTGAATACTCTTCCTTAAAGTGGCTCTAACTTCAACTGTATATCACTTAGATCAATTCTATAAATTTCATTCGAAAGGTGAGAAAATTTACTACTTGGGGTTTGACCAGACTTCGTTTTATTTATCTTGTTCTTAAAGAGAAAACAATTTTCGCCCCTCTTAAAAACTGTGAGCTTACATTTATATGCATCACACTATCTGCGGTGGAGAGAGCGCAAAACAATATTATCTATGCCGAATAAACGCTCCTAATTTGACAAAGTAGAAGCCCGTCTCCCAGTGAAACTTCTGTAAATAGCTCATCCTCACACGCAGGATAAGTGAATTGCTCAGCGAACGTCTGAGAATTTCATTACTGTTCTCATCGCTTGGGGTGCGACAAATACAGTATAAAATCGAACGTTCTGCAGAATACGCACTCATGATGGGTTCTGAATTTTCCAGTAATATTAAATTGAAAATATGTTAGGATGGCTCCAGCGTGAACCTACTTATTTTGTTCTTTGGCCAACTTTAGTAACTAAGAAGCTAACGAAAACTACTCCCTCTTAAACTGAGAGAGAGAACAATTGTTTACCCCTCGCACGCGACGATTGTGAGTGAAAATTATCTCTGCGACTGAAAAACTCTACGACTGAATGTGGTTAGCTCTGTGTGAGAGAAAGTCTAGTTCTCCAAAACGTTTGACAGGTAGAGAAGGAAAATTGAGCAAAAATCAAGAGAATGGATAAAGTCTGGGAGAATTGGTGTCAAAGAACGAACTGTAGAGCGACTTGAAACGTAGCATACCGAATATGATCTACCACGAACAATCCAGATCCAGAAAGGCGATTGAAAACGGACAACGATTTTTGGAAACTCGGTACCTACTTGGAATGTGAAGACTCTATTCGAACGAGCATGCACTGAATAATGATAAATCCGATGACGAAAAGGAGGAGATCTATGATCTATGACAAGACAAGAAGACTTCTTCCACTCCGGAGGAAGATTATACTCGACTACAAACGATAATTATAATGGCCTGAGGCCTATCAATTTCGCTGCAGCCGTAAGCATGGATACCTGTAGCACTTATTTTGCATGCCGGAATATTCGTAAGTACACTTGGATGGACCAAACTGGGGTGGCCCGCTCTCAGATCGACAATGTTAAGACCAAACACTGCCGCTTCCACCTCTCTGGGAAGAGGCAGTCATCCAGGCACCTCTGCGTGACTACCCGAAACAGCCCGGGGGCGTTTTAATCGCCAGCCTGATTGCCAGGTTAAGGATTCCATCCGGTCCCGGTGCCTTGCTCACCTTTTAGGAGTTGGCGATTACGATAAGTTCCTCATTCGTAACTCTAACCTCTCCCTCGATCTCGACACGGTTGTCGTTGCTCACGGATTGCATGTTCGGCAAATTGGTCGACCATCCCTGGTCTGTGGCTGAGATACTGCAACGTCGGACATGAGACTCGACTATCGGAGGCCAAGGGCTGGGCTCGTAGCGTGGGAAGAGGTCCCCGATGATACGATCCAGCATTGCTGGTGATCGCTCTGCAGGTGCCAGTGCGCCTTTGGTCTTGGCCATTACGATCCTATAGGCGTAACCTCGCGGGTTCGTATTGGCACTTGCTCATAGCCTATCAAAGCAGGCCCTCTTGCTCGCCTTGATCTTGCAGAACCGAATGCTGAGCGACGCTCAATCCTCTGTTAGTCTGTTCGCGTACGCTGCATCCTCCATCTTGCGCGGAGGCACGCACTGCGGAGGTCCGCTTTCGCAACAGTCTACCAGTAAACCGGTGGCTTCCCATTCCTAGGTTGGCGAGTCCTAGGCATGGTGGTGTCGCATGCCCGCGATAGTATGGCAACCAGTTGGACAGCACTCGGGCGAAGTCAACTGCCTCCATCGTACTCTCCTCTCATTGCCTCTCCGAATACCTCGGCATCGAAATGCGATGTCCTCCAGCCGCGGACGGTGTGAGTGTTGACTCTACCCGTCACTTGCTGCCTCGCGTTGTTTTACACACTATAGCAAACCGACTGTTGGTCGCTATTGGTGTGGCCATCGTCTACCCTCTAGCTCGAGATCAGTCCTGGGCTGGAGAACGTCACATCGATGATCGACTCCGCACCATTTCTGCTATATGCTCCAACAGGATCTGACCTCTCTGGTTCGTAGAGCGACTTCCCCACTCAACAGCACAAGCGATGAAGTCACTCGTCACCACTAACGGCACTAGGCCCGTTAGCTCCATGGATAACTGGTCGACCATCTGAGTGAACCTTTCGGTAGACCAACGTGGCGGAGTATAGCAATTGCAGTAGATCACTCCCTTCACCTTGGCAACCGCGTACCCTTCGTTTGAGGTTGAAACAACCTCCTGAACCGGGAACCCGCTCGTCGTCCATACGGGCGCCATACTGGACTTATTCGCAACCCAGTTACTGTTTCCGGGAGGGATGCGGTAGGGGTCCGATATGATGGCGATATCCGACAGCGACTCAGTGACCGCTTGATATAGTAACTACTGTAGCTACTGTACGCGTAGCAGTGGTTCAGTTGCGTTACCCTTATGCCCGTGGTTTCGCAGCCGGCTTACCGGTTGGGCTCCCGGGGCCTCCCATAAAGTGTTTGGGATCCCGTTTTCCGGAGCATACCATGCATTTGGGAGACTCCCCGCAATCCTTCCTAGAGGTAGGAAGCGCTTATGTTCTTCGCATCCAATCGGAGCTCAAGAACTATCGCACTTCCGCTTTTAAATCCTCGAGCTGGGTTTCGCTCCTCATTTTCTTCAAAACTTCAGAGTACTTCGACCCGTCAGTCTTGAGTATGAGAGCGTCCCCCCCTGCTCCTCACCTTTTTGGCCTTTGGTGAACGTTTTGTCGCCACTCCATCTTGGTGCTTTTTACTGTCCTTGCTGTCCTGGCCTTAAAACCTATTGGTATGCTAGCTTGCGAGGCTAGCTCCACCAACTGCATCTTAACGTTATCGGAGGTCACTTTCCCCTGTGGTCCCCATGGTTCTGTGGTTAGCGATGTCGGTCGGCTAGCTCTCCCACACACGGTTGTGATGTCGGGTTCGATTCTCGATTAGGTTGAGGATCTTTTCGAGCTGGAAATTTTCTCGACTCAGCACTGGGGCACGGTGTATCGTTGTACTTATCCTACAACATGCAAAATGTGCCAAATACAATATCGATAACGAATTCTCTCAACTAATCTAGTTGATCGAGACCATTATTAGCCCACCAGCCTAGCCCCTGGGGACTGCCTCGGTTGCTTACCGACCTGCCCCGTAGAGCAGCTTGCGGCAAATGCTGGCATGGGAGCATCGGTCTGAACTTGACCTGTGCGCCGACCATATCATCGGCGGCGGTGGCGTAGAAAACATTCTACCTCGGCAGCGATCGGCGCGCCGGCGTGACGCCGTTGGTTATTCTCGGCGGCGGCGGCGGCGTGTACCGGCGTAACACTAATTACCACTTTAAAAATATTGCGTATAATGTGTACACTCTCATGTTCGGTTTTTTAATTCAAAATAAATAGTTAAAGATATGTTCATCCGGGTTGACAGGATGTCAAAAAAGAAATAAGAATGGTTAAGAAACAAGTAAACAAACAGTTTAACAACGAGCAAAAAAATGATTATCGGCGCGATAAAAATTTACTCGGCGGCGCGCCGACTCAAAACCATCGGCGGCGGCGGCGTGCGTAAAAGTGTCGGCGGCGGCGGCGCGGCGTGGCGGCGCACAAGACTAGTCTGAACCAGCTTTGATTCAGTTGCCCTCCAAGTCCCCACCTCCTTTTCGGAGTCTTTTACCCGAGCTACAAGTGCGGCGTACTCCTTTTGAGCTTCGTTGATGGGAGCCCGAAGCAGGAGGAGGCCCTGTTTCAGATCCTTGGGCATATTGCATCTGTTCGCCGCGAACTCGATGATAGCATCGAGCTGTTCGGAAAGCGCTGCCACCCTAGGTCGCTTAGCCCTGCACTTTCCGATGGTCTTGATTAGCAAGGGACCATCGTGTGCAATATCCGGTGTGGAAACTGGCGTTTTAGCCTTTCCGTCACCGGGTTTCGCTGCATCCGTTTCGGCCTTTTTCTGTGGAGACCGCTGGATGCCACCTCGTGCGAATGGATTTGGTAGTCCCTCAACACCCGTCACTTGTTTCTTATTTGAATTCATTTTCGTTAATTGAGTCCCTCTTCCAGTAGCTATTCTTGTTAAGAATGGAGTAGCCGCCTTTGCCGAAGCAATGAGGTCATGACTAGGGTAGGTCGCCTATAGCGCCTTCTGAGCAACTATGTCACCCCCGACCGGCGTAAGTCAGCCAAGTTGCGTCCAGTTGCCGTATTTGGGAACTTACTGGAATGGACCCCAATGGACGGGTTAGTGCATTTGAATGGTGGTAACGGTACTACTCGCTCCGTCGGAGAGGCTTCCGGGTACTTGTGGCTTTTGCGAGTAGTCTACTGCCCAGTATCCGACCCTCACCACCCCTAGGCGATCTCCCGCTGCTGGTCCGGGACTGTTAGGTACTGTCAGTGGTCAGTATTGCATGACCTCGGTGATCGTCACGCGCTGACCCGTGGTGGCGTACAGCTCTGCCATCGTTGGATGTGTGCTGTCGACTAGGATACTCGCTTAATAGGTGTCGTAGGCAACTGAAGGATAGCAACCCAAGAACGAGTGAGATGGTGACGTTTTCTGGATTCGGAACCGGATCGATAATCGGTCTTTCGCCGCAAAAGTAAAGTAAATGGGGTAATCGTTAAAATTCTACAAATTTTGGAAGTAAATCTATTTGCTTCTCAATTTTGTCAAGTGGTTGAAAGTTTTAAGTTAAAAATATGGTAAAATTTGACGATAAATTGATCAAAAGGCGTGATGAGATGAATATAGGAGCGATTACCCTATAACCTAAATAAATAACCGTAATCGTAAATTTTCAAATAAACATGTGAGGGAACATTCAATTATTACGTAACGCTTGAAGGAAGGGTTATGGAATCTTTGCCTCTCAGTAATGAAGGTAAGAAAAACGAAATGGAATATATTTTTGATATTGGTGAGCAGAATGGATATAACAAAAGAACCATACAAGCCATTTATGAAAAAAAGTAGGAGGGTGGTATTCAAGACACGACCGCATGACGTTGGACTACGGTATTCTTATATTCCATTAAAACAAATAATAGAGAGAATTGCAACTCTAGTATTTGCTGCAATTTTATCTAACAGTGCATTTCTGGATGCTGAGACGTTAAAACGTTATAAATAATAATATATACTAAAAGAATGGATATCTTTTATTTAATCGCTGTCATTTCATACATATTCGAATCAACCCTTTGTTTGCTGCACTACCAAGACAATCATTTAATTGAGCGAATTGGTAAAATTTTCCTATCTAAGCAAAAAGCAAACTTTACGAAACTATCTGAAATTGGAGCCCAGAACGATTCAACCGAAAATTTTAAATTTGAAAATTGTTTGACATTTAATCGATAAAACTTATGCTAGGTTAGTTCCAGCCCAGCATATAACTTCATGTATTTGAAAAAAAAAACGTTTGGTTCAATAACTCAATATAGCAAGAGCTCAATCACACGTTTTTCGGTAGTTGTTATCAAGGTTTGGGCGAGTGACAGGAAAATATCTTAACTTCTTCAGTTGTGATTTAGAGCATTTCTAATTGTTTTGTTATTTTTCACGATAGCGACAAGTTTGTTTCTTTCTCTGTGTGCGAGAAACAAAATCAAAACCGCGCACCGAGAAACAAAAACGAAAATTTAATGAATGCTCATTGAGAAAACTTGCAACTCTTTTTACCAATAATTTATGATACTCAAAAGAACCCGTTTTGATCTAAATCAAATTTCTAGTAAATAAGTGTTGATCATTCATAGGTAGTAATTTTTCCTCGATGAATAAAGACTGGCTGAAGAAGTTAAAATCGCTGCTGTAAAATCAAATTCACAACTGTGTTCGTTAAGACGTTTTAATATTTTCAATGATAATAATAATCTTCGATAAACTCCCGCTATAGTTATTCACACACATGCTATAACTATCTAAACACACGTTAAAACTATTCATACACACGCTGTAGCTATAGCTATCCATACACACGCTATTCCTTTCCATACATTCGATACAACTATCTATACACACGCATAAGCTATCCAACCATGTGCTATTACTATTCATACATACGCTATAACTAATCATTACACACGCAGCAGCTATCCACACAATCTATAACTATCCGTACACACGCTGAAGATATACACGCAATAGCCATAATATGCTACACATGCTGTGTCTTACACACGCTATAGCTAGCCATACACACGCAACAGCGCCATCCCTATCATCGCAAATGTCATAGCAATACAGATGCACATACGCTATATGTGCACACTGCACACACACTAAATGGCGGTAGCTTTCCTAGTGGCGGTGCTGGCTCGTGCAGTTTCTGGCTGTTTTCACCAACGATATCTGAATTGGATTACCGCTGGTGGGGTCCAACTCAGATCGAAGGAGAACCGAACTGAATGAAGAAATGCAGCTTCCCACTACCTCCGCCGCTGCTGCCTGATACCACCGCTCTGGTTCTGCTGCAGCTCAGTTTGGCCGCTGGAATCAGCCACCGCTGCTGATTATACAAGACCGGCCTGATGGCCTTTCACTTGTTAACTGACGACTGCTATGAGACGACACAGGCTATTATATAGCCCAAAGCAAAAATCCATCCGCGAGCAAACAAGAAGCGAGCTTGTGATTGGTTGAATGTGCACGACTTTTAACACAACTTTTAACTAGTTTAGTATCGAAAACATATTTAAATTATTATATGTCAATCTTGCGCAATATTTCCCCTATCAATCAAGCCATTTGGGTTTAGAATCTGTTCAGTGGTAATGATAAAAGAAGCATTTTAAAACGGTGTTGAAACACCTGTTGCAGCTACCGAAAGCGAGCTCGTTATTGGTTGAAAGCTGTGAGACTGTTTACAAAGTCAGATCGGTTGTATCCGTTTGTGTCGACTGTGCTTGTGAAGAGAGGTGGTGATTGGTTGCTCGGTATGATTTGGACAATCGATGTGATTTATCAATTTTTCAATAGTGTATCTCGAACAATAGGTTATTTTTGTTACATAAATTCAACCGTAAAAGAATTTCTGATCGGTTGATGCCAAAACCTCGAAATTCTGAAAAGAAATGACTGATGTATAAGCGCTCAAAACCTGACCACATTTCCCTGGTTTTCCCCGGTTGAATTACTAGATTTTCAAATTCAGGTGCCTAACTTCGATATAGACGTTAGTCCAACGTCAAAAGAAAAGAATCCAACATAGGAAATCTCACACAACACTCACTCCGCTAACAGAAGATCGGAAAAGAGTAGTGGTTGAATATAACGTCAGTTTCACTCGTCAACTTCGTAAAAAATTTAGAAAATTTGGTATCGATATTATCTACAGTAGTAGAAATAATCAAATAAAAACAAAATTGGGGTCTACTAAAGACACTATTGACAAATTACATAGGGCGGGTGTTTATAAAGTTGCATGTCCACATTGTGATAAAGTTTACATTGGCCAAACAAAAAGAAATTTAGACATCCGGTTTAAGGAACATACTTCAGAACTTGTAAAGGCTACGAAAGACTCAGAAAAAGGAATAACTCACCATTTCAGATCCAAAATAGCCGAACATATATTTCATGAAGATCACGCTATGACTACCGACAACATTAGTCTAGTTCGATCAGTAACATCCCCTTGGAAATTAGATGTCGCAGAAAGTTTAGAAATTTTCAAAAAAAAACCAGCTACCCTCCTTAACAGAGATCAGGGTAATCTTGGCTTCTTAAATTTCACTATACTTTTTATCGACTGTTAGTTTACTCAGGGGAGTTTCTTTCGGCTTCGCAGTCTTACTCAGGGGAGTTTCTTTCGGCTTCGCGTGTTTAAAGACTGCGAAGCCGAAAGAAACTCCCCTTTTTAAATTTCTACCGAAAACTCCCCGACAAGGTATGGATCACCAGGCCGCACATTTCTCTACCTAACTCAAGTTGTTTACATTTTCTGAGTTAAAATTTGCCCCAGTCGTTTACCTAATTAGGTATAAAATTCTTGGGGTTTCGCTATTTTCTCCACAGTCCAAATAAGCACTGACGAAGGCACTATGTCAGTGCCGAAATACGCATTTGCAAGTGAAGTGAAGTGAAAAGTGATAGAATTAAATAGTGAAAGTGAAAAAAAAGTGAAAAGTGTAGTACCTCAGTTTAATTTTTGGGAATAAGTTGAAAAAAAAATGGTAACACTGTTGCAAAAGAAGGAAAGATTATTTTTTATTTCTTAATCTGAAATTCACATATGGGGTTGTTCTATGGGTAAAGAGTCAACAGACATTTTAAAAAAAAAATGAGGTTGTTCGATGTAAATTTATTAATTTGAAACTATTTTTGTAAAAATGTAATATCTCGATATTGACTCATTTTACCTAGAAGTGATAGATGTTTTATACGTAAAATTTACCGACAAACACGATGAAACTATAAAATTTGAAAAAAAATGGTTATATTTGCCGGAACATGCAAATTAAATTTGAAAAAGTAATAATAATATATCTGGCAACACTTCCAGTCAAAAATTATATTTTTTCTGGACTCCTTAGTTTCTTTTCTTCAATAATTTCCTACAAGTCTCATGTCCAAAGACTCTAAAAAAAGGTTTTGAACTGAAACGTGGTATTCTGAAACAAAAAGGGGGTTCCACAGAGCGGTGTATATTCCAGTCGGTACCAAAATTGTTTTTTTTTTTGAAGAAATACTAGATGAATAATTCCCCCAATATCGAGCAAAATCTGTTATGGTAGTGTCATAGTGGTATGAACGCATCGTATGGAATGAGCCTTATCATATTATTGGCATATACTAATTATTATACTTCACTTATTTACATATTCATAATTTTTTTTTCAATTTTCATTTGTCTTTAGTGGGGTGGCATGCGATGGAAAATGTAATGTTACTACTACTAAACGGATTTCAAACGCCAATTTCTTGATCGAAGGGCCAAGTTTTACCCAAACTTTTAGAGTATTAAGTTCCATATGTTTCAATCTCATCCCAACTGGTCTCGAGGTACGATGCTGGCCTAACAAGCCAGTCGTCTCATGTTCGAGTCCCGGCTCGTGAGAGAATGTTAGTGTCAATAGGATCGTAGCGCTAGCCCCGCAATTATTCTGTCTGTGAATAATAAAACAGAAGGTCGAGTTCCGATGCGGAATGTAGCACCAAGGCTTTGCTTTTTATTTCTTTAATAACAAACTAGTGAAAAAAAAAACCTAAATATCAATTGAAGAAGCAACAGTTAACGAATCGCGAGCTAACTTCTTGTTTGCGATGTTTATTTTAGACTCATTTTGTAAGTAGCTCCACTTATTTTTGGGTTGTGTCATTCCCCCGATTTCGCAAGACACAAAGATATTTTTGCTATATGCAGTACGAATGTATGCAAAACTGAACTTATTTCGTGTTGGTAAACAGTATCGTGTATTGTATCGTGTTGCGGCTTGGAAGTAGGACAGATATTTTTTTCTTGATGGATGCAAACAGATAGCAAGAGCTCAGCACTCTTAGCCACGCAAGAGTGTATCACGCTGTTGCATGTTGCATCCTCCGGCTGCGACTGAGGGATAATAAAATTATGTTCTGAGTTTGAAATGTTGCTGTCAAGTCCGCACCAACGTAATATCATACCTGGTCTTGTTTTGATTTTGTTATACATGGATTTTTATCGAGACGTGCAGTGTAAGTGGCTCCATTTTCTTTTCGATTTGCGTCTAAATTTATTTCGTCAATCAATGTAGACTACAATTCTAATGTATACGTTAATCTTAAGCTATCGAGTTCTAGCACGTAATGCGCTTTTTAATGCGTTCCGGGACATGGTAACGTCTATAATCTCGCAGTGTTTGTTGTATGCGTTCATGATGCTGTTAATTGGTCCATGTTTGGCGTACAGTGACCGGTAATTATTGTTAGTAAAAATATTGCGCGTTCTTAAAGGACGAGAAGGAGCATAAAAGTTAAGAGTTTCCAGCAGATTTGGTGAATTAACACGTTGTGAGATCATATCGTTTACAAAGGTAATCATGGTTGTTTCTCGTCGTTTCTTCAGAGTTTCGATATTAATAAGCATGCAGCGAGATTCGTAAGAAGGGAGAGGATATGATGCCCAATTGAGTTTTCTTAATACAAAAACCAGAAATTGTTTTTGGACTGATTCAATACGATTGATATGAACTTCTTGATATGGGGACCAAACTATACTGCAGTACTCTAATATTGATCGAACATAGCTCACAAAAAGAGTTTTTATTGTGTATGGGTCCTTGAAATGATAACTGGAACGTTTAATAAAACCAAGCATACTGTTGGCTTTGTTGATTATTGTGTTATAATGATTCACGAAAGTGAGTTTCGAATCGAGGATCACTCCTAAGTCTCTCATTTTGGTACATCTCTCTACAAGTTGTTGGCCTATGTAATAGTTCATGGTTTGCATTGAAAGTTTTCTTGTATATGATATGACATTACATTTCTTAATATTTATATCAAGTAAGCTTTTCAGACACCAAGTATAGAAGGTATTGATCTGCAACTGAAACAATTCGAGGTCAGACTGGTTTTTAATCTCCATATACAATTTCATATCGTCGGCATAGATTAAAATTTTGATCTGGTTAAGTAAAAGGGTTACATCATTAACGAAAAAAATGAATAGTAAGGGTCCTAAATGTGATCCTTGCGGAATTCCAGATGTTACCTTCACTGGATCAGAGAGATGGCCTTTGAAACGGACAAATTGTGTTCTGTTCGTCAAATAAGATTCAATCCATTTCACGAGTTGGTTATCTAGTCCAATGCGTTTTAGTTTGAAAATCAGTAATGTTATATCGACTCTATCGAAAGCTTTACTATAATCGGTATATAATGTTTCAACGTAATCACCTCTATCCATTGCAGCGAGTGTGAAATTAACGAATTCTAATAGATTAGTAGCTGTGGACCTTCCTTTGAAAAAACCATGTTGGTTGATTGTAATACTATTTTTCACCTGTTCGAAAATTCGGTTATTAACGATTGATTCAAATAGTTTCGGAATACAAGAGATGATTGCTATGCCGCGATAATTTTTTATATCAGAGCGTTTACCTGACTTAAAGATCGGGATGAGAAATGATTTTTTCCACATGGAAGGAAATTCACCTGTTTTGATTGAAAGATTGAAAAGCCAAAACAGTGGTTTTACAAAAGAAGAAGCAAATGTTTTAAGCATAGATGGTGGAATTCCATCTGGCCCAGCACCCTTAGTTGCATCTAGGGATTCTAATGATGTTAATATTTCTTGAACAGTTATATTTTGAACTGATACACTATTGGTACAATCAGGTAAATGCGTGAAGTAGTTAAAATCTCTATTTTCATCCGGGTTTTTGTAAACGGTCTGGAAAAATAAGCTGAGACTCGGTACTTTCGTTACCTTCAAAATGCATGCGTGATGGAAAATTATTAGTTTTCATTTTTTCCTTTGCAAAACGGTAAAACTGCTTTGGATCAGATTTGATATTACTTTCAACCCTAGAGTTATAATTCTCATAAGCTAATGAGATTTCTGCATCTAGTTCGCTGCATATGTTCTTGTATCGTTCCAGATTGGTCTCACATTTATGGTGTTTGTACATTTTATGGGCTTTCTGTTTTTTGTTTTTCAGGTTTTTGATCTGTTGCGTGTACCATACGGGATCTTTGAAACAAAAGTTAGTGCGTTTTTTCGTCCTAGGAACTGTATCATTTATAATTTCGTATAATAGAGAGAGAAACGTATTCGCGGCTTTTTCAATATCCTCTTTGCCTCGCAAAAGTGATTGCCAGTCGACTGCACTGAGTTTACGGTCGATTTCTGTTATATTAGCTTTTTTAAAGTCATACACATACTCAAATTCACTATCATTGGGACGTGATCTAGTGCTATCTATGTTCAATGAATACTCAATGGCTGTATGAAATTTCTCATTTTTCCATAGAGAGAGCTAAAATCTTCAGTGCAGTTTGTGAACAAGAGATATAAAAAACAGTTTAGTTCATTTCGTATTGCGTTTACTTGATATAATCCTAACTGACTGGTCGTGTCGAAAATTTGCTGTAGTGCCTCGTTATCTCCTACTATAGGAAGCAACAGTGATTCGTTATCGCAGTCCTTGATGAAGTCTGCATCTTTTTGATTGAAATCGCCGTATATATGAATTTTAATTTCCGGGTCAGAGTTACAAATTACTGAGTTGGCGGTTTCTAAAAATAATTCATAATATTGTTTTTTTGCAAATTGTGGAGGGAAGTATACTGATGCAAAAATGTGGCATTGACCGTTTAATACAGTTTTGACCCAAACATCGTCAAATTCTTTATACTTCATCGTTGGGACCAACTCTGCATCGAACTTTGTCTTGACGGCTACTAGTACACCGCCACCAGATTTTTTATCAGTTAACAAAAGATCACGACCGCTTCTGAATACTTGATAACTGTTTCCAAAAACCTCCTCACTCTTTATACTTTCAGACCAACTTGTTTCCGTTCCTATAATGATTGAATACATACAACCACTAATCTTTTTACTAAGAATATCAATTTTTTTTGAACTACTCATTCTGTTAAAATTCTGGCAATAGATTACAAACTCTTCAGAGCCACGTCTTGAATTACTCTCTTTCTCATCGAAAGGGGTCATTATTTCCGAAAAATCGGTCTATAAAATTTGTCGGCACTTTCCCTTGCGCGTTGCAGGGATTGAATCCTCTGGTTGTTCAAGTGTCTACTATAAGAATTAAGGTCTTCGGAAGCCGCTTGTTTCGGTACGCCGAATTCTTCATGTACCTCGAAGAAAAATTTCCTGAGCTCCTCCGCAGCTACTGGTAGTCCCTCTGATGCCAAAGTAATTTGTATGCTGGTTTTCGTCATACCGTCGTAGCAAACCGTTGGGTCTTTGTCATGCATGTACGCAAGGTAAAGACGTACAAGGTGCATAATTTTTGGATCTCGTAAACGCGCCTTCAGAAAACGCCCGTCTCCAACAGCTGATTGTTGTGTTAGGTTGACAACAGGAGGCCGCATGGGATCGAGCGACCACGATGTTGGGTGCGATTCTAATGTTGCTTTCGAAGTAGTGTTCTCATTTGGTGGCGATTCAATATTATGTTGGTTCTGGTTGTCTGAACGGTAAGGGTTTATGGTTTCACCCTTCCGGAAGTTGATGAAATTTGGAACTGCGAGGCCTGCTATAGGGTGGTCAATAGTTGATGGTGGTCTGGCAAATTTAACTTTGGCGGTTGCCAGTAATTGTTTATCCGATCCATTGACACGGATCTGGTCGTTTTGGTAAGTGTGTGTGAACTTGTGGTTGTTGTTGATATAGTTACTATTCGTTGTCTTGTTACTGTTGCTGTTGGTGGTATGGTTTCGATTGTTGTTGAAGTTTTTCGATTCAATATATTGTCGCCTCCTGCGTTTCCTGTTTCGTCTAGATTTTTCGGCAGCCTTTTCTTGGAGCCTACGAGTCCGTTGTCTAGCATCATAATCCGACCAGTCTGGCATCCAGCGCCATTTATTGCCCAAAAATCGCCATCCTGGCGAAGAATGGTCCGTTATGGGCTTCGTAGCTTTATTGTTAGCTGCCAAAGTTTGATTTAATTCTTCATGCAGTGACTTGTGTTGTTGTGATGCGCTAGTTTGATTAATTTGGAGACTGGTAATAGCTCCAGAGACAAATTTTACCTCAGTCGAGAATTTCACGAAGAGCAGAATCAGCATTAGACTGCGCTGAACCGGTTTCAATTGTAGCGAGTAGTTTGTTTATTGACCCTGTCGTTGAGTTTGTAGCTGCTGCTGCTGCTGCTGTCGCTGCTGACTTAGCCATCGCTTCAACAGCTGCTGAGGTGTCCGAATGTGTATCAAGAAGTGTTGACATTTTGTTTTTTATTTCTGCGGCACTGGCTTTGTTGCTGCTCGCGGCGTTGGTGATGGTAAGTTTAATTTCATTCAGGCTTTTTTCAATATGCTCCAGCAAGTTATCATGAGTCGCGCTGAGATTTTTATAATTTGAAAGCAGCTTATGGTTTACTTCAAGCGTCTTTCCGATATTTTCTGAGATGTTTCTGAGATGAGATGTCAGAGCCTTAAGATTTAGGTCGGTCACGAACTTTTCCTGGCAGTCCTGACATAGCGGCAGCATAAAAGTCCGCAGGATTTCATCGTGATTTCTTTGTGCACCTATGCACGCAGCATGAAATGTTCGGTTACAGATTCCGTGACAACGCCAGAGGTAGCGATTGTCACCTTGCGCACAGTTTACGATACCGCACTTCATTGCACTCGCGACGTTAACAAATGACCGTATCAAGTAAAAACAAATAAACTACTTTTGAATGCTTGCGCGCGTTCCACACGTCGTCGATTGGATGAAAAAAAAAAATGTTGAGGTACAAAAAAAAGTTAAGTAGTAAAAAAAAATGTATATATATATACTATAGTGCAGCACGCGCGTCCGAACTCGACGACGGTCCGTAAGGTAGTGATGTTATCAAGTGATGTTATTTTCCCAGTTTCGCAAGTCACAAAGAAATTTTATTCCGGATATAAAAGTAATGTACGGAAAATAAATCTCATTTATGGACAATCAGTGGAAAAATATTATTTATTTATTTATCGTATAACAAACGAATAAAGTTTTATAATAGCTCCTGCTGGAAAATTAAACATTTTCTACATTGCGAAAAAGGTTAAATATCTACCCGATTTTTTTAACAATTATATTATCATAAAACCTACTATTCCTAAATGATAGGTCGGTCAGACCAGACATTTCATTCAATAATATTACACGTTTTTCGACGAACCATGCAATATGTAAGATACTTTCCCAAAACCAAAACCCGCACCAAGTGATCCTCCCAGACCCGTGTGGTCAGCTCAATTCAATGCAAATTAGTTTTCCCACGCGCCGTACAGCGGCGGCGATATTGTTTCGCATCTTTTCCGGCGCGTGTCGCCTTTGGGCAGGGCAACATTTCAACAAAACGTATACCTATGTCGAACCTAATGTTGCCGCTGGCTGACTACAGAACGACAGCAGAAGCAACAAATGACGGTAACATGCGCGAGGAACTACGCTTTGTGCATCGGTACCTCCTTTTCTAATTTGAATAACCACATCAAAGCGTTCAGTATGCATTATTACCTGAGCTGGGCCGTAGCTTTCCTATTTTTCCGGTGAATGAAGAAAGCAGTTTTAAAGAGGGTGCCGTAAAAAGATAAGCTATTAGCTGATTGAAAATGACGCTCCTCACATCGTTAACCCCTGGTTACGTCAATGGCGTCCGCACCGGAGTGGCGGAAAACGGTATTAATTTCAACAGTTTCGCCTTAATCGCGTGCGTACTCTACCAGTCCTCTCGGTGGGTTAGGTACCAATGTTTTGCTTCTTAGCCCTTCAGGGGTTGCTGCTGCTCTGGCCGAAGCTTCACGACGTATCGATTACGATGGCACTAAACGGCGCGACGCTTGGTCGCTGTGTAGTGTGCATTGAATAGCATAACGCAGACGACACATGGCGCGGTATTTAAATTTATTTGATATTACCTGTTTAATCGACTACGCTTCATTACAATATAGGTAATTGAGTGATGCTTCGGTTTTAATCGAGCGATCGTGCTTGGCCCGCGGCACAGCCCGGGTTGACGTGTTGAAAGTCGTTAAGACGGCGACACTTGCCACTAGTTAATAACCACTTTGGGGCCGCTGTAGTGCGATCGCTCTTGTAATGGAAATGCGACAATGACAGACTAGGTAAAACCAGTATAGTGAGATTCGATTCCTAGCATTTTCTATTATCCAATTCCAGATGATCTAAATATATATCTGTTGTTTAATTACGTCCAGAAGCATGTTGTGGGTCCACTTCAACCGACCCTTCCGACTGTACCCTTTGCCTTCTATGACATGACAAATATAAATATGTGGTTTCTAAAACTTTTATAACGAGATTGTCAGGTCAGGCAAAATATTTGTGGCTCCTTGTTCCAATAAATAAACTATTGTTTTCTTCCGTGAGGTCATGACAATTTGATATCTTGAAGGTCAAACTATTTAGGAAAGTTTATGAAAACCTTCTTTCTCGATCAAATCTATATTCGCTGTTTGAAGTTACTTAACACTGATGACTGGAAAAAAGACGGGGTTTTGAAAATTAGAACTCTTTATAAATCTCGTTTAAGTTTTGTTTGCTTCATTTTACGCAAAATTATTTTAACTACAAATATTTAGTTTAAATTGATTGTTAACGAAAATCCGCTGTCGATGAATTATTTAGAAGCGTTTAGTCTTGAAATAAGAAGTATTTCGCGGGCGCAAGTTACATTTCAGTAGGTATGTGTTTTAGTCAGATAAAGCATCATCACATGACACCAAAAAAAAAACGTTCGCGAAAAACCACGCGGCTTCATTTGTACCCAAAAAAGAAACCCAACGAATCTGCCCCAGTGTCGTGCCATCGAAGTTTTTTTTTTAGATTCTCAGTTCCTTGGTATACAAAAATAACTGGATAGCAAACAGTTGATAGGTAGATCAAGAGCAGCGTTCCAAAACGTAAAGGCCGTATACAGATTTTGTTCCGGCATCATTCAAAGACTTCGTCCAATAGCCGATTACGGATTTTTACTTTTCTTTCACGTTGAATTCTATAGTACAAAATAAGTCGGTTTTATAATGGGTCGGCGTGCGACCAGATCGAACCAAGCGCCAAAAATATTATTTAGAGTAATCGCGGTTCAAAGTTTTGCCACCCCGTTTGTTTTCTGCAAGCTACTGCAGCAAATTTTTATTATAATATCATCATGAACTGTTCAAATAATTTCATTTTTTCATGAAAGATAGATCATTATTTTCACAACCATTGGTGTTAAAAACTCAATTTTGAAAAAAAAATGGCGCTTGGTTCGGTATGGTCGCACGCCGACCAGTTCTACTGGCCATAGATACATATTATAGTTCTTATCAGAGAATATAATTATGGCACCATAATGAAAGAAGGAACGAAAAATTCTGACTTGTTCGTTCAACAAACCATGAAACGAGCTAGGCTTCGTGTATTCGAGGTCCGGGAGGCAGCGAACCTGCGTGATCAGCAAAACACGAAGGCTAAATTTCGCGCAAGGAAACTGTACATATCGAGAGTGCCTATCGAAACCGATGTTTGTAATGATTTATGATTGTACTAGAATCAGAATTAATATTGTGTGTTCTGCCACAAATGGTGACATTTCAACGCTATTATATACATATATATATATATATATATATATATATATATATATATATATATATATATATATATATATATATATATATATATATATATATATATATATATATATATATATATATATATATATATAATATATATATATATATATATATATATATATATATATATATATATATATATATATATATATATATATATATATATATATATATATATATATATATATATATATATATATATATATATATATATATATATATATATATATATATATATATATATATATATATATATATATATATATATATATATATATATATATATATATATATATATATATATATATATATATATATATATATATATATATATATATATATATATATATATATATATATATATATATATATATATATATATATATATATTTATTAGCTTTTTTATATTTTTGAGATTGTTATTAGCTTCCGCAGTTAAATTAATGTAATTGTAGGAAAATTATATTGCAACCGTGGTAAGCAATTGATTACGATAAGCTAGTGAAGTATCGAAAAATTAAGGAATGGTTAGCTGACCCAGAGCTTTTTTTGTCGGAATTTGTTGATAATTTGGCTTGACATATTTTCAAATGTTTCTACATTAGTAGCCTATGTAGCTCGTTCGTGCTAAACCAGGGAGGACGCTTCAAAATCATTTTCAAAAGTTTATTCTCAATCCTTTGAAGTGTCTTCTTCCTGGTTGCACAACAACTTGTCCAGATGGGAACTGCATATAACATTGCTGGCCTAAAGATTTGTTTGTGAATTAAAAGTTTATTTTTGAGACAAAGTCTAGAATTCCTGTTGATAAGAGGATATAAACATTTGATTTACTTATTGCACTTTGACTGGATATTATCAATGTGCTCCTTGAAAGTAAGATTCTTATCATAAATTAGCCCTAAGCATTTAACGTGATCAGACCAATTTAAGACCACACCGTTCATCTTAATAACGTGGTTATGGGTGGGTTTGAGAAAAGAAACTCTTGGCTTATGAGGAAAAATTATTAACTGTGTTTTAGAAGCATTAGGGGAAATCTTCCATTTCTGCAAGTATGAAGAAAATATATCTAAGCTTTTTTGTAGCCGACTGCATATAACACGAAGGCTTTTTCCTTTTGCGGAAATGCTTGTATCGTCACAAAACAGAGATTTCTCACAACCTGGTGGTAAATCAGGAAGATCAGAAGTAAAAATGTTATATAAGATTGGGCCCAAGGTACTCCCCTGAGGCACACCAGCTCTAACAGGCAATTTATTAGATTTACCATTTAGATAGTTACCCTGGAGAGTGCGGTCAGTTAAATAACTTGGTATCATTTTTGTGAGGTAAAGCGGAAAACTGATATTTGACATTTTAGCTATTAAACCTTTATGCCAAACACTGTCGAATGCCTTTTCTATATCTAGAAGAGCAGCGCCAGTCGAATAGCCTTCAGATTTATTAGTTCGAATCATATTTGTTACTCTAAGTAACTGATGAGTAGTGGAATGCCCATGGCGAAAACCAAACTGCTCATTTGCAAAAATTGAGTTCTCATTAATATGTGTTATCATTCCATTGAGAATTATTCTTTCAAAAAGTTTGCTAACAGAGAAAAGTAAACTAATTGGTCGATAACTTGATGCCTCAGCTGGATTCTTCTCGGGTTTTAAAATTGGAGTGACTTTGGCATTTTTCTATTTCGTAGGAAATGTGCTAGTGCAAAGCATCTGTTAAAAATTTTTACCAAGAAATTTAAAGAGTTTTCGGGAAGTCTTTTAATAAAGATATAGAAAATCCCATCATCTTCTGGTGCTTTCATGTTTTTGAATTTTTTGAGAATAGTTTGCACCTCATTCAAGTTTGTTTCCAATACCTCTTCAGAAAGAAATTATTGGGTGGTGATCTGATCATACTTTTGGTTTACTTCATTTTTAATAGGACTTACTACGTTCAAATTGGAGTTATGAACGCTCTCAAACTGCTGAGCAAGTTTTTAAGATTTTTGTTCATTCGTTAGAAATATGCAATCACCATCTTTCAGGACAGGAATGGGCTTCGAAGGTTTCTAAAGAACCTTCGAAAGCTTCCAGAAAGGTTTTTAATAAGGTATTAGTTGTTCAACTTCTCTCATGAAATTCTCATTTCGCAAGAGAGTGAATCTATGTTTAATTTCCTTTTGTAATTCTTGAAAAATAATTTTCAAAGCAGGATCACGAGATCTTTGGTATTGACGTCTCCGCATGTTCTTCAAACGTATAAGAAGTTGAAGTTCACTGTCAATAATTGGTGCATTAAATTTCACTCGAGCCTTAGGAACTGATAAATTCCGGGCATTGAGTATCAAGCTGCTAAAATTATCTAATGCTCTGTCAATGTCAGCACTATTTTGTAAAATAATATCATCATTCAAATTTTCTTCGATCGTAGAACGATATCTATCTCAATTAGTATTGTGATAATTTAACACAGATCTAGTGGGATTTAAAATAGTTTCATGGGAAATAGAAAATGTTATGGGAAGATGATCAGAATCAAAGTCAGCATGAGTTAATAAATCACTGCATGAATGGCTTTGATTTGTTAGTACCAAATCAATTGTAGATGGATTCCTAATAGAAGAATAACATGTAGGACCATTTGGAAATAAAACTGAATGAAATCCAGCCGAGCAATCATTAAACAATATTTTTCCATTGGAATTGCTTTGAGCATTATTCCAAGATCGATGTTTCGCATTAAAATCACCGATGATTAAAAGTTTAGATTTATTTCTTGTGAGTTTTTGCAAATCTCCCTTGAAATAAGTTTTTTGCTCACCAGTGCATTGAAAAGGCAAATACACTGCGGCTATAAATAAAATGCCAATACTTGTTTCAATTTCAATTCCCAAACTCACGATAACTTAGGTTCCAAGATGGGGTGAAACACTATGTTTTATTCGACGGTGGATAACTATTGCAACTCCACCACCGGCAACATCAATTCTATCAAACCTCTGTACTATTGATTTGGGTTCTTTTTTATTTTAAAATTTGGCTTTAAAAGCGTTTCAGTCACAACTGCAATATGCACATCGTGGACTGTTCAAAAATTGAAAAATTCATTTTCTTTCGCTTTTAAAGAGCGAGCATTCCAATTTAGAAAATTTACAGCATTATTTAAAATCATTGCTGAATTTTAATTTCATAACAATATTAGTTGTTGATTTTATACCTTCTTGAACAGCCTCATGCATCGAGTTACAGTTCAACAGAGCGGACATTAACTGCAGCATGGATTGTTGTAGGTAATCAATCTTTTCGAGTGTTGGAATACCTAAATCAATATTGGCTGACTTTTCAGCACCAAACACGAATGGTTTGTTACTATTTGAATTTGAAATATTACCTGAAAGGACACTCGCATATGAATAGCCAGGTGTTGCCTGAACAGGATTATTTGTTTGAAATTTGTTATCTTAATTTAAATTATTACCTACAGACACACCTGCTAATGAAAGTTCTGGTGATGCCTGAACAGTATTGAAAGTCTTCTGATTACCTACATTGACAACAGGTTGCTTAGATTTCCTACGTTGTCTGGAAGCAATGATTTTTGACCTTACAGGACCATTAAAGAAATTAGATTTGTGATTTCCCCCACAATTTACACATTTGAAACTATTAATGGTCTCTTTCACGGGGCAGATATCTTTCGTGTGACTATTGTCACCACAAATCATACATTTTGCTGCCATATGGCAGTTTCGAGTTCCATAACCATAGGCTTGACAGTTCCGACATTGCGTAAGATTATGGATTCCCCCATGTCGCTTGAAATTTTCCCACTTTATTCGCACGTTAAATAAAACACGTGCTTTTTCCAAACATTTCAAATTATTTACTTTGATACGATCAATTAATGTTCCTGGTGTATTCCAGTTTGATTAATTTTGGCATTTGCCTTTCGTTTTATCAAAATTACTTGGTTGGGGGCAAACCCAAGTGATTCTGACAAACAATCTTTAATTTCATCAATAGTTTGATCATTTGAAAGACCTTTCATAACAGCCTTAAACGGTCTCTTGTTTTTGGCATCAAAAGAATAAAATTTATACATTTTTTCAGTCAAATACTGTGAAAGATGTTTATGGCCATCAAAAGATTCGGCCTAAATACGAATATCGCCTTGGCGGCCAATTTGAAAATTAACTTTTACATCCGACAGAAATAATGAAAGTTCTGATCGGAATGCTTTGAAATTTGCTACAAATACCACAACAGGTGGAACTTTAACCTTCTTTATAACGGCTTTATGCTCAGTATGAGAAGTTTGAAATTCTTGATCCCCAACGGAAAGAAAGAATATCATACCTGTTAGTCGAAATTTCAGTGTCACGTTTCCTTGAAGCCGCATCAAAGCGAGCTTTTTTATTTCTTCCAGGCATAACTGGAAAACTTCACTTCACTATAGAATTTAAGCAGAAAAATCTCAAACCAAATTAATTACTTTGCGTTTCAAAAGGTAGTCTTTTGAAAAGATTGCCTGTTGAAAGCGAAAAACAAAATTGTGGACACTTTGAAATTATACGAGCCATTTATGCTAAGAATAATTCCGAAAACACAATTAAGCTGGAATGATGGATAAGGCGCAAAGGAAGTGAGTTCCACTTTTTGCCCTTTTGGACCACAGTGCGAATTTTTATACTTTCACACTTCCCTCCACGCCCTACCGCTGCTATTTACCGATTGCCTTGTTAGGTACTTCTGCCAAGTGTTGGCAATTGTAATTGCCTGGAGGAGTGTGAATCCAGACGGATGGGTGAAGGATGGGAGGGAGCCTGAGAATATACTCATGCGAATAAATCCCTTTGACACCAAACAGGCTTTTTCTACTAAAATTCGAACTAATGACCAATCGCTTGTCAAACCGGACTCTGTAACCTTGAGGCTACGAGGTTACCTAATTAAAATTTCAATTACTTATGCCCATACAAAATTGTATGGAGTCCAATTGACTAAAAATGGCTACAACAGTCTAGGGGGTACAATGAGGACACTCAGATTTCCAGTTTGTGGGCAAAGTTTATTTTGCTAAAAATACATAATTCATTGCAGATTAAGATCCAGTTTGACGAGAGGGAAATTCTCAGTGCGTGAAATTTTCCAACTCAACGTTGCAGTTTTTTTTATTTTGTCAGAACACAATCTAATTACAAGGTATAATTGTACGCTAAAAGCAAAACATGTAAAAAAAGTGATAACCGCAAAACCCGAATGACAACGAACCTGCTTTACTAGAGAACGAATCCGGCCGGATGTCTTTGCTGGTATGCTCGTTAGTATGTAGACGAGGCCTTGTCGGATGTAGAAAGTGTTTCTTTTTATATCACATCAAAACAGTGCCCAAGCCTGTTTCCATGCTCCGTCCGTCGATTTGCATCGCCCTGAGATGCGCCGTAAATATCCGCACGAACTGACGGTTCTGGCGTTGCGCAATAAATTACGATATCACAGGAGCTTCAGGAGCGGTTGAAATCAAAGGTGGATGAACCTGAGGCTGGGATTGTCCTAACCGGGACGGAATAATCGATAGATTAGTAATCGAATACGAGCGGCCTGCTGCAGTGTCTAGTTACTTTGAGCTTGTCATTAAGTTTTAGATGGTGATTAGAAACATTTCACTCCAAACGAATGTGCAGAATATAGAAAAAACTTTTTCAGGTATGAGGTCAACAAGCAGTTCCTTTAATGGAGGTGAGGATGACTTTTTGTAATTTGTTTTAAGTATGGTTTCAAAATATGTAAGTTACCGTTTTATTTTGAAAAAAGGAGCGGAAGACATTTCAACACAGATTCTACAGATTTGAAACCTGTTGCATTTACAAAAGTACCGAACACTTGTTTTTCGAGCCGATTTTGCGACTACAAAAAATTGACAGAATTGTTCGATAACTGTTTTGCAACAGAATCAGTTCAAACCTTAGTTCACAGTTGAAAACGGTAGCACCGGAGTTGCACCGTTGAAGAGCTTTTCTTTGCATTTTCAATCCCAAGTACTGACATAAATAATGTATGATCTCAACGAACACTATCCGAGCATTCTTCTTTACGATTGCGGAGGAATTTTTCCTGGAGGAAGCCAATCATTGCCGTCACTTTACCCTTTCCGTCGTCCTATTGACAACCCGATCGGATCATTTGTTTGCTTTTCTCCAGTGAACGAATGACCTTCGGAGATTCCTTTTTCCCTCAGGAGTGGCTATTTACCACACTCTTCACGTCGCTGGTGATGCGAGGTGGTTAATTTATTCATGTTTGTCGAGAATCATGGCTAGCATCACAACATACACGATAACACCGTTCCACCGGGTAGCTGAATGTGATGCTACCGGGCGAGATTCTTGAACATTGTGCGTGGGGGGTGGTATGTACGGCTGCAGAGGGAACACGTCCAGGCGGTTGTCGCGCGAGCCAGTATCTGGTTTCGTTCTGCTCGGGTTTCCATCAATCGTAAGATGATGGGATGGAAAGTGGCGATGGTGTGACCGATTCGAGAGTTCACAGGAATTTATATGAGTGTGTAGATTTTATGTAATCTGTCTGTTCGCTTGGCTACGCGTTTGCCGCTGTTGGCAATGCTGTCTGGATGAATATTGAATTGGACAACGAACAGTCTTCGACAGAGCTCTGCGATATTTTTTTTTCTAAGAAATGATAAATAGCTACTTTCGATAGATTTTTCTATCTGCCAATATCAACAATTATGACCAGTTTTTATTATATCTATATTTAGGCCGGTACAAATTTCATTTTCCTTTTATGTCAACCCCACCCCCCACCCCCCTTAAAAAATGTTGAAAATTGGTGGGGGAAGAAAAAAAAGTTCAAGTCGTTTTGTTAATATTATTGAGTTGATAATTTAGCAACAAACAAGTCCAGTGACAGTGAAAGCATCAAAAGGCAAGCCAAATGATTGATAATGATAATAATGTGATATTTGAATACACTTTTGCATGCAAGTTACGAACGTTCTAACATGCACACAATTTGTTATGAAAGCCCTCCCTTACCCACTTGCACACAATTTATTTTTTGCCCTCCCCTTAGCTAACTTTGATAACCGTGGACATAAAAACAACTCAAAATTTGTATCAGTCTTATTTTCAAATCTTCGTTACTCAACTGAATAAAAACAATTTTGCGCATGTTATCTCGTTACCTCGAAAGTTATACGTCATCGCATAATTATGTACGATTTGTGCAAACAGAGAAATATTGCTATTACTCCACGTGAGTAGACAAGCTTTCCACACAATGAAAGCAAAACAAAAAGAGCTTAGCATTCGCCGATATGTTTGCAGTGGTCTGTTTGCTACGGCTGACCTACGGTTCCCTGTACCCGGCACTCCGTCCTCATAGATTTCTCGTGTCTGGCATCAAAACACATGTCGGCAGCTCGAACCAGGATGGGCGAAAACTGCGTTGCCGGTAGTACCAGCATCAAAAAGCAGCAAAGAACAAATAAGGATGCACTTTAAAATAGAGTAATTAGCTGGCGGATGCTGTTGCAAGTTGTTGACGACAAACGAGACAAGGATGATGATGAGACTGATGACTTCGTGTTGTACTGCATGTTGATACTGCACCAGGATTCCAGACTATAGCCATCCACGGGAACGTTTCTGTAGCGCCAAAGGGCAACTATTCCGAGCGTAGGCTGGTGGCTCTCGGTGGGATGCCTCCTACCAATTGGACAACCACAAACGAACCGGGGCAAACCGGGGTGTACCGGGAACAGCACATATGCACTTTCGGTTATCATTCTAGCGTTAAATTGCCACACATTGATGTATTCATTAATTTAAACGACATTTAATTAGCTTCATGTTTCAGTTATTGTGCAAACCCCCTCAGGCTTCCCGGGAAAAAGATGTGCACGAAATATGAGGGTAGCTTTCAATTGTTTCATTTTAAGCATTTAGGCAGATTTTGGCGTTTTAATAAAAGCTTCAGTATATTCTTTAATTGAAGAGAGAACATTTATAACGCCGATTTGATTGAGTTTGACCTCTTTGTTACTCTACTGCATTGAATGTTCGTTTTGGAGGAAGTTGCACTTCTGCTTAACTAATAACGAATGCGTTGAGCAATGACAGCCTGAAGCAGCCCGCCATAAACATCTCCAAAATTACTCTCGCTACAATACTCTCGCTCCGAAATTGGACACATGACACGGGCAATCATTCAAACACAGTCCTAGGGACTCGTCCCTTCAGTAGGGAAACAATTCACCGCAGCAATCGGCTTGATCGTTCCACGCCAAGTGTTCATGTTAAATGGCTTGTAAAACTGCCCCAGCACAAATAAAAGTATAAATAAAATAGTACCCCCATATGGGCACATGCGGACGACCACCGCAATCGCGATTCCGAACACGACGGCCAGACATCGGCAACAAGATATTTATGTAAGCCTTTTTAATGAGCCCAGATCTGTCAGGTTCGATATAAATATAAGCGCGCCGAGCCCCGGTCAGCAACCGCGGGGATAAAACGGACGCGAAGAACCGCGCCCACCGCAGAACTGTCAAGCCTAGTGGGGACGCAGTCTCCCCTCGTCGAGAACGGATCGCGGGGAAGCCATCGGAATGACGTCGCATGGTTTGATTTAATGTTATCGTGTGATTCCGCTGGGATTGCTAGTGGGAAGCCAGCGGAATATATGGAATGAAAAAAAAAAAAAAAAACATGTCTCATCTTCAATTCCGAAGCTGCCAAATGATGCACTCCGAACACGTTGTTCGACATGACAGATGGGTGCCTTATACTTGAATGTCCTAGGGAGTGACAGCACTGGGGCAGCAATTGATACAACTTTAATCCCATTTTAATTTGATTTGTACGCTTGAGTCTCGCATGTAAAAGGGAAAAGCCACTCTGAACGGAATGTTATGCAGCAGTGAAAAGTTTGTTTCAATGAGCAATCCATTTTAAGTAATGCTGTCATTTCATGCGGAATTAATAGCCGATGATAATTACTCTTGATGAACCTGTCACAGATCAATAGATGAGTTGATTTCAACAAGAAGTAATTTATTTCCAAATTATTCAAAAACTTTCTCGAAGCAATCATATATCAACATGTTCAAAAATAAGTACTGATATTTTAATAAGCTGAAAGCAGTATGATCATTATCATATACATAATTTCTCAGTTACAAGCGTTGCCGATTTCCATTACCGAACTCGTAATGAATAAATAATACACAAATGAACAGTCCGTAATTAAAACAGTTTGCGCTACAAAAATGCCATGGTTTTTTATTTGTTCTGGTGAAATTTTGTGGCTTCCGGAAGGCAAATAGATATTTTTCACATGTCGGATAAATTTGTTGATACTTAATGCGCATTTTGGTGTGTAAAGTTTCATCCAGTGTTGAATATTCAACGATTCATTGATTTAATATGTTTCTGGCATGATTTTGTTTAGAGAGTCGGTATGTGCTTAATAAACCAAATCATTTTGGTTAATTGTTTTTTGAGAAGTCAGAAAAACGATGAATTATTTACATGTTTACTAGATATTCATGAACCAGCAGCGTGAATATTAATTGAGTACTAAACAAATGCTTCAACTTTGATTTTATATTTATAAAATCCTAGCGATAGTATTGTGCCGTGTCAAATAAATGTTGTGTTGTGTAAAAAAAAATCCTAGCGGTACAGTAAAAGCAGAAGTAAAGTGATTTCATGTTTTTGCTCCACTGCAAAAAAGTATTCTGAAGGATTGTTTTGTTTTTAATAATATTAGTCATGTCATTAGAATCTAGATTATTCAAAACTGACCTTTTTAACTTCTGAACGGATTTTACGGTTGAAGAAAAATATGACACCTGCAAATAAAAGATATAACTTCTAGCTTTCATATTCTTGATTGTGGGATCTTTTAATTGTACGCAACATACTAAACAATTAGTAATATCATACTAGCAACCATGCGTCGCCATCGTTTTATGGCCTGAATAGCACAAAAGACACATTCTCTGCGAAGCTACACCAACAAACCAATTTTTGAAATGTATATTTTAGCAATGCGAATAGTTTTCCTAGATTCTATAGTGTTTGAACCTTCCAAAAACGTAAATGTGAAATTTATAGTGTTTAAGAAACTGTAGAAAACTAATTGCAAAGTTCATGTAAAATAAACAAAAAACAAGCGTTTTTGGTTACATATTTTTGAAATGGTTACTAATGACCAGGAGTATGTATTTATAATACATTTTTTATATTATATGACAGTGAAATAAGAGCTTTATTCGATGCCTAAAGGGTGTTGAAGTGAAATTTCAAATATGTTGATCTTAGGCCAGTATGACAACAGGGGTAATTTAGCGTTGTAACGTCACGAAAAAAGTACAGTTTTTCTACTTCATGGGAGCTCCTTACGTTTAATCAAAGTAATATTTTGTTTTTTCTTTTTACTCAAAAATACCTTTAATTTGATACTAAAAGATCGCATCTAGGTTGAATACAACTTGAGTTACAACCGGGTTTAGTTTGCGTTGTAACGTCACGAAATTTTTTTCTCCCCTTATATAACATTCGACTATGTTTAAAAACATACTTGATGTGTCTAAATTAGTTCACGTTACATCTGTCATATAACAGAGAATAAATTTTATAAAATGGATTAATGTTTTTAATTATTAAACTGTGGGTCATCCATGAGTAACGTTACATTCTAAAAAATTCTAATATTATTCTATTATAAGGCAATCCACGGCGGACGTTTCTTTGCTTGTACGTTTGTTTTTGTTGCTGTTTTTCAAGCTGCAAAACCAAAACACGACCAAAACCGAACCCTTTTAATGTCGGCAATAATATCAAAAGTGATTTTATATTGTTGTATTTAGGATTGGCACTCGCGATACTAGAGCTACCGATCGGATAACATTTGTTTTTCACGCTTCTGGATCCGGATTGCATCCAAGTTAAGACCGATCGAACATACATAAAGTTGTCATAAGTTGAAAACAGACTGAAATCAGCTGATCGCAACTGTCTCGTGGATTGCCTTATATTATATTACAATGTATTGCGTGAGGGGGAATTGAAAATTGTCAACTTCCGCGTTACGTAACATGCGAATGTTCCCTAAGAGAAAAACTATTGACGCAAGGTAACCGTATTAATGAAATGAATAGGTACTTCGTCCGCATCGCTAAAGCCAATCTTCCGAATGTGATGGTTATCGCAATTACGGGACGTGACATCACCACATTTAACGATGAGAAGAACATTTTTGAACGACCAACACTATATCGTGGAATAAGCCAGCTATTTATTTTTGGGGCAAGTCAAGATGAAAAAATCTTCAGTGGCAAAAATGCACTCGAATTTTCTTGAATAAGTAGTGTGAGTTTTAAAAAATCAAGGAAACATTACGGGAGCTAAAAAAGCTAACAAGCGGCATTTTTGTGTTAATATTATTATTTTTGAAAGGTTTCTTGTATTTATTGGAATTAAGGACACATTTGTAAACTTAAGGACACATTTGTAAACTTTAATATTAATGCTGAATAAACCGCTAACGTACTCTAACATTGTGAAAAAACTACAATAAAAATAAATTTAATATGTTTTACACATAATGTCATATAGAACACTTTTGAGAATATTTATGATGCATATGTCACTTATGAAAAGAATTGATTTGATCATAACTCACATTCCTTCACTGAAAATCTCCAAGTTTAAGTTTGCTTCTTCATTACCAAACATTAAACGACAAAGTAAATTTGTTACGTAATTTATGAATAACCCCACAAACCAAGCATGAGCATGAGCATGATTGACCGCCCGCGGTTGCTACTCCGTTATTGCCAGATCAGCTGTAATTACACAGAGAAGCAACAGAAGATGCTCGGGACCAACATGCATCCTCAATGTGTAAAAACTGGAGATCTTAATCTTTATGTAAGGCAATACCAGCGCCGGCCGCATCCGAATGCAGGTCAAAGAAGGAGTTTGTATGGGAATATGTTGACGTGATACTCGCTTTATTGGAAGCCGAGAACACCTCTGCACTTCCGCGAGAAATCACTGGGATGTTGGAGAAAGGGCAGGGTAAATGAATAACCCCACAAACCAAGTGCATAAAGTAGAAGTAGAAATATATAAAATCAGATATTGGACTATTTCATATGAAAATGTCTAAGAAATATGTGATAAATAATGGATATCGACTGATTCATATTTTCGTGACGTTACAACGGAGTGAGAATACCCCTTGCTGAAAAATAAGCGTTGTAACGTCACGAAATATAAAAGCTTCTCAAATATAGATTTTACCAGTTGTAGGCACTCTAAACATGGCAAAATGTTCGATTATTATTTGTTATCAAATCGTGGAAGAAGAAATTGTTATAAAATTCCAAACAGAGCAGGGTTTTTGACTTTTGTAAGAAAAGCCCCGACACCTCAATTTCCCGCGCGTTGTAACGTCACGCTACATTTTTACTCCCCAAGGTAATATAAACAAAGTAAGCAAATATCTTATGCATCATTCTTATAGGAAATTTTGTCTACTTTCCGAATCTGTAATAATATCAAAGGGTTTCATGAAAAAACTACAAGTTAGAATTAAAATGATGCCAACAGAATAGTCAAAACGTTGTAACGTCACGGTAGAATGTGTCAAATGACGAATGTGTGTGGGTGGGAACCTTTTTTTAGATCCCATTCTCTGACAGTCAGTGACAGTGATATTGTGGAAAGAAAACAGCTGCAGCTATCTTTCATTTCTACAACTATCTTAGTTTCAGGATCTAGAAGGTGTTAGCTCTACCGACCTTTATGAAAAGACCTTCTACAAAATGACTGAGTACTTGCGCTACGTTTCGAAGTTATTTACCATTCGATAAACCCCACTTCAAAATATTACTATAATCTTATAAATACTATTCTTATTTTCAGACTTTCAATTCATTTAATACATCTTTGTCAAATTAACTGACCCCATTCTGTGCCGAACACGCATCAGTATCGGACGTGTTTGGTGATCGCTGCGATAGAATATAAAACAAAAGACGTGTGAACAAGTGTTGGCATTGTTTTCCTGGTCGAGTGAAATAAATCCGGGTTCAAGGTCGCGCCTTTGTGCAACTGTTTCGCATCGTGACTGCCAGCTGGTGCGTAAGCCGATTTGGCTGCTGGCTGAATTGTGCTACAGCAGTGGACGAGACACAAAAGAGGAAAAAGAAGAAGCCATCAGTTGACAGTTGAGTTGTATCGCTGTGTGGAGTGATCTCACACCTGGATCGCTGCTGGTGGCTGTTTGGTGCTGCTGGCTGTAACGGCTGCAACTTCGAACGATCAGACAACCAACCTTACTGGAAGGGAGAAGTAAAAAGGTACGTGCTCTTGTCGGCGCTAGTGCGCTAGACTTAGCGGGATGGATGTAGATCCCTCGCCTCCCGCGCCACCATCCCCGAACCCCTCTGACCCTGACCCTTCTGTTACCCCCTCCCCTGTTCATTCTTCAGTCCCCCCTCGCCCCAGGCTTTACCCAGACGGAGCCCAGGGCAGCTATACTGTCTATTTTCGGCCAAAGGCGGGACCGAAATCGAAACAGTTGAACCTCTTGCAGATTTCTAAAGACCTGACGAAGGAGTACAAGGGTGTGACCGAAATTTCCAAGGTCCGGCCTAACAAGCTCCGTGTCGTGGTCAGTAACCTGAAAGAGGCCAACGATATAGCCTGCTCTGAGCTCTTCACACGCGAGTATCGCGTTTACATACCCGCACGAGACGTGGAGATCGACGGTGTCATAACCGATTCGAGTCTGTCCGTCGAGTGTATTTTGCAAAGTGCTAAAGGGTGCTTCAAGAATACCACATGTCCCGATGTGAAGGTGCTTGACTGCAAGCAATTGCGGTCAGCATCGATCATCGGTGGCAAAACAGTATTCACTCCGTCAGACTCGTTTCGAGTAACGTTCGCCGGGTCAGCGCTACCAAGCCACGTCTCGATCCACCGGGTTCGTCTCCCTGTGCGATTATATGTGCCTCGCGTCATGAACTGCCTGAATTGTAAGCAGTTAGGCCACACAGCCGCCTACTGCTGCAATAAGGCACGTTGTGGCAAGTGTGGGAAGAATCATGCGGATGATTCCTGCAGTAAAAATGCTGAAAAATGCATTCACTGTGGGGAGAGTCAGCATGAGCTCTCGACATGTGCGGTGTACATGCAGCGCAGGGATAAAATAAAGAGGTCTCTCAAAGAGCGTTCGAAGCGTTCTTACGCTGAGATGCTGAAGAAGATCGTTACCACTTCTCCCATTACATCAAACCCTTTTGATCTGTTGTCCTCTGATGAAACCGATTCTGACGATTCACCAGCGGGAACATCTTACGCCAATCCGGGGGAGTCTAGAAAGAGGAAAAATATTTCCTCTCCTAAACTTCCCAGAAAAGGTCCTAAGGTTTCTCAAAGTGAAATGAAAGTTACAAACAAACCAAACAGTGCTGCGGAAAAACCGAAGCAAACTCCTCCAGGGCTTGCAAATTTAAAGTCCCAGAAGGAGTTCCCAGCACTGCCAGGAACATCTAAAACCCCAGTTGTTCCTGTTGCACTTCCAGTTGATGAAACAAACTCTGGATTAGTGAAATTTTCTGACATTGTGGACTGGATTTTTGAAACTTTCAATGTACCCGATCCAATTAAATTTTTTCTTACAGCATTCCTCCCAACAGTTAGATCATTTTTGAAGCAGTTGACTGCCCAATGGCCCCTCCTTGCAGCGATTGTATCCTTCGATGCCTAATTCAACTGCGTATATGAAGGATTCTATCTCTGTCTTACAGTGGAATTGTAGAAGTATTTTACCAAAAATTGATTCGTTTAAAGTTTTGATAAATAAAAACAAATGCGATGCATTTTCCCTTTGTGAAACTTGGCTTACTTCAAATATTGATCTCAACTTCCATGATTTTAATATTATTCGCCTTGATCGAGACACCCCATATGGAGGAGTACTTTTAGGGATTAAAAAGTGCTATTCTTTCTACCGTATTAACCTCCCCTCGATTCCAGGCATCGAAGTTGTCGCATGTCAAATGACAATACAAGGTAAAGAGCTTTGTATTGCCTCAATATATATTCCTCCAAGAGCACAGGTTGGGCAACGGCTGCTCTTTGATTTATTAGAACTTCTTCCCTCGCCACGTTTGATTTTGGGAGACTTCAACCCTCATGGTGTGGCTTGGGGTTCCCCTTACAATGATAACCGCTCCTCTTTAATCTATAACCTTTGCGATGACTTCGACATGACTATTTTGAACAACGGTGAAACGACACGTATCCCGAAACCTCCAGCGCGCCCAAGCGCCTTGGATCTATCCTTATGTTCGACGTCGCTACGGTTGGATATATATTGGCGTCGGTTCGTGAACGAGACGTCGAGGGAGACATCGATGAGCACTCTTTGGAACACAGCCCGAAGAATGCGGAATCGCGTAACGGTCAACGAAAGTGAGGAGTCTTCAAGTAGGTGGATATTTGATTTTGCCAGGAAAGTATGTCCGGACTCTGTTCCTGAGCAAAACATTGTTCGCGATGCGTCTCCGGGCCACGACGCGATAGAATCACCTTTTACGATGGCAGAATTTTCAGTTGCCCTTCTGTCCTGTAACAATAACGCGCCTGGGTTAGATAGAATCAAATTCAACTTGTTGAAGAATCTACCCGGCAATGCCAAGAGGCGCTTGTTGAACTTGTTCAATAAGCTCCTGGAGCAAAACATTGTACCGCAGGATTGGAGGCAAGTGAAGGTGATCGCCATCCAAAAACCAGGGAAACCAACTTCTGATCACAACTCTTATAGGCCGATTGCAATGCTATCCTGTATCCGGAAATTGATGGAAAAAATGATACTTCGTCGTTTAGACCATTGGGTCGAATCAAATGGCCTACTATCGGATACTCAATTTGGCTTCCGCCGTGCCAAAGGGACGAATGATTGTCTTGCGTTGCTTTCAACAGATATTCAGCTGGCGTATGCTCGCAAAGAACAAATGGGGTCTGCGTTCTTGGACATTAAGGGGGCTTTTGATTCC
This sequence comes from Wyeomyia smithii, assembly GCF_029784165.1. NCBI lineage: Eukaryota > Metazoa > Arthropoda > Insecta > Diptera > Culicidae > Wyeomyia > Wyeomyia smithii. The sequence goes on from NC_073694.1 coordinate 161,775,653, forward strand.
GTTTCTATTGACATTCTTTCGGGTAAACTTCACCGACAAGGATTTTCTCCATTCTGAACAATTTTTTGCACAATTTGTTGTCCGAAAAGCACATGCATTTTACGCACGGCGATTTGGCAACTTTTCGCATTAGCTACATGGGTCTTCCCCAGGGCTCATGTTTAAGCCCCCTTCTTTACAACTTTTATGTAAATGACATCGACGAATGTCTGGCAAATTTATGCACGATAAGACAACTTGCAGACAACAGTGTAATCTCTGTTACAGGAGCCAAAGCTGCCGATTTGCAAGGACCATTGCAAGATACCTTGGACAATTTGTCTGCTTGGGCTTTACAGCTAGGTATCGAATTCTCTCCGGAGAAGACTGAGATAGTAGTTTTTTCTAGGAAGCATGAACCTGCTCAGCTTCAAACACAATTAATGGGTAAAACGATTTCTCAGGTTTTGGTACACAAATATCTTGGTGTCTGGTTCGACTCTAAAGGCACCTGGGTTTGTCACGTAAGGTATCTGATGAAAAAATGTCAACAAAGAGTGAATTTTCTTCGTACAATAACCGGACAATGGTGGGGAGCCCATCCAGGAGACCTTATAAGGCTTTACCAAACAACGATATTGTCTGTTATTGAAGACGGGTGTTTCTGCTTCCGCTCCGCAGCAAACACACATTTGATCAAACTGGAGCGAACACAATATCGTTGTTTGCGTATCGCCTTAGGTTGCATGCAATCGACCCATACGATGAGTTTGGAGGTCTTAGCTGGAGTACTACCATTGAAAACCCGCTTCTGGAGCCTGTCTTCTCGTATTCTTATCAAATGTGAGGTCTTGAACCGTCCCGTGATTGAAAATTTTGAAAGGTTAATCGAACTTAATTCTCAAACCCGTTTTATGACATTGTATTTCAATCACATGTCCCAAAATATTAACCCTTCTTCGAATATTCTAAATCGTGTCGACTTATCAAATACTTCTGATTCTACTGTGTTTTTCGATACTTCCATGATAGAAGAAACTCGTGGAATCCCGGATCATTTACGCGTGCAGCAGATCCCCAAAATTTTTTCCAATAAATATCGAAACATCAACTGCAACAATATGTTCTACACTGACGGATCACTTCTTGATGGGTCCACTGGCTTCGGTATTTTCAATAACAATTTAACCGTCTCCTATTAACTCGATAATCCTGCTTCTGTTTACGTCGCAGAATTAGCTGCAATCCAGTACACCCTAGGGATTACCGAAAAAATGCCCAAGGACCATTATTTCATCTTTACGGACAGTCTCAGTTCCATTGAGGCTCTCTGATCGATGAAAGATGTTAAGCACTCTCCGTATTTCCTGGGGAAAATACGGGAACATCTGAGTGCTTTATCCGAAAAATCGTTTCAGATTACCTTAGCGTGGGTCCCTTCTCACTGCTCGATACCGGGCAATGAGAAAGCGGACTCTTTGGCTAAGGTGGGCGCAACAAACGGTGATATTTATGAAAGACCAATTGCCTTTAATGAATTTTTCGCACTTGTACGTCAGAATACGATCATCAGTTGGCAAAATGCTTGGACCAGAGGGGAACTGGGAAGGTGGTTACATTCCATTATACCCAAGGTGGTTACATTCCATTATACCCAAGGTGTCGACGAACCCGTGGTTCAAGGGGTTGGATGTAGGTCGGGATTTCATTTGCGTGATGTCCCGGCTTATGTCCAATCACTATAGATTTGACGCGCATCTCCGTCGTGTTGGGCTCGGGGAAAGTGGTATCTGTGCCTGTGGTGAAGGTTATCACGACATAGAGCATGTGGTTTGGTCATGCCCTGTACACCGTGACGCCAGGTCTAAAAATAGCTTCCCTGCAGGCCGAAAGTAGGCAGCCGGCTGTTCCTGTTCGTGATGTCTTGGCGAGCCGTGACCTATCCTACATGTCCCTTATATACGTTTTCCTGAAATCCATCCACGCCCCAGTTTAATCCTATTCCCTTCCGCCTACATCCAACCAAACGACAAGAACACGTTAAGACCCCGGATCCGGAAACAGCAACTAGACCCGCACGATACTCTCAGGTCCCGAGGGAGACAACCCAATATGCCAGTCCGTAATATCTTGGCCCAGCAGCGGAACATATTCAATAGGCTGCTTACCTATGGCGATAGAAAACCATCAAACAACAAATCAGTGCTTTTAATGCAAAACATTCTAGCTTTAAGTTAGATTTAGTTTCAGCTCGTAATCGGCAGCGAGGATAAAAAATTTGCTTTCAGTTATTAAGATACTTTAGAAAGTAAGCTACCAGATATAATTGGCGCCGTTAAACATTAAATTGTATTTGTGCCGTGTCAAATAAATTATAGATGAAGAAAAAAAATATTAACTGACCCGGATTTAATTATTATATTATGATTAATTAGGTTGGTAAACGGCTGGGCAGTGCGTACCAGCAGTACACCCGTACTAGTTGGCATAAAATAGATCCCAGTGTGGTCCAAAGCCCAGCAACTCCTAAACCTACCTCCACGTGGTACCGACTGGGATACGAGCAACCAAGGGAAGATCGGTGAACCGGTGGGAACTTGGTCGTATGCTGACAGGGAAGGGGGAGCTGCTCTCCTAGAAGGGCAGCTTGTCCGAGCGTCTGTTCCCCATGTTAGGGGCGGCTCAAACAGCGTCTGATCCGGAACGGACGGCTTAAATATGAAATGCGGCATCTCGCCAGCTATACCCAAGACGGCAGCCCCGTCGCGAGACTAGGCATCCGCAGCCCTAGTAATGCAGCATGCCGAAACATTAAAATACAATGAATAATCAAGAATTGAATACGGACCGGAATAATTGGCAACGACCTAGGCGACAAAATAAGGACGACGATTGGAAGCTCGGTACATGGAACTGTAGACCGGTTAACGCCCCGGGTGGCGACCGGATTCTGCTAGATCAGCTAGAACCCCGCCACTTCGACATCGTTGCGCTCCAGGAGCTTAGCCGGAAAGGAGAGAAGGAACGGAGGATTTTTGGCTGCAGGACACAATACTACCAGAGCGGCGGCACAACCAATGAGCTGGGTCGTTTTCGTCATATTTGTCGTTATATCTCGCCTCGCCTTTTGCCTCACTTGTATTTGTCTCTTCACCACAAATACTACAAAAATGTTGAGTCAAGCAGGCAGTGTATGTAAGCCTTAAGTGTGAAAAAATTATCCTCATCCAGACGGGACTCGAACCCGAATTCTCCGATGTCTCCGGCATGATATTTTATCCAATTAAACCACTGAGAAGGTAATTTTTATTTAACACTAATATCCTATCACCCTCTACTATTGTGTCTTGTTCTTAGCACGACTCGATCACATACACGCACTGCCTAGTGAGATTTATTTTATGTGACTGAAAGAGAGAGTGCACCGAGAGAAAAACACTTAAGAATTTCATAAGTTCAAACTTTTGAACATGCATAATTTTGATTTCATTAGACACTTATGCATTACACATCAACGCGTATAAATTTTTTAAGTCTACCTTAAAATTTTCATGTAAACGTTATATGTCTAACATACGCGTTTTTATAAACCTCAACATTGTGAAAATTCCATAATTATATCTTATACAACCTGTAAAATGGTGGACCAGGATTGCATCATTCTGAATGAAATAGGGGATACAAAATTATTCTAGAATGGAAATAGGGGATACAAAATTATTCTAGAACTGGCTTGAAAATTGGAGGGAAAAATTGTAAAAACCTATCTACAAATCAATTATTATTCTAGCAACTACAAAATATCATTTTTATTATTTTAGCAATCCCGAAGTATTGTATTCGTTGAAGAGGCCAACGCTGACGCTGAAGACATTCAGCAAGAGGAATGAAAGGCAAACATGTTGGCATAAGATACTTCAAATGTTTTAAGTTTTATTTGTTATATATTGGAAATGCATATTTATAAATAAAACTGTTTTGAGTACCTTCCGAAAATAAAAATCTAATTGTATGAAGTAAAATGTAGCAATCATGTTGGTGAATTAAATTTGCATAATTATTCTTTGTCAATTTTCGAATTTATAGCTCATCTACTATAAAGATCATGGTTAGTTGGCTAACCAGGCGCAATTACACCTTGCGTACGAGTTAGCCGTTTGAATATTTGCTCTTCCTTTAGCCTCTCATTCGCGGTGACGCAACCCAAAATCTCAAGTACGAATCTGCGACTTACTTGCTTGTTCTTATTGGTAAAATCCCAGCCAGCGCAGGTCATCAAACTCGGGAAATGAAATGGTTAGATGCATGAATCTAATGGGAAAGGGAGATATAAACTCGGGTTTGAATTTGCCGTGGAAGTTCGTTGTAAAATTTCCGGTTTCAAACCAAATGTCTCGTTTGATCTGAGGGGCAAACCAATCTCGCTTCGATCATTTATAATCGAACGGCGAAAGAAGCCAGAGTGTGTGTTTTTGTGTTGTTCGCGAATTTGTTCGAGGTTTGTGTTAGCGTGAGGTTGTCCTAGATTAGCTAGTTGTTTTAAGTGTTGTTTCTTTGATAGGATTAGCGCATGTTAGGAGTAGCTATAAATTTAGTGGAGACTTTGCCAGCAAGTGTGGTGAAAACAAAAGGTAAAGTTTGTCTGGGTTTAGCTGTAACTGTGTAACCTAACCGCGTCGAACAGCCGTTCGACGACTTTTTACGTTAGATATTAAAGCGCTTGGCGAAGCCATAAACCCACCGCCAGCAAAGTACATCCACCTTACTACCGCACACTTCTGGGACACGCCGTCAGCCAGGACAAGGCCCATTCTGCCAGCCGCCGCACACTAGGGCGGCCCATGCTGAGTCGCTGATCGGACTGATCGGCATATGCAGCCAATATAGAACCGACGCCATCGCTAAAACACGACCATACCCGGATGGTGCGGTGATTGCTGTTGGACGCCGTTTGCAGTAGATCACCGCTAAGTACCGTTGGTTGCTGAACGACGGCTAGAAAGGAGAGGTGTGAGTAGCCGCCATAAGAGTGAGTACGCTAGAAATAAATCTCTGCGCAGAGTAAAGTTCAGCCAAGACCCCCACCTTTGAAAGATAGCTTTATGGCATAGACAATAGAATACACCCACGCACACTATAGGTTAGTGAGCTAGTTATAGATGGCCAAAATTTAGTCAGTAGTAAAACGAAGCATGCTTGTAAATATAATTGTAAAAGTAAGATAGTGCGTTTCCCTGTTGTTGAAGTGATGTTTTTGATGATTTAGGTATTCTAAGGTGTCTCACGTCTCGCGTTCGTTCTAGTTTGTTTGTTTTGGTACTCCAGGTGGACAGTCCCCGCACTCTGGTTACGCTGAACTGGGCAGCAATCTGATTGCTCAGAATTGGTCCAGTGAGGAGAATCACGAGCTCGGTGTTTGAGGTTTTAGGATTATTTTCGCGAATTTCTGCGGTATTGAAACGCATGAGACTGAGTACCTTAGTGAAGTGCATCTGCCTTTTCGTTTTCCCTCAGTTTATCACCCTGACCCGCTCTGAGGCGGAGTTTCTGGCCGGGCAAGCCAAGACAGGCAAGTGGTCCTCTTTGAGGTGGCGCTTAAGCCACTTGCTTGAAGATACGGGGAGCGGAACCGCGGATTTGAGAGTGTGGCTTTCCGGCCCGCTACAAAAAGAACAGGCATGCGTTTTATAACCTAACAGTTATGAATTTCATGGCAACAATTATGAGCTTTATAACATGAAACTAATTATATACATATCAATATCTCCATAAAATTCATATTGAGAAGCTATGATTTCGATTTGTCTGTTTTTATAACATGCATACATACGACCAATAAATTTCACAATTATGACTTATGAAAATCGTTAGTGGTCGAAAATCAATTTCCTCTCCAATTCATAAGACAAACTTATGACTTCCATAGGGGATCCTTGTGGCGCGAAATCATAAGAAGTTCTTATGGAATTCAATAGTTATTTTCTCTCGGTGTGGCTCCTCAAACGCAAAGATACGCAAGGATACGGTACCTACGTAATGTGTCTATCCAAAATTTTCAGTCGGCGGTTTTCCACCGCATGGGTTCGAAGAAAGAGCGCCTTAACGAATTAATTCAATATTCTATCTACATTTTATATTAAGTATAGCAGACAATATATGTTATTTTACGAGAAAGCGAAAAATGAACAAAAACTGAAATGTGACAAAGGCTTAGACAAAATGAATGAATAAGGATATTTTTTCTAGGCCTAAGCCACACTTAAAATGTAATCGCAAAACAAAAAAACCTAAATTAATCCATCTAGCGGACAGACTCAGCCTTTCTCATTTAAACTTATTATTTGTAAAATTAGATTTACATGAAAGCTTAAATCCAATTAAGGTACATTCACTCTTTGGGTTTCAAAATATTGATGTTGTAATTGAAGTATAAAATATGAAATTTTACGTAATGTTAGTGCTTAAGAAATAGCGAAATAAAAGAAATGACTCTTAATTTCGAACAATTTAATCACGAGCGATACCGGGAACGTTCAAATAGTACGATACCACATTTAAATCATGTTGAGGCCATATATATTGATCAAAGCAGGTATAGTTTTGAATATTCTTTGAATTTCTTTTCTTTCCAAAACTTTTGAACCACATATCAAATTGTTATGAAGTTTTTTATTTGTAAGTTTGAGAGATGACTCGTTTCTATTACAATACTTATGTTCAAATAAGTCGTGTAATACTTGAGATAATAGACTTTCGTTGTTTTGACAATTGAATACCTAACGGTAGCTTAAGTTCGATTATAATCAAATGAAAAGGGAACGTATAGGGCAGCCAAACTTTGAAACCACATGTTCAATCATAATTCATCAGTTAACCCTTAACTAGTCCGTTCATCTGATATCAATATTTTTCAAATCGGTTGTGTAGTTTCTAAGACAATGAAGTTTCGTGATTTCCACATTTCGATACATTACAGACGAAGTTACAATCCGATTACAGCAAAATTCAGTAGGGTGTTATAAGGCAGCTAGACCTTTCATTTGATACTAATTCTGTGGAAATCGGTTCAACCATCTCTGAGAAAAGTGAGTGAGTTTATGTAGTCTTAGGAATATGTTTCTTTTCATAGCTGGATTTCACATTTTTAAACATAACAGGCAAAGTTATAATCCGTTTGTAAAAAAAAATCAATAGAGTCTTATGAGGCAACAAGAACTTCCATATGACACTGATTTTACAAAAATCGGTCCAGCCATCTCTGAGAAACATGAGTGAGCTTAAATAGTCTCCAGAACACGTTTCTTTCCATAACTTCTGAACCACATGTTCAATCTCCATAGAATTCAAAAGTTAAGGGTTTTGAAATAACCCGTTCATTTGAAATTATTTTGTTCAAATCGGTTTTGTAGATAATGAAATTTCGTGATTTTCACATTTTGATACATGGTGCCTGAACTAAAAATCCGATTACAATGAAGTTCAATAGGATGTTATGAGGCCATTAGACCTTTCATTTTCAACTAATTTCGTGAAAGCCGGTCTAGCCATTTCTGAGAAATGTAAGTAGGTTTAAGCAATTTCTGATATATGCTTTGCTTTTATAACGTGATTTGACATTTTTATAAATAACGGACAAAGTTACAAACCGATTACGATGAAATTCAATAGCAACCTATGGGACAACTAGGCCTTCCATTCGAGACAAGTTTTGTGAAAATCGGTTCAGCCATCTCTGAGAAAAGTGAGTAAGTTTAAACAGCCTCTGGAAAACATTTTTTTACATAACTTTTGAACTATATGTTTGATCTTTATGGAATTTATAAGTTAAGAGTTCTGAAGATAGTCCGTTCATTTATCATCAGTTTTGTTAAAATCGGTTGTGTGGTTTCTGAGATATTGATGTTTCGTGATTTTTACATTTTGATACATAACCTCTAAACCAAAAATCCGATTATAATGAAATTCAATAGCAACCTTTCATTTGCAATTAATTTCACGGATATCGGTCCAGCCATCTCTGAGAAAAGTGAGTGAGAAAAAAAAGTAGCACATACACACACGCACACACACATACACACATACATACATACATACAGAAAATGCTCAGCTCGTCGAACTAAGTCGAGTGATATACGACATTCGGCCCTCTGGAGCACTTTAATACCTTTAGTTTTTTCAGTGATTGCTATACCTTTCTAGGAGAAAGGCAAAAAAGGAATGCATTCGTAAAGATAATACGAAAACGACAAAAAAGTAATAAAAATAAAGAAAATGAAAAATATAACAGAAAAGAAAAAAAAATAAACGACTAAAATGACAAAAGAGGTAGAAGGTGAGAGAAACGGCAATAAATGGCAATAATTTAAACAAAAAATAAACACGTAACCCTAACGATAAATACAACAGAAATGGCAAATGACAAAATAGTAACAGTGATGAAAGTTATCACAATGGCACACTGATTAAGAATGGCAAAAAAATTAAAAATAGTGAAACACAGGTGTTTTTTGACGAAATAACCAAAAATTATGAAAATGGCTAAAAAGAAATAATGCAGCGAAAATAAATCATTTAGATTAAATCATGCCACAATATATCTAACTAATGGTAGCAGTGGTCAAAATCTCCTTCAGAGTAGACAAAAATAATAGATATGATTGTAAAAAGGAATAAGCGAGCAAAATATGACGCAAATGGCATAAATGTCTTAAGTGATTTATGTTGTAAATAATTAGATGAGGTACAGAAATCGTTGAAAATGACTAACACTGACATTAATGACAAAATGACAAAAATAATCAAAAACAACAGTGTGACAAAAATAACAAACAAAAAATTAAAGGTAATTAGAATAACCAATATGATAAATGTGACAAAAATGATAGCAATCAAAGAAATGACAAATAAACAAATAAAAAGATTAAATTGACAAAAATGATAAAAATAATAAAAATGAAAAAAATGATAATAATGTTTCAAATTGTCAATAATAACGGCTTGATAACGGCGAACAAAGAGATCGCAATGACAAAATGTCATATATAGGAAAAATAATAACAGTGGCTTAGATAACTACACACTTAAAAATTTTTGCCGGCACCACTGAGTGCTCGGTAAAGAAAAAAATGACAGCTTTCACATTTTTTCGTAAATCTCGGTTCAACCTAACTGAAATCTCGGATTTCGGATATTTTGTGCCGAATTTTCAGTTTAATAAACCGAGATATACGAAAAAATGTGAAAGCTGTCATTATATTTTTAACCGAGCACTCAGTGGTGCCGTTCTCGGCAATAAATTGCCGAGACCCGGCAATATTTTTTTTTTATTGGTGAAAAATATTGAAATGGTTAGCAAACAATGCAAAAAATCACAAAAATGACGGATGCAACAAATAGTGACAGAAATGAGACAAACGATTAAAATGACATAAATGTGAAAAAACAGATCAGAAACAGACAAAACTGACAAAAAGGATGTAAATAACTAAAAAGGATAACAAGGAATGGTAAGTATGATAATAATGACAAAAACGATAGCAGTGACTAAGTTCATAAAATTGAGGAAAACGACATTAATGAGAAAAATGAATAATAGCAAAAATATAAAAATGACAAAGTAACTTGAGCCACAATACAACCTACAACCACAGACAAACAGACGTGTCACTCGATGACGATTTGTTCGACTAGAATAATAACGATTACGCAGTGCAACAAAAATATACTTTTTCTTCTGCCTTGGCTTCTATATTTGATTATTTTATGTATTTTGACGCAAAAACAAATTCCTCCGAGTTTGAACAAACATTTCACCTTAGCGGGCAACAGTGGCGCCATTTTGGATTTTTGAAAAATCGAAAATTTTCGATGTTCTTTCGACGCCATTTTGTTTTAAAGCCAAATATTAAAATTCTTCCCCCTGCAAAAAAAGAAAGATCACGTAAAAACAAATTGTCATTGTATCTTTGAGTGTCGCCGATATTACATTGAACAGATTTCAAAGAAGTAAATCTAACATCGAGATAAACCTATTTCAGTATTGTAGGGGAATTGGGAAAAAATTGGCATGTTGCTGACATTTTACGTGGATCAGGCACCTACCAACCCATTCCTGAGACTTTTTCACTCAATATAAGACAGATTTTAACTACCACTCCCAGGTAACAAAACTGGTTTATTCAAAGTATTATAGCGTTGTTTTGGCTGTAATAAGCACTTTAAAACTATGATAAAACCAATATTGTTACTAGGGCTTTTAGATATTAGCGCATTACCATTATTCTCAGAAATACTCGATAATATTTCACTTTGTGAGATATCATAAAACCATGACAAAACCGCTTTCGTAGAGTCACCGTGTTGAGCTCAGTTTTTGACCGATTTTTTTTGTTTTTTTTTTTTAAAGATTGGTGGGAAAATGCTAATATGTGGAAAAAATCGTAGAATTTTGATATTTGGCATCAAAACAAAATCACGTCGAAAAAACATCGAAAATTTCCGACTTCTCAGAAATTCGAAATGGCGCTGCTGTTTCCCCTTAAGGTAAAATGTGCTCAAACTCAGGGAAATTTGTTTTTGCGTCAAAATACATCAAAAAATCATACGTAGAAGCCAAGGAAAAAAAATTGTTGCACTGTGTTATGAATGATTTAAGTAGGTATTAATACCGCTAGTGTCACTAGCGTGCACACTTATTAACAAAGACAAGAACCGTCAGTTATGCCGCTGGTATCGCTATGAGTAAAGACAAACACCGTTTTTACGAAAATCAGTTGAATAGTAGGCAGTGAGTGAGGTGGCGCATAAGTGTAACGTTTCGAACAAGGACAAAGATTTTTCAGGATTTTTCTTCGAAGAGGCGCGTTTGATTGTCTATGATACAACTACGAAAAAAATGACTGAAATGACAAAAGTGTTAAAACGACAAAAATTGCAAAAATGTATTTTTTTTATTTCCAAAGGTACCTCCAGCTTTAATTTTTAATTTTATAAACCCTTACTTTTTGAACTATTTGTTGTCTAGCTTCAATAGAAATTCCAATTTTCTCATGAAAAATCATCTGTGTTTTGATTTATGGCACCATATCATTGAACAAACCGGCAGAATTCGGTGGATCAACCTGGTGAATATTATATATGAATTCACGTAAAATGGAACTGTTCTATTTCAGCACACATTTTCCCACCCTCACGTGGATTTGGGCTGCGACGAACATTTGAATAAAGAAATCATCTCAAGCGCTACGCCGCGAAAACCGTTTATCAAATTCATTTTTTTTCTCGCTCCGCTGTGTAAAGCCACTCGGTTACATTTTCATTTGCCGCTGAGAGGTACATTCTTCAGCGTTTCGAGATCTCTTTTGTCAGTTTCCGCTTTCGTTTTTTTTTTTGCTTTCGTTCCGTCTAAATCCGGGAAACTCGACGACGCTCAGTCCCATCTGTTTGATGCGAGGATCCATCAAAGAGCAATATTGTACGGGCAGCCAACCGTCGTTGGCTTCACGAAACGCAGAGATGTGAGGATATAACGGGATGTGGAAAAGGTGCCGGCAAGGACAAGCAAAATAAACACTTGTGCCGCGATGGAACGAAGAAGAATGGCCAGATTGCTTCTATTTGACACAAGATAATGGTCGATTAACGATTTGATTTTCTCGTGGTTGCGCCCAGCACCGTAACGCCAAACGACGAAGACTTTCTTCTTTCTTCGCATCCGTCGATATAGATTTAGTGTATGAGAAGACCTCAAGCAGATCCGACACCACGATAGACCGTTCTTGATAGGACGCCGATTGGGAATGGTGTTTTCCGAAGCTTCCTTTTTCGCTTCCTTCCGGTTCGGTTCAGTTCTACGCAGGGGTGAAAACGACCACGTTGATTGATGCAGGATTACTAAGGGGTCGATTGAGGAATTTTTAAAGGTTCATTCAAATGTTATTGAATGGTAAACATCCGGACGCGTTTGCCGTTCGTTGGACGAGGAAATTGTTTCTCTTTTGTGTTTCTGGTATTTTGAGGTTCATTTCAAAAAGTAGGTAACTGCTCACTGTATCAAGTTGTGTACTGCGTGTAAATTCTATTGATGTTCTGGACAACACCGCACAACTTCAAAGAAATAAAACATGGCTTAAGGTTACTTTCTGCTTCATCTTATTGATTGCTTCCAAAACTTTTCAACAACATACGCATAGTGATGATAAAATTGGAACTTGACAATCGTCAGAACCCAGCCAGCATCAAACGAATTTATTCACCACCGAGTTTCAGTCTGTATACCATGTCACTCTTGTCAATTTATTTCGCACTATTTCACCAAGGTTTACCTTATTTGCATAGGTGAAATCAACTGGAGTTCAAAAAAAAAGTCCCAATTGGATCGTAACTTTGGCAGCACCCTCGACATCAAAGTGGCTCTCAAAGGTCGAATAGATTGGAAACTCTCCCGACCGAACCAATTGTCAATGATTTGTCTTTGTAGTTTTTTTCGTAGTATTTGATGCTGTTACTGTTCGCTCAACTGATTGGCACTTCCGATGGGTTGCATAATAATTGGTAACAATAGTTTGTTTGCATGGATTGGATGTTGAAAAAAAATGCAGAGGTACAAGTGGGTTAAGAGACAACATATGAGTTTTTTCTATTAAAATAAGTTCTAAGGATAAAGTGATAGGAATCAGGGTTTTGGATGAACGACTCGAAAACGACTGGTAATCTCATTTTGTGCCTTTTGGCAATCGTTCCCCATCTCAGCGTTAAGTGACGACCAACAAAAGTCATAAAAAATCCACTCTCGAGAGTAGTGACCCAACTCGCCAAGTGAAGCTCACCAACGTGGAAAGTCCACCTGACGACTGCCACAAAGGGGTAACAGTTTCTGAACCAAAAATATCCTGTCCGGTTTCACGTTCTGCGGGAGTTCAAGAATCATCGTTCCGAATCATGATTCTAAATTCCTCATCTCATCGTATACGTACAGGGAAAATCCTCCATCAAAGAAATTTGCCGCACTTGAAATCAACCGACAGAAAGGCGAAAAGGTGTTGTTTGAGAAAACCAGCAAGATTCAGACGGGGCGAACAACGGAAAATGCACGCCGTTCCTTCATCTTAGAGAGCAGCATCACTGTGCCCGAAGAAAGGCTGCAATGTATTCGACACGATTTATCCGTCGAAACGGTTCGGCAGACGGTACAACTTGAGTGTATGTGTGTGTGGGGGGCAGTCAGTCAGTAGCAATAAAATTTATGACGAGTGAAATTAAATTCATCATTGTCAGCGTCAGACCGAGAATCCGCTCGCATAGTCGGTAAACATAAATGAGCGTCATTGGGTCGAAATAAAATGAGGATTATTTATTGTACGTTTTTAGTGGCTACCTCTCTTCCTTTTCAGGGTATACAGCATTAAAGGAGTGCATTTACTCTTATTACCTTTTGATAGTCATGGGAAAACTATGGCATGCTGTACGAAACTTAGTCCACTTATCAGGAAAGATGATTACGAGGAGGACAGTTGACCTAGTTGTACTTCAAACTGGAGTATTCTAATTTGATCTGATTATCTTGTAGATAACTTAAAGCAAATAGCGAAGATCTGCTGAATTTATGTCATACTTTGGTGGAGAGTTGTAAGAAATGATTAACCCACGTGTTTTCATACCAAATGACCTGGAAATTCGTAAAAAATCAATCGACTGTTTTTGGTTTGAGTAGAACTATGCATACGTGTTCGACTAAGCAAACTGAATATTTTTCCACCGATGGAGACTTTTTCCAGACTCAAGACTAATGGTTTTGTTCAAAACATTTTAATTCAGAAACGATAAGTTGTACGTAAAAATTGTCTGAGAACAAATTATAGAAAACTTATAGTGTTTTGCAAACACTATATGTTTTCTTAACAAACACTTGATTTTAGTTCACAAGTTTATGTTTTTTAATTTTTTTTGTAAAAAATCTTGGAGTCATTACGCGACTTCTGATAGAAAGTCCAGGATAGAGAAATGAAAAATAGGTTTTTTTTATAGAAGATTAAGCTTAAAAAAATATTCAATATGGCCATTGTTATAATAATTTACAATTCAATGATACATAACCGTTTTTCCAAATTCCAGAAATTGCCAAAATAGCGGCCATTTTAATTAAAAAATATTTTTTTCATGAAAAATCACTGTTTTATGAATTTTTACATAAAACATTGAAAAAATTCAGATATCGAAAAACGGCTATGTAACAAGTTAGATAATCCATTTTCACACGCTGAAAAATTATTTCAAATCGGTTCGGTAGATGCTGAGGAAAACTTACCACCACTTGAAAAACATGGTTTCGAGAGAAACGCTGCCAATAGCGTAATACTCACTATATTCGCACCCACGGCGCACAAAATACATCTTCGAATAAACCTTAAACAATAGTCAAAATGCCCGAACACTTCACCTTCCTCTAAACATCCGAAAAAATATCACGAAAATTCATTATTTTTCAACTTTCCAGAGTAGGGTCCCCCCTTAAACTCCAAATAACTAAAAAGTAGATACATACAAGAAGTTAATTACTGCAAGCTTTTCGATTTGAAACTACTATCTCAATCTAGGATCACAAGTAATTTAGAACCTTCAATAAAAAATTTATTTATCATTTCTCTTTCCTGAATAATTTTATCAGAATGAGCTTTCTAAAATTTTTTTTGGGCTAAAAAATTCTTTTTTCATTGTGTATATTTTTTGTGAGGCACCGTCAGTTCTATACACTTTGTTCTCAGACAGTTTTTATGTACAAATAATAGTTTCTGAGTTAGAAAGCTTTGAAAAACTTCTCCATCTGTGAAAAATACGCAGTTTGCTTAGCCAAACACGTGTGCAAAGCTTCATTCAAATCCAAAGTTTTGAGAATTTCTAGATCATATATCATATATGAGGGTAATTTCCAGATAATATACCAAATGAGGGGAGCATCTAGGTAGGCAACTAGAGTGCGTTGTTTTCTTTGCATCTCGGAACCGAAAAAAAAAAATCTAGCCGCCCGTCACGCATATTTGCTCTCCGCATGCTTGTCTTTTCTCCTCAGAAAACCTCTAGAGTGCAGGAGAACATCTTGCACTGCGCAATCAACTGCTCTCACACTAAAGAGCAAATCAACGCACATGCTAGAAGAGAACGACGGACGATTTTTATCTGGAGAGCTTCCTGAAAACACCGCGGTGAAATCTGAAATCTCTCTCTTGCGAGACAATGAACTGGACATCATGCACAACAATTACACAGCAGAGCCATCTGTGGTGCGTTTTATAGTTTGTTTCTTGAGCATGGCACGAGAAGAAAAGTGATTGGGAGAAAAAAATAGACTGCGTTGCTCGTGTCGGCCGAGTTTACTCTGGTCGAATTCGTTTTCGCGGTGTAGCTACACGAGGACTACACTTTTGCCCGGTAGGTTTTTTTTTCACTTTCCAGACTACTCGCCAGTGGACTCTGCGGTGTACTTCTACCGTTTTCCCTGTAGAGTCATTCACTCCTCTTGTCTCTATCAGATGTGGGATAAGCTGGAATTGTGTTTGTCTCTCTGTAAGTTGGTTAAGACACTTTGGAGTGGAGAAAGAAGCAGTGTGGTGAAAGCATTTGCTACACGCAGGCACATACTGAAAGGGAAGTACGCGGTGGATTTTTTCTCCGCTCTTTCCACTTACTGGGGAGAATGACAAGCATGGCTCTATGTATTTTCACTAGAGTGATTGACCACTATGGTATAGAGCTCTATAGCAATATTTTAGAAAAAAAAACTTTCTTCTGCAAAATTGTTTTATATGATAAAGTGCTTATTGAAAAATTATCAAAAATAAGGCTGAACCAGATTTCCGATAGAATCTAGTATTTAACTTTTTTATCTTCATAGACAGAAGAAAAAGTTGTTCTACAATGTTATAGCTATAGCCGGGTATTTTAGGAAACTTTGTAAAAAACTTTGTGTTTTTTGTCGTATCTTTGAAAACAATCAATTTATATTGAAAAACACATTTTGCACTCTAACTTTTTTATTTCAATTTTCACCTGTAAACTGTCTTTAGACTTTGAGAGAAACAATTTGCAATGAATATCTCAGTTCTACTCAAAGTAATTAATGTTTTTCATCAAAATATATGTATTTTTCATTTGTTTGTCCCTCCTTTTTTTTGCAAACATAGAAGATACCTCTTGGTTTCAATTTAAAGGGCATAATCGACTCTATAAATAAGAAAATTTTATAAATATTTATTTTTTTAATTTGAGTAAATTCAATTCAAAATTCAATTAATTCAATTTATTACAGATTTTTTTTTAACTTGAAGTAATTACCTTCAATTTGATCCAAAAAGATCAAAAATCGATCCACTGGTTCAAAAGTTATGAATTTCTGAAAATAAAATACGTAGAACAAAGGCGTTTTTTATGGTCACCCTATGTCGGAATTAGTCACGCAAAGTGCTTCTATTGTGCTCAAAATTACAGAGATGGATCTAGGTTGAAAATAATCAAACCCGTAATTTTTGTTGGGTCGTTAGAGGGGCTAGCTCCGAAATAGAGTGGCCATAAAAAACGGCTTTATTCGATGAATTTTATTTACAAAAATAATAACTTTTTAACCAGTTGACGGTGTTTTTGGATCAAATTGAAGATAATTACTTCTAGTTTCGAAAAAAGGTTGTTTGTCACATTACTTGCATTGTATATGTTTGAAATTTTGTGCAAAATAGGAGTTGAAGTGCTACTGAATTACAGTTTGCATATACATTGCTGAACAGAAATGAACAAGCACTATAGAACGCGAACAAGTTCCAACAGTTAGTGTGCATGCAGATTAGAACAACATTTACTTTTAATTCTAGCGCATTCTAGCGTTGTTCAATTTCATATCGGATATAATGTAGACCGTATCTGTGTGCTACCTCAACATAGGGGATTAAGGCATTTTTCTGATAACACAGTTCAAAGCTGTTTTCACACTCAAAATTTGACGACCCATTTATTTTGAATATCAGCATCCCAAAACGTTTGTGTGTTGTCAAAATACGGCAAATTTTCCATAGAGAAAGTGCCGGCTAATGTACTACTGATGCTGCCCACAACTGCACAAAGGCAGCTTTTCACTAGAGGAAGTGCCTCTGCATCAGCTGGCCCTGCCACTATCGATGCTGATACCCGCTACAACTGCTGCTGCTTCTATCCGCTGCCACTGCTGCTGATATCCGCTGCCACTGCTGCTGATATCCGCTGCCACTGCTGCTGCTAAGTGAGGACTGTTGTAGTTCGGCTGGAACAGGCTCTTATATAGGCCAAATAGTACCGCCCGAATTACTAGGTCCATGATTTTGTCGACCGTGCTTGGGAAAGCAATATAACGACCAATCAGAGGTCGAATTTTGCGTATTGACAAGGATTGCCTATTGATAAGGCTTGGCAATAGTGCAATATTTCGAATTATAAAGTTACAATTTTCTGCATTTGGGAGGATTCTTAGGAGATTTTCCAATTGATTGCTGCAAGAACGAAGAATATCCATCGAAAGCTTACCGATTTATTAGCATTTGATATTGGACATATTTTTCACTTTTTCCGGTTTTAGATTGTCATTTTACATCCCTATGTAGCCGAACTTCCTGAGAGATGTAGTTCTACGTAAAAATACTGAAAAAATAAATCTGTGTGCATTTATATGCATAGTATATAATATTATTGAAATTTTCGTCATCTATTCAAATTCAATTTACTCAATTTAAAAAAATAAAATATTTTTAAAATTTCTTCAGATATAGAGGCATATATGCCCTTCAAAATAAGACGAATAGATATTTTTCATGTTTGCCCAAAATAAAAACAGAAAAATGAAAAACGCATATTTTTTCATGAAAAACATTCATAACTTTGAGTATAATTGAAATGTTAACAATATCAGCATTGCAAATTGTTTCTCTTAAAAAGCCCCAAAAGTCGTCCGAAGACAGTTTAAGGTGAAAATTGAAATGAAAAAGTTAGAGCGCTGAATGTGTTTTTTCAATATAAATCGGTCATTTCGGGAAAAACGTTTTGCCTTTCTCCTAGAATTTTTTAATATTTTCTTAAAATTAATGGAGCTGTAACATTGTAGCACAACTTATTCTTCTATCTACAAAGAATAAAAAGTTAGATATTTGATTTCATCTAAAATACGGATCACTCTAATTTTTGATAATTTAAGCGCTATCATATGTAACAACTCTAAAAAAAGTTTTTGTCTAAAATATTGCTATAAAGCTCTAGACCCAAATTTCTCCCTAAATTTGGTTTCTGAACCATTGTGCACTGTTGTTTCGCTCAGCTGTGATGTAAGCACCAAGTATGTTAATTTTTCTGCGAGCGACAGAAACGCCGCACAAAGCAGAAAATAAATATGGCGCATGCTTGTGAGACGCAGTACTCATATTATGCAAGAAGTAAGCGGTGAATATTCACTCTGCTACTTCCATATATTGAGGAGAATAGAAAACCTGCTCACCATGGTTGCGTTTTTCTGCAGGACGCTCGATTTTACATCCTTTCTAATCGCACTCGAAGACGAAGAGAACGGTAATGCAATTCTTCAGGAAACCTTCAGGCAGATAAAAATAGTCGATTAAAATGGTTGCCTTATGCTGCCAAAAAGGAGTGGGGTTGACACACATACATACACGCCTAGTAGGTCGAGTGATATATGACATTTGGTCCTTTGTACCACTTCACAGTGGTCCAATAAGGCAAAAAGTGGAACTTAATTCCATAGCGCCTTTCACCTTCATCCTAGCTTAATAGTGTCTTCCGAACAAATGTTTGTATACCCGCATAATCGTAAATTGTCAAAAATATGAAAAGTTTACTATCCTAAAAACAAAAAAAAAATAACTGTTTTGTGTTAAGAGATAGAAGAATAGTTTATTCAGCAAGGTTGTAGGAGATTCTGAAATATGAAACTTTGTCGAACAAATGAAAATCCTATCTTTTTTCGGTACAAAGTAATAAAGTATATTACATGGAACTCACTTAAAAGTTAGTTTTTTGTACTTAACTTTTGTTAGTTACATTTTAAAAGAAAACGTTGTTCTCGAGAAGCATTTGGGCATACAGAACACACGTTTTTGTTGAAGGCCACACATCTCCAAGACTTTTCCTTATAAAGTTATAGCATGTTTTAGCAGTAGGGTGAAAAAAGGGTGGTAACACCTAAACACCCCCAAAGTTTCAGTAGATTCTGAGAGTACGCTGCCTACAACTGTGAACTGATCGAGTTGGCGTTAAATCCTTCTATAGATAGATTTGTTATTCCTCAAGTCTTAATAATCAATTGTTTACAACTCACCAATAGACAGAATTTTAGTAAAGACCAAAGCGTTCGAGATAAATATTTTTAAAGATTCTCCCCTGCCAAAACCATTTTATAAATAAAGCTTGAGTCAAAGAGTTCCTTTAGTATGAAAATAAGGCAAAAATTCGTATAAATCATAAAGACTCATGTCCATGATTGAACATGTCGTTCCACTAAAGGGTGTTTCACTTCAAATCTGCACACACTGTTATTCCTCTAATTTTTGATAAATTGGGTAAAATTTAATGATATTTTGCGTACAAATAATTTGGTGTGTATTGTTTACATGCTCTCATTTCATTTTATCAGGTGCGCAAAAGTTTTCAAAATCTCATCGAAAGAGCAATGCGTTTGCGCAAGAGTTCCGCACGAATCCTTTGAAAATCAGCTTCTGTAGCACCGCCACATTGGGAAAAAACTAGGAATCGCAAACCAAACGTCTCGATCCGAGATGTGGCGAAAAAGTTGCACATGAGTGTGTCTTTCGTGCAGAGGACCAAAACACGAGCCGGACTACGTTCGTTTAAGGACTAGAAGTCCTCAAACCTAGACGAGAAGCAAAATACGACCGCAAAAAGTCGTGCGCGGGAGCTGTACGATTAAAAGTTGACCGAGCCAAACTGTTGCGTGATGCATGATGAGACGTATATCAAGGCAGACTACAGGCGGATTCCTGGAAATTTACATATGACGGCCAAGGATAAGTTTGATATCGAAATTCGCCAAGAAGTTTCTTTTTTGGCAAGCCATTTGCACGTGCGGAAAGCGGAGCACTCCGTTCGTCACTGATATGAATGGACAAGTGTATCTGAAAGAGTTCCTCCAGAAGCGGCTCCTTCCTTTTCTCAAGGCTCACAATGGTCCGACGTTGTTCTGGCCGGACTTGGCATTCTGCCACTATTTCAAGGAGGTAGAAGAGTGGCACACGGCGACGGAGTTGATTTTGTGCCAGAAGAGCCGAACCCCCAAACACTCCGGAACTGTGCCCGATCGAAAAGTACTGAGCCACAATGAGGGGACACCTTCTAAAATGACCTAAAGTTGTGAAGAATGTCGATGAAATGAAGAGGGCAGGGTAATACACTGAAAACGATCGAATCTGAAGTCATCTTGTGGCTGGGGTTAAGGCTAGGGTTAGAGCATTCGGTCATGCAGGTGAAATGAAATAAATGGATGATGTCAAAACAAGCTCCTATTTTTTCTTCATACTCCCTCGAATTTTGAGATTGAATTTTGTCTGTGCAGATTTAAAATGAAGCACCCTTTATAGGTTTATTTGCAATTTTTAAACATTGTTAATTGTGCTATTTGATTACCGAACTAGCGAAGTAAATTTCATCAAACCCAACCCTAGTCCTTTTGCGTTATTTGTACAATGAGTTCAGAAGAAGTCCAATTAAAGATAGCCTGACTCGTTTGTTTTTGTTTTCTTCTATAAAGTTAACGGTATTTACGGCGCCTGTCGTTCCCTAGCAAATCAACTCATCAGCTGATTGTGTAGAGTCGGGAAGTTTTTATTTGTGTTGTCCATCGTACGACTAAGAGAGTCGGGCAGTTGCAAACACGCTAAAAGTTTCAGTAAACAGAAAAACAAAACCACCCGTATGTCAGCTTCATCCCAGGAAATGTCATTCGCGTACGCATGAATGAAGCTACGCGACCTACACAGCTGGACTAGTTGCGAACTAGTTTCGCACCGAAAGGTCGCACGGAACCGGTTCGTGGTAATGTGTTTACCCGAAGTCGCTACCAAATTGACACATACACCGCCCGTAGGCAGCGCTGATGTCAACGAACTGCGGGGCGTGCACTGTTTCGAGAGTGAATGATTCACTGGCAAATCTCGTCTGCCGAGCGCGCGGGTAGGTGTCAACCGGATTTACACACCTGTTTGGAATTCTGTTTCTATTTTAGATCATTTCATTGACTTTACAATTGTCTTTATCAATCAAATATTTTTTACAGTTCCGTTTTGATTAAATTACATTTCGACTGAAAATTGGGTAATCCTAATACATATTTGGTTGGTTGGTTATAACCGTGTAAAAAGGTGCGTCATCAGATGAGAATATACCGTTAAATGTTTGTTTTGCGGTGGCTGATCGGACAAATAGAGCAAAGAAGGCATGCGTGCTTTCGGTTCGAGCGGCTAGAATTTGATACCTTGATTTGCATTTCTATACAGAATGGTCTTAGCCAAATATTCGACACACCTTAGAATTTCAACACTCGCGTAGAAAACACCGTAAGGTAGAGGTGCTAATGTTTATGTGCTCGCTATTCGGGGATACACTCAGTTAATGAACCTCATTCGCATACTGCTTTCATATGAAAATATCCCCAATAAAATTGCAGTTTAGCTTGATGGTTTTATGGTAACGTAAGGAAAGTGCCGTTCAAA
Organism: Wyeomyia smithii; assembly: GCF_029784165.1. NCBI lineage: Eukaryota > Metazoa > Arthropoda > Insecta > Diptera > Culicidae > Wyeomyia > Wyeomyia smithii. Next base: position 161,797,381 of record NC_073694.1, read on the forward strand.
CGAATCTTTATACATACGAAGCTCTTTCTTTAGTTAATAATGTTAAACAAAAACTAAAAAAAGCTAAATAACTCACACTACAGTCGATAAAAAATCTGGCTAAAACTGATAAATACATTGAAAAACTGGAAGAATCTAGTCTCAAACTGGAACATTGGCATTTTTGAGAACAATGCACCCCTTGTAAACTACCTGTGCCTCACCAGTGTCCTTTTTTGGAGTTCGTTATCTTCCATAAACGATCACTGGGGCTTGGAGCAAAAAAAAAGTATGATTCACGAACAAACGATCGATTTGTTCGGTACATACGTTTTTTCACCCCGAAAATTTCCGCCATTCTCGCATATCTTCGCGGTGGGAAAATATATCGTAAAACTTTATCGACACTCTTAACGTAACGGCACATTTCGGGACCGGAATTCGCGACCCGAGCGAGAGTGCATCTGTGCCGCGCGGGGTGGTCGCGCTTGTTGAACTTCCCTCTGCCGCTTTCGGTGGTGCATCGTGTTCAGTTTCAGCGGCGGTGGTGCCAAAATAAGGCGCTGTCACGCGAGCACTTGAAAATTGCTCAATTTTTTTTTCGTCTGTTGGACCCTGACAGTGGCCTTCAGCGTGATTGTTAGTCGGTAAGTAAGCGGTTTAACTTGTGTGCGCTATTAAGAATTATGGCTCGTACGGTAAGCGCCTGAGGCGGCTTCTCTTGACAATGGGTGACAATCGACCATAAAAGGGAAAAAGGGATGGGGACGTCGAGACGAGCTGTGCGGCAAAGAATAATTGGAAGTTTGTGAAGTTATCGCAAATCGTGTACTTCTTCATTTTTACAGGGATCGAAAAGTTTTCTTTCGAGGGAATCTGTTGCGCGTTTTATTGCCTTACCTAGCAGCGTTTGTTTTGGGTTTGGTGTAAACTTTTAAAGCAGATTAATACTTGGTGCAAGCATACTGTGATTGATAATGTTTTACACTTTATCCATTCATAATTGCAGGATGAATGGATGACTCCTTTCTTTAAAACATTCATTGAACACGAACCCACAGGTGTAGAAATCGTTGGATTCGAAGCTGTTTACTTCCAGCTTTTATTTGTTGCTTACCTGAAAATTAAAAAAAAAACTTAAATAAATAACGGTATGAAATGAATAAGATAAGATGAAGAAAAATAAATAAATAATGAAAACCATTCTTGTCTTTTAAATAGAATAAACTGTTTCTTAGCTTTGCTTAACTAATAAATTTAAACGTTTCCTGCAAATAAATTATTGAATTGTTATATATCAGATAATGTAAGCTGATAATAGAATGCGAAAATACAAGTGGTCTGAGAACAGATCCTTGAGGGACCCCAGAAAAAAATGATGAAAATGTAGATAAAACTTCATTGCAGTATACAATTTTATGTCCTTTCATAGAGTATGATTCAAATGTAGCTTTCAGTACTATGGTGTTTCTAAGACTTTAATCTGTAGTGCTCGAATATTGAGCACATTCAACGAGTTTTGTTGGATAAGTACAAAACTTTGCCTAATCTGTTGACATTCGAATGCGTACCCGGTTTGAAAATCTGTTGCTCTACGTTACCGCCCCACTGGCACTGTAGAAATAGACTTCTCAATCTGAATTACATCACGGGATTTTTTAAGCGTTTCTATTATTGATATTCATCATAATTCATACATTTTTAAGTGTTTGATTATTATGTTAAATCTCGCTAAACATGTGAAAAGGGCCCAAGTGCCATATGTAAACAAGCCACAATTTCACGTTTTTAATTGAATACAAGCTTAATCTACTCGTACAAATAAGATTGTTTGATTAAGAGTAAATTCTTTTATCAATAAATCTTATTGGTAAGAGCAGATTTCGCTTGTATTGATCAAAAACCGAGAAAATTTGGCTTGTTTACATATGGCACATGGGCCCTTTTCACATGTTTGGCGAGAAATGAGGTGTTCGAGATACATGAAAAAACTGTGATTAGAAGCGCTACGAGCGCTGTAATAAATGTTAACAGCAGGTGTTTTTTTTCCTATACATTTCAATAAATGACTTCTGGTGGCCGGATTCTTGTTTTTCTCGTAAGATAGTATCGCCTTCCGGGATTAGTTCGCTTACGATATGAGGATTTCTTTTGCTAGTAATATTAGTATGATCATATGATCAATAACAATAACACAATGACAAAAACAATAGATTAATAACAGAGGAATCTTATTTTGCTATTAATGATTATATTGAAGTGTTGATATGATTTATAGTATATCATAAATCAGTGGGCATTTGCTAAGAAAATTGAATCTATGAAAGTCTGAATTAACAAATTTTTTTTTCATTAGTTTACACTCAAGAATCAAAAAATAATGAATTTCTTTAATTAAGTAATGACTGACGAAATGGTTCTCAATATCAAGTCTTTATCTATATTAACTTTATCTGGATTTATCTGGATTATAATCAGAGTGTTGCACACGTATCCAGATAGACAGATTTGTTGTCCAATCAGAATCAGAATCTGGAAAGATTCTTCATAAAAAACTCCCATTTTCTGGTCTCTGTCTCGCAAAAAGGCCCATCTCTTCAATTTTTGCAACAAAATTTTGCATTTTCAAGTGTTGCGTGACTCAATAATTTTATCCGAAAAATTAGCTTGTGTGCCACGGAATGACTGTCTGATAGTTTCCAGATATTTTTTTTTTAGTTTTTCCAGATTTCGATGAAATTTACCTAGCAACTTTGACACACAGGATTTGCCTTAGAGCTCAAACTAGGAAAAAATGAAAGATTATAACTTTTCAACCGTTCCTGTGGATTTTGGTCCTTTTAGCAAGCTCGGAAGTGCTTCATAAGGCCGCAGAATAATTGCTCGCCGGGTTCGTCGCTTCTACGCTAGCTTACGCGAAAACTTCTTTTATGTCTCTGCAGACTTATAATACTTGGCTGGGAGCATTAAAATTCACAGGAATGGTTTGAAAGCTATAACCCTTCTTTTAGTCTGAGCTCTAGGGCAAACCTGTGTGTTGGTCGACAAAAGCGAAAAATATAATATAAAAAATATAATTAAGAACGAACAATTAAAAAAATGCTGTTGTTGTTTTAATTCATAATTATTAATTTGATTGAAAATTTGCAAAATTTAAAATTAAATCAATGTAATTAACACTTTTAGTAGGGGATTTATAATCTGGAATATGACTATAAAAAGTACAACTTTCATTCAAAAATATGGAATTGGGATTTTTAAATGAATAATTTTGAATTAGACTTTGAAATACAGCACCTGAAACTATAAGACCCTTAACTCCTCGTAAAGCCATAATCCAGTTTAGTCTCTTCGCAAGTTGTTAACTTTTAATCTCTAATGAAAATTGTAATATAGAAGACGAAAATGTGAATTTAGAGTTTGCATTTCAAAGTTTGAAATTAGAGGTTAGAAATCTTAAATTTGAATTTCGTTATAGAATTAAGTTTATAATTGAAAATTTGGAATGTGGAATTGGAAGTTTCGATTTTTGGAATTTGGAATACACTGGATTTTACGGAGGTGTGTTCCACAAAAAACTCTATTTTGTCGTGTTCAACATACAGATAGGACATTGCAGTATTCAGCAATTATTTTTCTTTAAAAATTTTCCACAACTTTAATGAAGGAAGTAATCCGGTTTATTGAAAATTAGAAAAAATATTTTTTTATCCAATTGTTAGGTGGATTGATCGAAAAACCAAAAACGCCAAAAGTAAGGCCTTGTTCTATGAAACAATTTTTCTGAAGACATTAAGTACATATAATCAATTTTTCATAGTCAAATCTAGAACGAATCGAATGGTGTACTGAGATTCTTCGGTGCATTTTTTTTTAATAACGGTCTGTGAGAGCACCGTGATCCGTATATAGTGTGTGTAATGTAGTAGTTTACGACGGTTACGCGGTCATGTCTTGGATAGAACCTCCTAACTTTCTAGTACTTAATTTCACTAAACACAATTTATTTTTTTATGTGCCGTGTCGAATAAAGTAAAAAAAAAAAAAAACAAAGTATTTTTATTAAAAAACCTGTTTTGACAACAGCTCAAAATTATAGATGAAGAAAAAAAAAATAGATGAACAGCTCAAAATTTGGGCGAAAGCCATGTGGTCGAAAGCGGAAGCGCACAAAGCTCATAAGGATGGATCAAGGATGCAAAAAATGGGTTAGTTCTGATTTGGTTGGAAAAATCGATAGTTTCTTACTTCCGTAATGGCGACAGATCGTTGAGATCCTATACCGAATCCAGAATATGCCTCCACACAACTCGGTCTTGGGTCTGCTTCTCTCCAGTCTCCCCTTACACCCGCTGCTCTGGCATTCTCGCTGACAGCACACATCCAGCGCGTGCGAGATCTGCCTCGAACTCGTCGGCATCTATCTGGTTCACTGCTAAATATTATCTTTGCCGGTCGCTCATCCGCCATCCGTGCTACGTGGCCAGCCCACTGTAACCTGCCGTGTTTCATCAGCTTGACGATATCAGTGTATTTGTATACTTCGTACAGCTCGTGATTTATGCGCCTTCGCCACACCCTATTCTCTAGTTTGCCTCTGAGTATTGATCGCAGGATTCTGCGCTCGAAAACCCCAAGCGCTCGTCGATCGGCCTCCTTCCACGTTCACGATTCATGTCCGTAGAGCGCAAATTTCGTACCGGTTCTGTAGGCTACGGGACCTATGCTGGTTACGCAATTCGTAATAAGCCCTATTCGCTGCCGCAATTTGCCTCCTTCTAAAGCTACGCTTGCACCTTCTAAAGCTACGTTGAACAGCAAGTTCGAGAGTTCGTCACCTTGCTTCAGATTATCTAACGTCACAAACACGTCCGAAAATTCGTCGCACGTAACAGTTCAATTAGTTTTGTTGAAAAACAATGTTCGAACTTAATTTGCCACAGCTCGTTGCGCTTCACTGTATCGTACGCCGCCTAGAAGTCTATGAACAGATGGTGTGTCTGCAAGTTATGTTCTCGAAACTTGTCGATCTGTCTCAAGGTGAACATCTGGTCCGTTGTAAGTCGTCCCGTTCAAAAACCCATTTAATCCTTAATACTCATTGTAGAGAATTTAAAACGCTACAATGAGAATTAAGAATTGAATGTACACAATTCAGGATTAGGTATTGTGGATTTTGGATTTGGGATTAAGAATCTAGGAATTGAGCTTGAGCTTGAACAACGGCACATATCGTAGTTGCATCTCCGTGTTGAATCTGAGCTAGTGAAGGGATTAATTTACCATCTTAAATGTACAACAATTCGGTAGCTTCTGCTTTGTATAGATCGTCAACGGAACCGGCTACGTCCTTACAGTCGGTTATGGAAGGAAGTGTTATAATCGTTGTTGCCAGACACCGAGTTTACCACTGCTTCTTCAACGACTGTTACGGAAAGGAAGGGTAGTTTGGCACCGTGCTTAGTGAAGAATTTTTATTTTTTTTTTTAACCTTTCCACTAGGCCTAACTCTACTGAACTTCTTTACCGAGCTTAAGGGTTTTTCAATAAGAGTGCCACAAATGAAGACCGATAGGGACAGCAAACTATGCCAAATTTTTTCCCGATCTCTTGAAATTTCTCGTCAGTAAGGCTTGACATTTCATAATGGAAAGATACACGATCCAACAACGAGTCGAGATTATTAAAATTCGGAGTCAGTGACTTCAACTTTAAGAGCGTAACGTCTAATTTATAGTCGTCCTGCCAGATCAACAATTGAGCGTCTGGTGGAAAAAATTGAATCCACATGCACAGTACTGAGATTAGAACTCATGACAATTCGCTAGTCAAAGCGAACTCTGTGACCTTGAGGCGACGAGATCTCTCTTTAAAATCTAGGACGTTGATTTTAAAATTTGGTTAAGGTGGAATTTAGGATTAGGGATGCCTAATTTAACAGGGATTTTGAAATAAGGATTATGTATATAGAATTTTGGATCTATTATGCAGAATTAAGGACTAAGGATTTAAGATTTGAAGTTAAGGACTTGAGATTAAGGTTTCAGGATAAAAGATATTGGATTTAGGTTGAGAGTTTTGTCTGTGGGATTTAGGATGTAGGTGTTAATTTATAAAGTTGAGGATATGAGATTTAGGATGTAGAACTTCGAATTTAGGACTTAGGAATTATGATTATGGATTGGGAATTCAGGAACCGGGACTTAGGACCAAGGATTTAGAATTGATCATTTAGTATTTGTGGTTCTATAACAGAAGACTCCAGCCACCATCAAGTCGAGCAAAATATCGTTTTGAGGAAGTCGCCTTAAGATATTTAAGGCTACATTATGCCACATATTTAAGGCTACATTATGCTACATTATTATACATACAGTCAAGTTAGTTTTTTTTTCCCTGTAGGGCCGAAACACAACTGCGTCCATTAATAAGGACTATTGTTGTATGACCCATGTTTGATTTGGTATTAGTCGATTATCCTATCACAACTAATGTATGATGGACATTGGTTGACATAATACCCGATCCCAGTTAGGGTCGACTCGTTTTATGAAGTCTAATACCTTACCAGGATCACAATGCCAGATTTCATTGGGCTCTAGTAGCCCTTTTCCAAATATTGACATCCTTTGATTGAACAAGGTTCCACAGTTGCAGAGTGTATGTTCAGCAGTTTCGGTTTCAAATTGGCAAAAACGACATTCTGTAGATCGAGTTTTTCCAATTTTGTTTAGGTGATACCTACTCGGGCAGTGACCGGTCAACAGACCCGTTAGTACCCGAAGATCTTTTTTATTCAGATTTAGTAAGATCCGAGCTTTAGATTTACCAGCACTCGGTGTGATAAATCTTCTAGCTTGTCTGGATGTATTCGTGGCGTTCCAGCTTGATTCTACCGTGGACCTTTTCCAAGTTCTAAATTCTGTCCTCAGAGCGCATTCTGGGACTCCGCAGAATGGTTCCGGACCAATAAAATTTGATGCTGAGCCTTCTCTTGCTAGGCTGTCGGCTTTTTCATTTCCTTCAATGCCGCAATGGCCAGGCACCCAGTATAGAGTAACTTCGTTCCTACTGGCCAATTGTCTTAAAGAAAGAAGGCATTCCCACACTAGCCTCGATTTACATGTGAAAGCTTTAAGTGCATTTGAAGCTGCTTCGCTGTCAGAAAATATGCAGATTTTCGCAAATCTGTAATTTCTTGTTAAACAGATATCCACACATTCAATAATAGCATGAATTTCTTGGACTGTGGCCCATTGGTATAGCTCTACTGATTCCAGGGCCAAACACCCCGGCTCCAGTATTTTCACCCATTTTTGATCCATCGGTGTAAAACACAACAGAACCTGGACGCAGACTTGGCCCTCCTGACTCCCATTCATAGCGGCTTGATTTAACTACTTTGAAGAGGATGTCATAGTTTGTCTTCGTTGTCATCCAATCTATTGTTTTAACATCAGAATTCAGTCTGAATTCCTTGAGGATTCGTAAGTGTCCCACAAGGTCCCCATCTGAGATCTCATTATAAAGTTTAAATATCAGAGCACTTTTTGCAGCCTGCTGCTTTACATATTTGTGCAAAGGTAGCATACAAAGGAGGGCTTCCAAAGCAACTGATGGTGTGCTTTTCATTGCCCCAGTTATTGATATACAGGCAAGCCTCTGCAGTTTACCAAGCTTCGCTTGAGCGGTTACCTCATTAATTTTAGGCCACCATATAAGTGAAGCGTATGTAACCTTCGGACGAACAATTGCCGAATAAATCCATTGGACTGTTTTTGGTCGTAGTCCCCATGTTTTTCCCACGGCTCTGCTACAAACCCAAAGGGCATTTGTACCCTTAGAGATAGTCTTGTCTGGATGAGAATTCCAATTCAGTTTTTTGTCTAAAGTTACTCCGAGGTATTTAACTTCTTCTGCAAACTGAATTTGAACACCATCTAGAATAGGCCGTTTTAAATTTAGCTTTATTCTTTTGGTAAAAGGTACTATAACAGTTTTGGAGGGATTAACATTTAAACCCTCTTCTCTACACCATTTCAAAGTAGATTTGAGCGCAGTTTGTAGCCGATTAGAGATCGTGTCATCGAACATCCCACGAACTATTATGGCTACATCGTTTGCGTATCCAATTACTTCATATCCTAATTCTGTTAGCCTTTTAAGGAGTTCGTCTACAACTAAGGACCACAATAAGGGTGAAAGTACTCCTCCCTGAGGACATCCCTTATTAGATCTGATATTTAGCTGCGCACCTCCAAGATCAGCAGAAATTACTCGATCTCTTAGCATCGCCATTGTCCATTCAATGATACAGTCATCCAGGCCCCTTGCTTCCATTGCGGAACGCATTGAGCTATAGGATGCATTATCGAATGCCCCCTCTATATCGAGGAAAGCAACCAGAGCTATTTCTTTGGCTTGAAAGGACTTCTCGATTTTGTTAACTAACGCTTGTAGCGCTGTTATTGTAGATCTACCTGATTGGTAAGCGAATTGGTTTTTGCTCAATGGAAACTTCACCAAGACTGTTGACTTGATAAAGTCGTCCAATTTTTTTCCATTGTCTTTAATACAACAGAGGAGAGACTGATGGGCCTAAAGGCTTTGGGAGTCGTTTTGTCTCTTTTCCCCACTTTAGGAATAAAGATAACTCGAACCTTTCTCCAGGCTTTTGGTATGTAACTCATGGTAACACTGGCTCTGAAGAGCTCAGTTAACTGGGGAGTAAGAGCTTCTTCTCCCTGTTGGAGTAGTGTTGGAAAGATTTCATCTTTTCCAGCAGATTTGTAAGGTTGAAAAGAACTCAATGCCCATTCAACCCTACCAGGCGTGAAGATTTCACAGGCTTTAAGATAGACTTCAGTTGACCATAAAAGTCCTGCCTCTTCTAAGCCCTGTACTTCACCGGATATGGGTGTTGACCCTGGAAAATGAGTTCTCATCATTACTTCCAGAGTTTCAGCGGAATCAACTGTAAAGCTGCCGTCCTCTTTTCTTAGATTGCCAAGACCATTTGAATGATCTTTTGAAAGAATTTTGTGCAGCCTCGCAGCTGTTGGAGCGTTATTGATCTCTTCGCAGACCCGTCTCCAGTCCTGTCTTTTGGCACGCCTCAATTCCCTGTTGTATGCAGTTAGGGCTTTTTTGTAGTGATCCCAGTCTAAAGTGACTTTTGCTCGATTGAACAATTGTCTAGATTTTTTCCTCAATTCTGCTAGTTTCTCATTCCACCAAGGAACATCTCTGCTTGATGATCTATGTTGAACAGGACAACTAGCTTGATATGATGAAGGCATTTTATTAATGAATTCATCAGAGGCATTATCTAGTTGTGAATAAGTTTTTATTGGTGTATCTTCAATTGTATTGTGGTTCTTTAAATAGAATTGGTACAGATCCCAGTTTGTCCTTGGGTTTCTGTAGTTTTCAGTAATTAATGGTTCGGTTTTATAATTAAACCTGATATGTTTGTGGTCCGACAGTGATTCTTCATCGAATTAGTTACTGTCATACCGAAATTCGTCGATTGAAATGACGCTCGACTCATCTTATGTGATAAAGATTTAAGATTTAGGATTAGACACTAACGACTATGGATTTGGTAATAAAAATTGACGATTTAACATTTTAGATTTATGTTTTGGAACCTGTGAAACAGCATTTATGATTAAAAAATTAGATTTATGAATCAGAATAAATGATTCTGGATTCAAGGTTCAGGATTTGAGATTACTGATTTGAGTTTAGTATTTAGGATTCCAGTTGATCTCGAGGTACAATGCTAACCTAATAAACCAATCGTCGTAGGCTCCAGTCTCGGCTCGGGAGAGACTCTTAGTGCCAATAGGATCGTGGCCCCGCAATTGTCCTGAGAAGTAAAACAGTTAGCTGCGAAGTCTCTGTACAATAAACAAAGGACAAACTCACAATCGAAATGTTAAATCAAGGCTTTGCTTTTGCCTAGAATAAAGAACTTTGGTTTCAGGATTATTTATTGCGGATTTTGGTTTTATGAGTACCGAACAGAATCTAAGTACAATATACAATCTGAAATCACTGTTTATCATACAGCAGCGGGCGGCGCATTTGAAATCTTTTACGTGGAGATATCCGCAGCAAATTTAGGTTTGTTTTCGCTTAAAAATTTGCCAGCAAATTCTTGATTTGGCAAGTCATTTGAAGTTGTGGACAGAAAATCAAGGTTCTCGTTACAAACAGGAGTGCCTGCCGAAAAGTCTCTTTTGATTTATTAAGGCTCACCAAAATCCGACAAAGTTCAGGGCAGATTTGCCAAGCTGGAGATACTTTAGTGGTATCGTGACAATGGAATCGATTACATTAAAAATGATTTCAATCCTCCCAATGAACCGGAGAATGAAAGTAAAGTGTTCGAAGAAAAGTACGACAAGTCATTGAAACTGTCACGAAACAAACGAAACAACCTTTGTGGTACAGTTGAGCAACTTCGAATTTCATGATTTTGGATTCTTCTGAAAATTAGGATTAAGGATAACTAGGGAACAGAACCAGAGTACTCCAAATTCAAAAATAAGGACCAAAGATTTGCGATCTATTGAGATTTATGATACATAACATAGGATTTGATATTTGTGATTTGGGGTTCAGAATTTTGGATTGGGGATTTAAAATTTAAGATGTAAGAATTTTGGATTTGGAATGCCGGTTTGTAAAATTTTAAATTCAAGATTCAGCATTTAGAATGAAAAATTAAGGATTTAGGGTTCAAGATTATTTGTATTCACAGTTATCAGGATTTGATTCATGTACTCGGGATTCCAGGATAACTTTCAAATTTGGAACTCAGGCAGCAGAATTAAGATTAAGAATTTGGGACTTGAGATTTAGGACTCAGGATTTGGAATTCAGAACTTGAGGTTCAGGATTTAGTATTTGGTAGTTTTAGAGTTTATGACTTAGTAGCTTTGAAATTTAGATTCAAAGATTTGGGAAATTTTCGATTCTGGGGTTTTTATTTTAAAAAATTTTACCATCGATTTACTCGAATTAGAAATCACAAGAGTTTGTGATTGTTGAGTTTGAAGACTTGAGATTTGAATGTAACTTCATATATAAATTTGCAACTGGTGATGGATTCTACAATGCTTTACCAATTAAACGATATACTATACTTTTCACTTTTTATTCACTTTTACTATTTAATTCTATCACTTTTCACTTTTCACTTGCAAATACGTATTTCGGCACTGACATAGTGCCTTCGTCAGTGCTTATTTTGACTGTGGAGAAAATAGCGAAACCCCAAGAATTTTATACCTAATTAGGTAAACGACTGGGGCAAGTTTTAACTCAGAAAACGTAAACAACTTGAGTTAGGTAAAGGTTAGGTTAGGGAAATGTGCGGCCTGGTGATCCATGCCTTGTCGGGGAGTTTTCGGTAGAAATTTAAAAAGCCAAGAGAAATGATTACCCTGATCTCTGTTAAGGAGGGTAGCTGGGTTTTGTTTGAAAATTTCTAAACTTTCTGCGACATCTAATTTCCAAGGGGATGTTACTGATCGAACTAGACTAATGTTGTCGGTAGTCATAGCGTGATATTCATGAAATATATGTTCGGCTATTTTGGAAATGGTGAGTTATTCCTTTTTCTGAGTCTTTCTTAGCCTTTACAAGTTCTGAAGTATGTTCCTTTAACCGGATGTCTAAATTTCTTTTTGTTTGGCCAATGTAAACTTTATCACAATGTGGACATGCAACTTTATAAACACCCGCCCTATGTAATTTGTCATTAGTGTCTTTAGTAGACCCCAAATTTGTTTTCATTTGATTATTTCTACTACTGTAGATAATATCGATACCAAATTTTCTAAATTTTTTACGAAGTTGACGAGTGAAACTGACGTCATATTCAACCATTACTCTTTTCCGATCTTCTGTTAGCGGAGTGAGTGTTTTGTGAGATTTCCCATGTTGGATTCGTTTTTTTTATCATAAATGGCTTGTATGGTTCTTCTGTTATATCCATTCTGCTCACCAATATCAAAAATATATTCCATTTCGTTTTTCTTACCTTCATTACTGAGAGGCAAAGATTCCATACATTGGATCATATGGTGGAAAGAAGCCATTTTATGCTGGGAGGAGTGGTTAAAAGTGTTAGGTATTACCCGCTTAGTATGTGTGGGTTTCCTAAAGATTTCGAATTCAAAGTGGTTGGAGTTTTTAACAACGATTACATCTAAAAATGGAAGCCTGTTGTTTTGTTCAATTTCCAAAGTGAACTGGATATTTTTATGAAGACCATTCAAAATTCCCAAAAAACTTTCCAAGTCCCCCTGTTGTAAAATACAACAAATATCATCAACATACCTCCACCAACGATCTGGTAAGCAGTCTTTTTCATTTAGTTTATTTTCCAAATGTGCCATAAAAAGCTCACATAAGAAAGGTGAAAGAGGATTCGCCCCACCGCAGAAACGATTTCTCTCATTTCATTACCAGGTTTATGCACTTTAGGGAGACCCTTTATTCTAGGGAGAGAAGGGTTCGAAACACGAAGATTTTTCAAAGCGTCACCAAAAATAGGTTGGCATTCTTTGATAGTTTTTTCTAAGTTTTTCACCATGTCGGTAAGGGGGTTGACTCTCTGTTGCCTGTATGGGCCTTTATTAATTTTCTCCAACATTTGTTGATCGTAATCATTTTTGTTCAAAATAACAATTTTATTCCCCTTATCAGCTTTTAAATAAAAGACAGGTTTATTACATAATTCTTTGATTGTCTGTAAGTCTGTGCTATTATTTACAAGACGTGGACATTTTTTTAAATTATCCAAGAAGGATGTGCGCACTTCACTAATTTGTGCGGTGGAAAAATTGCAACTGCCCATCCCACTTTCAATATCAATGATTGCCTGTTCAACATTTGGTTTAGAAGAAACAGCAAAGTTGAGGCCTTTGTTCAAAAGATTTTGTTGCTGTTGTGAGAATTCACACGAAGATCGATTGACCACAAAATTTTCTATATATTTTATCTTAGTTGTCATTTTACTACTCTTATTTCGTAAAAACAACTGGTTAATCTTTTTTGCACCCAATTTTCGTTTTCTTTCCCCCTCACACTGTTCTGCAACTTTTACTTTGGTTAGGAATTCTGGGAACCCAGAGGGAAACTCTTTGGCCAGTTTTAAATGAAGGGAGTAGCACTCTAAAGTGACTGAATTTAATTTACTATAAAGAAGTTTTATACTATTTTTTATCCATTCCAATTCCATCTTCTTAATGAGAAAAGGAGGAGTTAAAGTTCTAATTTTAATCTCATGACTCTACTTAATCTCATCTAATTTCCAAGGGGATGTTACTTATGATGTTCTTAGCCTTTACAAGTTCTGAAGTATGTTCCTCAAACCGGATGTCTAAATTTCTTTTTGTTTGGCCAATGTAAACTTTATCACAATGTGGACATGCAACTTTATAAACACCCGCCCTATGTAATTTGTCAATAGTGTCTTTAGTAGACCCCAACATTGTTTCAATTTCCAAGCCAAACAAGTTTTTGGGGTTGAGGAAGAAAATAGCAAGAATTCATAAAGACATAGCTTTTCTAAAGCAATGTGTCAAATATCGACTGACTCCCAAAAGTCATGAGATTAAAATTAGAACTTTAACTCCTCCTTTTCTCATTAAGAAGATGGAATTGGAATGGATAAAAAATAGTATAAAACTTCTTTATAGTAAATTAAATTCAGTCACTTTAGAGTGCTACTCCCTTCATTTAAAACTGGCCAAAGAGTTTCCCTCTGGGTTCCCAGAATTCCTAACCAAAGTAAAAGTTGCAGAACAGTGTGAGGGGGAAAGAAAACGAAAATTGGGTGCAAAAAAGATTAACCAGTTGTTTTTTTTTTTTTGAAATTGAACAAAACAACAGGCTTCCATTTTTAGATGTAGTCGTTGTTAAAAACTCCAACCACTTTGAATTCGAAATCTTTAGGAAACCCACACATACTAAGCGGGTAATACCTAACACTTCTAACCACTTCTCCCAGCATAAAATGGCTTCTTTCCACCATATGATCCACCGTATGGTATCTTTGCCTCTCAGTAATGAAGGTAAGAAAAACGAAATGGAATATATTTTTGATATTGGTGAGCAGAATGGATATAACAGAAGAACCATACAAGCCATTTATGACAAAAAGAAACGAATCCAACATAGGAAATCTTAAGCAACACTCACTCCGCTAACAGAAGATCGGAAAAGAGTAGTGGTTGAATATGACGTCAGTTTCACTCGTCAACTTCGTAAAAAATTTAGAAAATTTGGTATCGATATTATCTACAGTAGTAGAAATAATCAAATGAAAACAAAGTTGGGGTCTACTAAAGACACTATTGACAAATTACATAGGGCGGGTGTTTATAAAGTTGCATGTCCACATTGTGATAAAGTTTACATTGGCCAAACAAAAAGAAATTTAGACATCCGGTTAAAGGAACATACTTCAGAACTTGTAAAGGCTAAGAAAGACTCAGAAAAAGGAATAACTCACCATTTCAGATCCAAAATAGCCGAACATATATTTCATGAAGATCACGCTATGACTACCGACAACATTAGTCTAGTTCGATCAGTAACATCCCCTTGGAAATTAGATGTCGCAGAAAGTTTAGAAATTTTCAAACAAAACCCAGCTACCTTCCTAAACAGAGATCAGGGTAATCATTTCTCTTGGCTTTTTAAATTTCTACCGAAAACTCCCCGACAAGGCATGGATGACCAGGCCGCACATTTCTCTACCTAACTCAAGTTGTTTACGTTTTCTGAGTTAAAATTTGCCCCAGTCGTTTACCTAATTAGCACTGACGAAGGCACTATGTCAGTGCCGAAATACGTATTTGCAAGTGAAAAGTGAAAAGTGATAGAATTAAATAGTGAAAGTGAATAAAAAGTGAAAAATTTTTTTTATCAAGACGCTCGAACATAAGTGAATAAATTTAAACGATATAATTCTCCCACACTGACGCGCAGTGAATTTGTATCTTCATAAAATAATAGAATATAAAACATATTATTGAAGATACTACAATCAGGCATGAGAAGGCCGGCTCAGAAGTAATGTTTTTTTCTTGCATTGTGAAATTAGAATGTTACTGAATACTACACAATACAGCAATTTATTTGACTAATTCATGCCACAATCGATGCTAATTTGAAGTCTACACGTGAATGTAAATAATTAAATACAAACAAAATATAGTTAAAAAATAATAACCTGTCACAATCGGCAGTCCGTGCGAGAAAGTCAACAAATTCTTCCGCAGAAGAATGCCCATCCTTTCACTACTTCGACACAATCAGCGCGTATCAATTCGCGCCAATTAGCACCGGTAAATTATGTCGCTGTCAACACGAGCGACAAAGCGTCAGCAAAATATGGACACCTTTCTCCTCTGCGCGCCCGCGTGCGCAGAACTACGCGTTTACGCACAACCTGGGCCAAGATCTCACGAACGTGCTCAGGATAACGAATGTCCGCCGCCACTGCTGAACGGTTTATTAATTCCGTACGTGATCCCGCGCTTTTGGCAAATTCTATGCCGTATTCAACGAAGGCATTGACCATCGCTGTCTGCGCCTCGTTTGGGGATCACAGGGATCATTGCGATTTCAGGTCGCGATACGCGATGCGATCTTCCTTGCTGGTCGGGTACCGTGTGTGTGTGTGTATTCCGCCGCCTATCCCGGTAACCTAGATCGGAGCCAGTACACACATGATGTCATGCGCGGTTTAACGCACCGGCAAATTCCACTGGAATCGTTTACTTTCATTTTTATAGTCACCGTTGTTGCCGATCTTTAAATTTCTACCCCAAACATTCGGCAATTGTAAACCGAAGGTCGAAAAGTGAAACAACGCGGTGTCTGTTACTTTGGTTAAAACTAGGCCGCCGGACTCCCACCAGGAATAGAAAACAGGTAACGGTTGTTTTGGTGACGACGGATTAGCACGTCTTGAGGGGGAAAATCCAGTTTGGACTTGCTAATTCTTGTCCCAGTGATTCCCAACCTTCAATCAGCAAACGAAATAATCGAACGACGGACGCGCACGCAGCTTCGTTAATATTCGAATGCCAATCGACGACAATCAAATCGCTATAAAATCTCACCATCTGGAATATTTGCAAAGTCAATCGAAAAATAAACAAAATTTTATCTCGGACTGTGTAACGGTTAATAATCATTGACACTCGCAGTTTCAGCTCATTTGTTTGACATGCGACGCTATAAAATTAGGAGAATTAATTTAACGGCTGCTCCCATTTTTTTTTGTGTGCAACTTTTCGGTTCTATGTTTCATGCAAATTGAAGGTTGAAGGCAGGATAATACCACCAATCAGCCGTCGTCTGGGTGGGTTTCAGATGCTGCGGGAGCAGAAATTGGGTTAACGACTTTGTTTTGCTGCTCCGGATGTGAAGCCATCGCGCGAGGTGACAGACGTGGAACGTACGGGGATTATGGATTATGTTTTGAGGTACGGGTTTTCTTTTTGCATCAGTCGCGCGGTGGTCGCTTTCCAGTGTTACCTTCGCGTGTGTATGATATGCTAAAATGATAACATATGATAATTGGATGCGCATATATTCGCTGTGACGCTACGACGTCAGAAGGAATTGATAGCCACCGTTGGCGGCGCCAGTAAGAGTTAACCGGATTTGTGAAGATTTAACCATCAAGTGACGAACGTTTGTTTTATGTTTCAAAAAAGAGCACAATTTCCAGCGTGTTTGCAATTTCGGTCGCATAAAAAATGCAGAGGCAGATAAAAAAGTGTTCACTGAGAATAATCGGAATGATGGAATTTTTGAGGAGAGAAAAATTATATTGCCAGTGAATATGATAAATTATGCACAGATAGGTCAAGCTAGAGCTTTAAACAAAACGGATTTGACATGCTCTGTTCGTTAGACTTGAAGACACATTTGAGATTACGGAGATAAAAAAATTGAAACAGTTCACTTTTCAAACATGAAATTTATTTAAGATGAGAAATGCAGTTTCCAATGACAGACTTAAATTTAAAAATGTGGTCATTCAAAAGTATGGAACGAAAAAACCTTGACTCAAATGTATTGAAACAATAAAGTTGAACAGTTTGAATTCAATACCATTCTCTAAAAAGGAAAAAAGATCAAGCAAAACAAATTACGTTTTTGAAAGTTGGAGGAGTTAACAAAATTACTGAGAATGCAATAGACCCCAGAACAGGCTAAAATTGAAGTCGGCTTTAAACCGTGGTAAAAGAGTCTGGAACCCAAATAAGGCAAAAAATGTACTCAAATCAAGTTTCTCTGAGAATGGTTCACGAAAACCAGCAACGAATAGAGATGTCGAAAGCCGCGAACGATTAAACTTATAACCTTATACAAATTGAAGTTTATGAAGGACTTTCAAAACTAGAAATCAAACTTAAAATTTGGTAGAAACATTAGGATAAAAAAGGTGAATAAAAGAAAAAATCCCAAATTAGGGCTTGAAATATAACACAGAACGAATTAAGACGACACAAAAGAAAAATATTCTCTAATTGATTCAGTAAATATACACATCCATAGAAATTATGTGGAAAATGTTCTGAAATTTAAAAAAAGATTGTTAAATAAAATGATTCTCAATACTAGAAGAAGCGATTAACAATCTTGATTAATAATCACTGGTAATTAATAAGGGAGGATAAAATGAGCTAAGGAAAACCTGGAAAACTTATAAAAGAAAGTGATCTCAAATTTGAAAAAATAAACACAAAACGTTTCGTAGAATGGAATTCGTGAGAGAGCAAAATAGAGAAAGCAACCAGAAAACAAAAACGGACTTTACTTTTAACTTTTTGATTTTGTTTTTTACATTTCACTTGTAACTTTGTACTTTTTACTCTTTATTCTCTACTCCTTACTTTTTACTTGTAACTCTTTACTTTTAACTTTTCACTTCTTACATTTTAATTTTTACTTTCAACTTTTTAAATTAAACTTTTCACTTTTTACTTTTTACTTTTAACTTTTTACTTTTCACATTCCACTTTTTACTTTTTACTTTTGACTTCTTCCTTTTTACTTTTTACTTCTAATTTTTTACTTTTTACTTTTTACTTTTTACTTTTTACTTTTTACTTTTTACTTTTTACTTTTTACTTTTAATTTTTTACTTTTTACTTTTTACTTTTTACTTTTTACTTTTTACTTTTTACTTTTTACTTTTTACTTTTTACTTTTTACTTTTTACTTTTTACTTTTTACTTTTTACTTTTTACTTTTTACTTTTTACTTTTTACTTTTTACTTTTTACTTTTTACTTTTTACTTTTTACTTTTCACTTTTTACTTTTTACTTTTTACTTTTTACTTTTTACTTTTTACTTTTTACTTTTTACTTTTTACTTTTTACTTTTTACTTTTTACTTTTTACTTTTTACTTTTTACTTTTTACTTTTTACTTTTTACTTTTTACTTTTTACTTTTTACTTTTTACTTTTTACTTTTTACTTTTTACTTTTTACTTTTTACTTTTTACTTTTTACTTTTTACTTTTCACTTTTTACTTTTTACTTTTTACTTTTTACTTTTTACTTTCAACTTTTTAAATTAAACTTTTTACTTTTTGCTTTTTACTTTTAACTTTTTACTTTTCACATTCCACTTTTTACTTTTTACTTTTGACTTCTTCCTTTTCACTTTTTACTTTTTACTTTTTACTTTACTAAAAAGGTAATAAGGTGAAGAGGTAAAAAGGTAAAAAGGTAAAAAGGTAAAAAGGTAAAAAGGTAAAAAGGTAAAAAGGTAAAAAGGTAAAAAGGTAAAAAGGTTAAAAGGTAAAAAGGTAAAAAGGTAAAAAAGTAAAAAGGTAAAAAGGTAAAAAGGTAAAAAGGTAAAAAGGTAAAAGGGTAAAAAGGTAAAAAGGTAAAAAGGTAAAAAGGTAAAAAGGTAAAAAGGTAAAAAGGTAAAAAGGTAAAAAGGTAAAAAGGTAAAAAGGTAAAAAGGTAAAAAGGTAAAAAGGTAAAAAAGTAAAAAGGTAAAAAGGTAAAAGGTAAAAAGGTAAAAAGGTAAAAAGGTAAAAAGGTAAAAAGGTAAAAAGGTAAAAAGGTAAAAAGGTAAAAAGGTAAAAAGGTAAAAAGGTAAAAAGGTAAAAAGGTAAAAAGGTAAAAAGGTAAAAAGGTTAAAAGGTAAAAGGTAAAAAGGTAAAAAGGTAAAAAGGTAAAAAGGTAAAAAGGTAAAAAGGTAAAAAGGTAAAAGGGTAAAAAGGTAAAAAGGTAAAAAGGTAAAAAGGTAAAAAGGTAAAAAGGTAAAAAGGTAAAAAGGTAAAAAGGTAAAAAGGTAAAAAGGTTAAAAGGTAAAAAGGTAATAAGGTAAAAAGGTAAAAAGGTAAAAAGGTAAAAAGGTAAAAAGGTAAAAAGGTAAAAAGGTAAAAAGGTAAAAAGGTAAAAAGGTAAAAAGGTAAAAAGGTAAAAAGGTTGAAATTGAAAATAAATGATGCAGCAACTGTTTTTGGGCTATAAATTGCTTCAAAAAAATTTTGTAGTGAGTTTCGAAACCAATGAAACCAATGCGAAAATTCTCCAAAATGCACGTAACGAAGGTTTAAATATACTGATAGGTGATGGGAAATAGGTTTTCACGCAGTAGTAATAAGTTCAGTAATAATTTACAGTCTTGTATCAATTAAAAAAAATTTCTTTTGCTTGTTGAAATTTTCTCTAAATAGGCATAAGAAAGATTTAAAAATACTGATAGGTGATGGGAATTTGGTTTTCGCGCATCTGTGAGTAACCGCCAACAGTCTTGCATCAATTAAAAAAATTTATAGCTTTTTAAACATTGTCCTAAATGGGCATAAGAATAGTTTAAAAATACTGATAGGTGATGGAAAATAGGTTTTCAGGCATCTTTGAGTGACCTCTTGTATCAATTGAAAAAAATTTTTTTTTGCTTCTAAAAATATTTCTAAATGGGCATAAGAAAGGTTAAAAAATACTGGTAGGTTATGGAAAATAGGTTTTCGCGCATCTTTGAGTAACCATTGACAATCTTGCATAAATTAAAGTAAAAGTAAAAGTGGAAACGTTAAAACGTAAAGACGAAAAAACGTTAAAACGTAGAGACGTAAAAGGGTAAAAAGGTGAAAAGGCAAAAAGTTGGAAAGGTAAATAGCAAAAAAGTTTGCCTTTCAATCCCAATCACAAAAAGGTAAAAAGTAAGAAATTGAAAACGTAAAAAGTTAGAAAGGTAAAAAGTTAAAAACGTCACTAAGTAAGAAGGTAAAGTGGTACAAAGTTAATAAGGTTGAAATATAAAAAGATTCAAAGCTAGAGAGTAAAAAGGTAAAAAGATAGAGAGTGATAAAGTAGAAAGGTAGAATGGTAGAAATGCAAACTCGGTTATCCGGAATTTTATTTTTTCGGTGTTCGTTTTTAATTTTCATTCCGGATTTTTTCCTTTACCATCCTTTCTGGCATATTTGTTACCATTACGCCACTGCATCATACAAGTGAAATAAAAAAAGAAATATTTAGTAAATGTGCGTTAATCGCAAATTTCAGTTTTTTTTTGTTATTCGATTATCCGGAATGAAATTTTTTTTTATGTTCCGGATAATCGAGGCGACCTGTAAAAGGAAAAAGGGTAAAAAGTTAATAAGGAAAAAGGTTAAAAGGTTAAGAAACTTGAGAGGTAACAAGGTAAGAAGGTAAAGAGGTGAAGAATTGAAAAAGTTAAAAGTTACAACAGTAAACAGTTAAAAAAAATAGAAAGATTATAGAAAAAGTATCAAAAGGTAACAAGGTTTAAAGGTTAAAAAATTGAAGAGGTAGAGGTATAACGGTAAAAATGTAAAGTGATTCAAAGGGAAAATGGGAACAAGAGTGAAAAGATAAAAAGCCAAAAAGGTAAAAGGTTGAAAAGTAAAAAGGTATAAAGGTAAGAAGATTGAATAGATAAAAGATAAAAAGGAAAAGAGGTAAAATGATAAAAGGTCACAAAGTAAAGGATGGATGGATAAATTTAAGAAATTTGCAGAAATTTGTAGCGGAGTTTCATTTTTTAAGCTATGAGTTTAGAAAAGATTATAAATAAATAAGATTGAAGAAAACTTGATTTGGCAGAATAACGAAAGCAATCAAGGAAATTAACGTTTTAATAAAAAAGCAGCTTGAAAATGAGAAAATCAAGATTAAATAATATCTCATCTTCCTTCGTCTGAATTTACCCAAATAACCAAAAGTTTTCCTTTATTAAACGAACATCTAATCAACGATAATTCATAAAAAGCGCAATTACGTGTGTGATAGTTTCGCGAAGTAGGAAAAATCAAAGCGAATCTATATTATTATCCAATCAATTCACGATCAGAACGTTAAACAGATGCAAAGTCATTCCCCCTCTTTCCCTGTTCTCCCGCGTTATCTAATCTCAGTTAAAGCTAACTTTATTCACATTCTTCGGATGTAGACAAATTGTGTAGCAACGCCTCGCTTTCGCTGTTTAACATCCGTCCGCTCCGCACAGAGTGCTTCCGAACTGCACCTGCAGCCTGCCGAGTGAAATGCAACACAGGCAAAACTTCAAAGTCTTTCCAGTGATGATGCAGCGCAACTATCGGGATTCCAAAGTTTGTAGGCAGATCGAAACGCCCTGCGTTTGTCGGGTGAGCGAAATCCACTCCAAGTTCTTTACGTACGACAGAAGCATGCATAATGAAGTGCCATTCTATCGCGCCCCCATGCCGCGCGGAAACCAACTTTGCAGCAATTTTAGTGGCGCACATTTTCGCACAGCCGGATAGAGAGAATTTGAGAACCAGGGCGCCGATGCGGGATACCTTTGTGAGCCCAATTTATGTAAATTAATATTGAACTTTAACGTATGCGCTGCATTGACGAAAATTGGCGAAACGAAAAAGAGAATCTCATTTGCTAGTCAAATCTGGCGCGGTGCAAAAGGTGAAACATTAAAATGGTTGATAATAAATCCGAGATTAATTGGACACAAATTCCTTGCCTCAATCACGAACAAACCGACCGGTGCATCACCAAGTAGCACAATTCCTGCACGTCCCATATCCACTGGAGGCGATAACGATCTGCAGTGACGGGAACGGTTGGAACTTCTTCCGCGATCGTGTGCGACATTCTTGAACCCCACTCTTACTGACCCACTTTCGAGAAATTTACCAGCGAAAGATCGGTCGCCATTCGGAGGAGAAGAAACAAAAGTGGTCCTCTCGTTTTGCCAACTTCGCTCCTCCGCCGCGTTTCGCGATAGAATGTAGAACATCGTAACAGCTTTTCCCGCGCTGGCCATTTGCTGAATCAACTTTCCATAAAAATCATTTCAATAAGCGGTCCTGGTGCGGCATCCTACGCGCGTGCCCAAACACGGTACACACCGTCACAGTGCACCACGAAGATCAGTCGGTCCAGATTAGCGATCGACTCTCGGCAGACCCCGTTCGTAATCTGGCCCTATTTGCATTCATTGCCCAGTTAATGCCTGCTTCCAACGATCGAGCGGTCGGTAAGGTTTCGTGCGGTAGCACCTGCACCGCCAGAAAAAAGAACCGTGGTTCTTGTCGCGGCAAGATGGACCAAATTGATCCAGCCGAAAGCATTAGACTAAACGGAACATGCAATTGGTTGTTTACCGCCATACCTCGGAAGGTTTTTTTTTGCCAGTTTAGTGTCCCGGTAAGGTCGTGCTCCGTCGGGTATACTACAGCCTGGCACAGGTTCAACTCGTGTTGGCTAGCGCTGTTGCTTCGAAGGTCTCATTTGGAGTTCCTATCTGATCGCGCGATTCGACACGACTTTGGGTTTCCTGTAGTGCGGGATAACTCGGCTAATTGGCTGTTTTCGTCGTTTGGCATAGCGGAATAGTTTCGATCGCTTTTTTACGTTATGTACTTTGAAAGCGTTGCTATTCCAGCTCAAAGAAATATAAAAATGATAGTACATAGAAATTGTGAAATTTGTTCAAATAATTAAAAAATAAATAAATAAAGGGACACAAAGCTACTCGTATAAAATATGAAAATCTAAGTCTAAAGTCAGTAATTCTTAGTATAAATAACCAAATTCAAAAGTTAAAATCAAAAAGTCAAAAAAAGAAGTGAAAAATAAAAAATTAAAAACAAAACAGTAAAACTGAAAAGAAACAATTAAAAAGTAAAAGGTAAAAATTCAAAATTCAAAATAAGTCAAAATCCAAAAATCAGATGTCAAAAGTCAAAAATTAAAAGTCATGAGTCTAAAGTCTAAAGTCTAAAGTCAAAAGTCTAAAGATTAAAGTCTAAAGACTGAAGTCTAAAGTCTAAAGTTTAAAGTCTAAAGTCTAAAGTCTAAACTCTAAAGTCTAAAAACTAAAGTCTAAAGTCTAAAGTCTAAAGTCTAAAGTCTGTAGTCTAAAGTCAAAAGTCTAAAGTCTTAAGTCTAAAGTCTGAAGTCCAAAGTCTAAAGTCTAAAGCCTAAAGTCTAAAGTTTAAAGTCTAAAGTCTAAAGTCTAAAGTCTAAAGTCTAAAGACCAAAGTCTAAAGTCTAAAGTCTAAAGTCTAAAGTCTAAAGTCTAAAGACTAAAGTCTCAAGTCTAAAGTCTGAAGTCTAAAGTCTAAAGTCTAAAGTCTAAGTCTAAGTCTAAAGTCTAAAGTCTAAAGTCAAAACTCAAAAGTCAAAAGTCAAAAATAAAAAGTCTAAAGTCTAAAGTCAAAAGTCACAAGTCAAACGGCAAAAGTCAAAAGTCAAAAGTCAAAAGTTAAAAGTCAAAAGTCAAAAATAAAAAGTCAAAAGTCTAAAGTCTTAAGTCTAAAATCTAAAATTTAAAGTCTAAAGTCGAAAGTATAAAGTCTAAAGTCTAAAGTCTAAAGTCTAAAGTCTAAAGTCTAAAGTCTAAAGTCTAAAGTCTAAAGCCTAAAGTCTAAAGTCTAAAGTCTAAAGTCTTAAGTTTAAAATCTAAAATATAAAGTCGAAAGTTTAAAGTCTGAAGTCTAAAGTCGAAAGTCTAAAGTCTAAAGTTTAAAGTTTAAAGTTTAAAGTTTAAAGTCTAAAATATAATATCTGAAGTCTAAAGTCTAAAGTCTTAAGTCTTAAGTCTAAAGTCTAAAGTCTAAAGTCTAAAGTCTAAAGTCTTAAGTCTAAAGTCTAAAGTCTAAAGTCTAAAGTCTTAAGTCTAAAGTCTAAGTCTAAAGTCAAAAGTCAAAAGTCAAAAGTCATAAATAAAAAGTCAAAAGTCACAAGTCACAAGTCAAAAGGCAAAAGTCAAAAGTCAAAAATCAAAAGTCAAAAGTCAAAAGTCAAAAGTCTAAAGTCTAAAGTCAAAAGTCACAAGTCAAACGGCAAAAGTCAAAAGTCAAAAGTTAAAAGTCAAAAGTCAAAAATAAAAAGTCTAAAGTCTAAAGTCTAAAGTCTAAAATCTAAAATCTAAAGTCTAAAGTCGAAAGTATAAAGTCTAAAGTCTAAAGTCTAAAGTCTAAAGTCTAAAGTCTAAAGTCGAAAGTCTAAAGTCTAAAGTCGAAAGTCTAAAGTCTAAAGTCTAAAGTCTAAAGTCTAAAGTTTAAAGTCTAAAGTCTAAAGTCTTAAGTCTAAAGTCCAAAGTCTAAAGTCGAAAGTCTAAAGTCTCAAGTCTAAAGTCTCAAGTCTAAAGTCTCAAGTCTAAAGTCTCAAGTCTGAAGTCTAAAGTCTAAAGTCTCAAGTCGAAAGTCTTAAGTCTAAAGTCTCAAGTCTAAAGTCTAAAGTCTAAAGTCTAAAGTCGAAAGTCGAAAGTCGAAAGTCTAAAGTCTAAAGTCTAAAGTCCAAAGTCTAAAGTTTAAAGTCTAAAGTCTAAAGTCTAAAGTCTAAAGTCTAAAGTCTAAAGTCTAAAGTCTAAAGTCTAAAGTCTTAAGTCTCAAGTCTTAAGTCTTAAGTCTTAAGTCTTAAGTCTTAAGTCTAAAGTCTTAATTCTTATGTCTTAAGTCTTAAGTCTTAAGTCTTAAGTCTAAAGTCTAAAATCTAAAGTTTCAGGTCTGAAGTCTAATCATAAAAGTCAAAGCTCATATTCAATCAAAATTCAAAAGAGCTAAAAATTTAAAATTCGAAGAATGAAAGTTTAACTTCATCTAAAAGATTCAGAATTTTCAAGCACAGTGGATAATTAAATTTTTTTCAAAGGTGAAATTCATTCCACCGGTCGATTTTTCAAGCATTTTGCACACTCACTTCAGATCTTCCTGGTTTGCCTCCAGGATGCACAAAGTCATTGTTCTGCGATGACACAAGCATTTCCGTAAAAGGAAAAAGCCTTCGTGTCATATGCAATCGATTGCAGAAAAGTTTAGATATTTTCTCTTCCTACTTGCAAAAGTGGAAAATCTCTCCCAATGCTTCTAAAACTCAAATGATAATTTTTCCTCATAAGCCTAGGGCTTCTTTCCTCAAGCCAAACAATAATCACGTTGTCAAGATGAATGGGGTTATTTTAAGTTGGTCTGACAAGGTTAAGTACTTGGGACTAATTTACGATAAAAAACTTATTTTCAAACAGCACATTGAGAGTATACAAGCCAAGTGCATCAAATATACGAGATGTTTATATCCTCTCATTAACAGGAATTCTAAACTTTGTTTAAAGAACAAACTTTTGATTTACAAACAAATTTTTAGACCATTAATGCCGATCTGTACCGATCTGGTCAAGTTGCTGTTCAACAAGGAAGAAAACGCTCCAAAGGGTTCAGAATAAAACTCTGAAAATGATTTTGAAACGTCCTCCTTGGTTTGGTACACTCGAATTACATAGACTTACTGGTGTTGAACCATTAGAAGCTATGTCATATAAAATTATTAACAATTTTCGACAAAAATTGTTGCAATCCTCAATTGCAACGATAAGCGCTCTTTATAGTCAATAAGTTAGTATTTAAGTTAGTTGTAAGTTTACTTTCCTTTCTTGACAAGTAGGTTTAAATCCCTACGAATGATAAGTCCTAATTGCGAAAGCAAACAAATCCTAACAATTAAAATTACAAATTACTAACAGTGTTGAGAAGTCACCATTTGTGATTGGACACACATACTCATTATTTACTAATATTTATAATAAATACTTAAGCTACTAACAAATCCCCCTCTTAAAAAAAATAAAAAAAAGCATTTTGCACACTGTAGATTTTGTAAAATGAGTTGTCAAATAAAGCAATTTTTTGCAGTGTAATGTACCACCGTCTGTAAAATTTTCATTCCTCGGCTGACCCTGTCAGAGCGATTTACAGAGCGAATGCAAGGAAGGCGGTCTGGTGGCCTGTTATTGAGTGAGTGATAAGGTTCAATGACTATAATATGACTAATGACAGCATACCGTACACAATGTATGTACACAATGATCGGTCTTTGAAGATGCGAAGCATTTTTTTTTGCTCGCTACTGCCTCGCGATTAGTGGCGGATCCGACGATTTCTAGCCAGACGCAGATGATTCATCAAATAATGCGCAATCAATCTTCTATGCCACTTTTTGTCCCATGCCAGTCGTGGTTTTCCTTCACACAGCTCTAGCAGACCGCACCACCGGAGTCGAAGTTACTGGTTATCCGCTGGTGGATCATCGCTTCGAGAAGGCACGCTCCCGGCGCTCTGCCGGACGCCGTTCACTGTGAATTGGTTGTGGTTTTCGGGACCGTTTGAACCGTTCCTGCTGATGATACCGAGGCAACCGAGAATGGCCAACAGGCCAAACAGATACCTCCACATCTGTGTGCGGACCGAAGCAGGCAAAATTGCTGCCTATTTTCGCCATTTGATCATCTAATTTGCTTTGTAGACATGACAAGGCCAATTGTGTGTGAAGAATCGGTTGGAATGCACACGAGCGGGGGAGGGCGCATCCGATAGCGCTAATGGATGCTGCGGATAATTCTGTTTGGCATGTGGTGTTGTGCTTCAGGATCGCATCGTCGGCGGTGGCTCTCGTCAGATGGTGATGACTGTTTCAAAGAATTCGAATTATCAAAGAAAATGAAAATGCCGAATTACCTCTTTTTTTAAACTATAGTCTGGGGGGAAATGAAATACCATTCCGTATTAGGTACAGATTGATAGCTTAGAATTTATTTTTCTGATTTTCATCGTGCAGGTCGTATAATAACTTATTCATTCTCACTGGTCCTTTGTTAGCAATGAAACAACGCAGAAGCGAAGCCTCAGTTCCACTGGAAACAAGCGTTCTTATAGGACGTGCGTAGGGTTTTCGGTTTGTGGAAATTGATTTTTTTCGTAAATTTTAGCAAAGCAACCTAATATTTTGCAGGTTCGATATTTTTGAGTTTCCATGTTTTCTACACGATCCTACACGATTTGAATCATTCTATGAAACGTTTCAGAACTCATCTATTGAAAAATTATTCTTACAGAAAACATACAACTGCTGGCATAACGCACGTAAAAGCAACATCAACATCAGCAAATTAAGTGTATCGTACCAGTTCCAAATGTGAAAATTATTTAGAACGCCAATAATCAGAGTAAAAAAAGACTAAATAGGAGGGTGGTATTCAAGACACGACCGCATAGTTGACGTAGGACTACAATAGTTTTATATTTCCCTTTGAGGCTTTGTTTGATTTCAGCTCGTTTTACTTTTGGCACGGTTAGATTTTGGCATACATGCCAAAAACGAGCGATTATGTCTAATCATATTTCTTAGTTTCCTTGATTATTTCAACCAATTTAAGCTCAACACTGTGGAATGTCCACGGTCCTTACAAAAACAAAAAAAAAGAATTTATATGGGCATTTGTTCACGGGCGGGGGGGGGGAGGGTGGGTGGCTAATAATCGTTAAAAATCTGTCCACGTGGTATGTGGTTGTCCCCAATTGAATTTTGATATTTGCTACTATACGAAACAACAACAAGAAGAAGACTGTTGCCTGTGCCAGCAAGACATCAGTTTTAATAACATTCTAACAGCAGAAAAAGCTTCACCTTCTAGACATCAAAATGGTCTAAGTTCATGGAAGCGAACATTAGTCGACCTATTGGGACGGGGAGATTCTGTCAATTTTTTTTGCCACTGCTAAACAGGATATCACATCAGGCAGTTGGTGTCTACTCATGAAGTCTGTGCCAGGCATGCTCGCATGTGATTGGTACATTGTTCGTGAAAATTCGACCTTGAGACTTTTATGAAATTTTCACTGTTTAACAATGAAATGTTAATGATAACTGAGGAATCACAATATTGTCCATCATTTTATCAATCCTACGACATATTGATTATTGTAATGCATCATGTGGTTACATCAGTATCACCGTTTGAAATCTTTCATTCCAACGTTACACCTTGGTTTTAGTTTCCGCAGAATGTATCTCGATATAGTGCGGTTAGACGTAGTCCTACGTCAATAACAATTTGAGGAAGCGAGTCGAGTATACCGCTGCTATAATCGGCTGCCACACAGGCGACAATCGGAGTAGACAGAAAACAACTCATGCAGGAATCCGAAACAATTCTGGTCTTATGTGAACTCGAAGCGGGAAGGACTAGGGTTTACCTTCGTGTATGAAATTGGGCGATCGTCTACAGTTGATAGAAAGTGCGAACTTTTTTGCATATTTCAGAAATGTATTCAAATCAGTCACAACCCTTCTTGATCGTGATACTAGCAACGCCACTCGTTATGTTCTCGTAGATGCTGTCGACATGGATGTTTTTTCGGTGCGGAGATGGTAGTTACGGCTCTTGCGAAGTGGAAGTTTTCATCTTTTGCTGGGCAAACGTTATTCCATCTTGTGTGCTAAGATAATGCGCCGGTATTTTTATAGAACCCTTGCGAGCAATTTCCAATGTCTTATTGCAAAGTCAGACGTTTCCTACAATCTGAAAAAGCTCGTATACAAAAAAGAAGACAAAACGGATATCAATAACGCGCCATCTCAACATGGATTCTTTTCCAAGCGTGCTGTTGAGTCTAACCTGTGCGAGTCTACTTCTTTCTGTATCAGTTGTATGGACAGTGGTGTCCAAATTGACGCGATATATACGGACATCAAAGCTGCTTTCGACACGGTGAACCATGAAATATTGGATGCCAAACTTGGACGCCTCTGCTTCTCGGGTAGACTCTGTGATTGGTTGAAGTCTCACCTGACAAACCGAAAGTTAGGGTCAGCTGAATCGACAACATGCGGTCCGCAGTGGGGTGTTCTTCAAGAAAGTAATTTAGGACCAGTTGCATTCACTCTGTTCTTCTATGATGTCTCCTTGATTCATTCTAACAATCGGGTTTGGCTGATCTATGCGGATGTTTTGAAAATTTACCGCAAAACGCACTATCCAGCTATCGAAGAGAAGGCCAACCGGCAACTGAGAGTAATCGAAACATTAACCGATCGTCGGAATGCCAACCAAGCAGTTTTTGGAGTAAAAATTTTGCGATCCAAGATTGACAGTCCCACGTTACTTGGTCAACTTCAAATCTACGCACCTCAACGCGTTCTAAGGTCTAGACAGTGGTTACAACAAACTTCTAGAAACATTGTATATGGCGACAACGACCCGATGATTGGTGTGAGCAGACGTGCCCAAAACGTGTACCACTTGTTCAATTTTAATGTTTCAACAAAAACCTTCCGTCAGCGTATTCGCAGCAGCTTGTGAAATTTGTTATATTTTATATTAGGTCATTAAAATATTAGGTTATGTGTAGTCAGATGATTTTTATACAATAAACCATAAACAATGCTTCAACCGCCCGATCTGGATCAGGCGCTGTTGTACGCTGCCCCTGACATGGGGAGACAGTCGCGTATACATTTGTTACCACTGAATGATTTTTTATCATTGATATTTCGTTGGGCACAGAACAAATTACTCTAGTTCTTGGAATTATTTCTTGAAACATATTTTTAAATAGTTTATATGAGTGAACTCTCAGATGGTAGGAGCCTCCTAAACGACTTTCCTATCCTTTATGTTTTGACAGGTGGTAACACTAACTACTTCGACTAGATGACTTTGAGGCGCTCAGTAGCGCAATCGCACAATAATACAAAAACCGAATTTGGGCTGTAATTCGGATAGCAATATTCCAGTGAAAAGCTTTCTTCTACAAAGTTGTTAAATAGTGCTTATTAAAAAAATAGGGTGACCAAAATGTTCGATGAAATCAATGATCCAACGTTGTAGATAGACAGATATATTGCAAAAGCTACATGTTAAATATCTCAATTCTACTTAAAGTTTTTGATGTTTTATCAAAAAATATACATTTTTCCCATTTGTTTGTCGTTTTGTTTTGGGACAAATCTAAAAAAATCTCTTAGTCGGAATTAGAAGGGCACATTAAAATTAAACGAGCTGTGGCGGATCATGCTGGAACACGGTTTCCCAACGAAACCAGTCACCTGACGCTGCACAGTGGTTTAAAACGCGGAAAACGTGATCGTCGATCTTTTGAGTATAAAAATGCCATTTAAACGCTAGAGTATATTCGACAAAGTTTATGTAGATCTTAAGGGGCATCTTTCATTGCAAAGAAATTTTTGATTAATTCACCTAAAAGTGAGATAAAATTTTTATTTTTGATAAGTAAACCTTATCGTGCCGTGTCAAATAAACCAATTTAAACCTAAAACTTATCAAACCAAAACGAAGTCTTTAGCAAAGTTATAGACAATCTATATAAAAAAATTGTGCTGAAGACACTTTCGTTCTATTTCTTGAATATCGATCACATACAGGTAGTTTTATACACAGACATTCTTAAAGTTTCTTAAAACCGAAAAGTACCAAATAACTTTTTCTAATGTGATTTTAGAGGCCTACTATGTTCTAAACATTTTTTCATATTTGAAAAACATATCATTCTGCCGAACATACCTTGGGCAAATTTCAATTCTCATAGGGTTTAGGACATTTTAGATAGAAAACCCACGCCCAAGTCTTTAAGAGACTGCAAGAAACTAGTGAAAGCACCTGGAAGAGCTTGTACTAGTCCCCATATTTCGAGTGAAGACTGTTGTTTTTGCACAGCTTTTCGAGAAATTTTATTTTGAAAACCTGAATTAATCCACCTAGCAGTGCAGAAAACTTTGTTATACTAACTATTACTACACATAAACTTATTATGCCAGTAAACCATAAATCGTTTAAAATTGAATTTAAAAGATAGTTTTCCAGAGGATGAACCAAATACGATCATTGAATCAAACCTCGACGTGGTTTTCACAAATATTGTGAATGTCATCACTGGAGTCTGCGTTATATTTTTTCGACCCCAAACCATTTTTTAAGCTGTCTAGGATAGAAACAATTTATAAATTTTTGACATAATCGAACACCCAGAAACAATAAAGATAACAATGATGCAGATTTCATTCTAGAACAGCAAATATATTTTCCAGTTCATTGCAATACTATTGATATAATTAGTTGACCCGTAGTGGCTAGCCACTTTCAAATGCATTTTGGACTATTATAAGTTGGTATTTAATCTAAAATGATAAATTATTTTTT
This sequence comes from Wyeomyia smithii, assembly GCF_029784165.1. Classification (NCBI taxonomy): domain Eukaryota; kingdom Metazoa; phylum Arthropoda; class Insecta; order Diptera; family Culicidae; genus Wyeomyia; species Wyeomyia smithii. Next base: position 161,828,865 of record NC_073694.1, read on the forward strand.
TAAATATCGAGTTGAAGATCAAGATGTAACTATGACAATATCTACAATTCGATGCAGATGGCCAACGCTGGTTTAAAACTTAAATAATTATCTGAACTGCGATAATTCCTCCGTTCAGTAGATCATGAAAACACTTGGATTGATTGCTTACTTGAAAACGAATTTACATCTCGCTTCTTATACGGATCGACTGCATAGTTTTTTCTTCATTATCTGAAGACTTTTCCTCCATTATTTGATTATTCTTTTTTATAACCATTATTCATTATTTGATTATTCTTTTTTTATAACTTCAAAACCTAAATAATAGTTGGTTTTCTCAATTGTTTGATGTTATATTTCAATTAAACTTACAAAATGAATAAGAATGAATGTGATTGAAAAAAAAAAAAACAATTTACAAAAACAATTGCTCTCGAAAAAATATTGGATTGCTAAAGAAAATATTTACACGTGCAAATTTGCAAACTGCAATTTGTTAATAGTCATAGCAAAGCTTGAAATAACTGAGTTCTGTCCTCTTTTAATCATTGATGGGTAGTTCAAATCGCTCTCTAATACTTCGATATAACTTCACACAACCCAAACCCGGCGGAGAGAAATCAGTTTTTACCTCAAAAAATGAACTTCAAACTCTTATTACTCATCAACTACTTGCACAATTGACATAAACTGTATTGCAGATTAAAGATAGATCTTTTCTCTAACCATGAACTTGAATCAAAGTTTGAATATCACCCGCCGGGAATGGGTCAATCTTATACTGTAGATTTTATAATAACTGATGAAATTTTCACGTGTCGGCAAAAGAATTATCGTTTTCTTCGTACAGTGTGAACGTCGCGTCGTAGTATACTCAAAGGATTAATTGAAGAAAATCTATCCTCAATGAATTACAACGGGTATGTACTGCATTACTCCATCACTTGACAACCTAAATTTGATATCGAAGTTATTATGGTACAGAAGTTTTTGGACATGTAACTATAAAGTAAGTTCATAAAGTTCATAATCAACTGAAAGTGGTTTGGCCTATTTAAAATTCCATTTACATGCTTGATATCTTCGATACTATGTCTTTCTTACATCTCAAAATTGCCTTCCGTCCATTATTACATTTTTGGCGGTTTTTCTCGATGCACCTGCATTAGAAGCTTTAGCCATTTGCTAATTTAACACGTGTGTCGAATATAAATTAAGACGCATAGCTTTGATTTCCTTACGACTGGCTTCATACCAGTCGAGAGGAGGTGAGTGGAGGACTAAAGGCAAAGGTAACTTGTAGTCAGAACAGGAGTGTTTGCGTGCTACACACATAAAAATAACAAACTTCAGTGTACTTCAAGTTCAGAGTTTGCTTGGGAAAAAAACAATTTGAGTAACTTTTGTTTGTCGTGTGCATGACTGAAAGACAAGCAAACTATACATATTCCGATTCCTCATAATTAGAGACAGTGGTAATTCGCGGCAAAAAAATTGAAAATTCGCGGGTGGCAAAATGAAAAATATTCAAAATTCGCGGTAATTTCGCGGCAACCTTCTTTTCCAAAAAATACTGAATAAAGTGATTTTTTTTGGCGAAAACAAGAAACAATTCGCTGGTTTAAATTAATATACTGTCATTTAACCGTACGATTCATAATTCCTTTGCATTACTGACTAAAAGTTTATAGGTATATGTTAAATCGTCTTCATTTTGGTGTCGGCAGGCTCGTATTATATTCGCGATCTACCGACGCTAAATATTTATTTTCCAACCGTAATAGTCCAAGAAAATGTCTGCAATCCGAATACCTGTTAAAGTTAAAATACCAATCTCACTGTCGGGTATTAAAAAAAAAAATAATACTTGCTTGTACTTAGTTCAGCTTGCAACTTCGATTTTATGGCTACACACTCTGAAATTCTATCATGCAGGTTATAAATCGCCAAAATTTAGTTTACTGGATACGTAGGGAAAGGCCTCCCGTTGCCATAGGAATGCCCATTAATCTTCAGCTTTGTTCGTGTTGCTGGTTTTAATGAATTTTGCAGGTTTCAAATCGAAATTCTTGATGATTGGCAAAGAGCGTTGCTATTTTTCATTACTTCCGAAGCATTTCGCGTGTTTCTGTAAATTTCGCGGCCCATGCTGAATTCCGCGGAATTCGCGGCTTCCGCGAAATCGCGATTTACCACTGTCCCTACTCATAATCCAAGCTTAAATACCACAATGACTTCGTTTTCAAAAAACAAAATCTAGAAAAGAACATAGTGATTGTAGATCATGAATTAGCATCGAATAATTTTACCGTATAAAAGTTACTTGAATCATACGTGTGATTATTTCAAGAAATCAACTAAAATCTTGATAAAATCTGTGAGGATCAAATGCTAAGAGATTTCATTGAAATTCATATAACTACTTTGGAAAGTTGTCAGTTTAATTTTATTACACATGTATGATTTGAAAATGAAGGTTTTTCGCAAGACTTAAGGATTCTTGCTTTTTAAAGTGTATTCGAGAACGTTACCCTTTTTCAAGGCCTAGGCTGTATGGTAAAATCCAAAAAAATTTCAGAACTTGCTGCGACAACGAGAAGTGGGATAACATGGATACTCTGTTTGCACTGACTTTTATATTAGAAAGCAATATTTATACCTAATACACAAAAGCGCAGTGTATCAGGTGAGTAAGAAGCGGGCTTAAATAAGCATTCCGGTTCCCTCTGAAATATATTAAAAACTGTTAGTAAAGAGCTATTATAACGAAAGATTCATTCTATTACACCAGTTAGGACGCACTACACAAAGTATGAAACACAGCACAGATGTCTTTTACTCTTAGTTTCTTTTGAGAAAAAAATAGCGGTTGAAAAAAAAGAGAGCAAGAGAAAAAGAGAGTAAAAGGAGATAGGAAAAAAGATTGAGAGAGAAATGATTCGAAATGTAAAATATCCTATGTTTAAAAATTCTGATTTGAATATTCTAACATATAAGCAAATGATAGAAAAAACTCGCTCAGTATGATTTTTAAAGAGCTTTGGAGCTTGCATTTACACCTGTATACACCATACACATCTGGCCTTCTGCTATCAAGTTTCGTTTTTTTCCATATAACGATTCCCCACCCTAATATACAGCCAGTGTTCATTCAGTTGAACTGAGTCGATTGGTATACAACACTAGGCCCTCAACAGATTCATTTGGTGTTCAAAGTTAAATATCCTATGTAAAAAAATACTCTTTGATCAATATCTCGAAATCTAAGCCACTAATCAAAAATCCACTCGGTAGCATTCTGGGAGAGCACAGTAGCTTTCATTTGCATATCAAATCATCAAAATCGGATATTGCGTTCTGTGAGAAAGGTGCGTTAGTATTTTGCGGCACATACATACAGACAACATACATACACACACACACTCATACGCACACACATACACACGAACAGACATTGCTCAGTTCGTCGAGCTGAGTCGAATGGTATATAAGGTTCGGCCCTCCGGGTCTTGGATCTATTTTGCGTTTTTCGACCGATTTTATAACCTTTGTTTTTAGTATAACAAAGGTAATAGTATAACAAAGGTAAAAATGCATTTTTTTATCTGAAATGTCCTAAACCCTATGAACAAGTTGAAAATTTACCCATGTTCGGTAGAATGATGTGTTTTTTAAATAATATAAAATGTTTAGAAAATAGTAGACCTCTAAAATCACATCAGGAAAAAGTGTTTGGTATTTTTTGATTTTATGAAACCTTAAGAATGTCTGTTTTTAAAACTACCTGTATGTGGTCGATTTTCAAGAGATAGAACAAAAATGTCTTCAGAAAAGTTTTTTTGCATAAGATTGTCTATAGCTTTGGTGAAGACTTCGTTTTGATTTGATTAGTAAATAAAAAAATAAAATTTTTATCTCACTTTTAGGTGAATCAATCAAAAATTTATTTTCATTAAAAGATGCTCTTTAATATCTACAAAAACTTTGTCGAATACATTCCAGCATTTTAACGGCATTTTTATACTCAAAAGGCTGACGTTGATCATCACGACATTTCATATGCTTCTTGGTTTTGCGGACGACATCGATATCATCGGTATCGACCGTAAGGCCGTGGAGGAGACCTTCGTACCTTTTAAGAGGAAAGCAGCGAGATTGGGATTGTCATTAACTCTGCCAAAACAAAGTACATGGTAGCTCACATCTCTAATTCGTTCGGCCCTAGACTAGCGAACGGTCTGTTAGCCAAAAATGTAAGTAAATTAAGTAAGTAAGCTTACTATTCCTAAATTCGGTTTCTGGACCATTGTGCATTGTGGTGTCTCCATGCTCACAAATGGTCACGGTAGAACTGTTAGTTCGTACATGTACATTATCAAATCAAATGAAAGTGTTAACCGTATACAAGCCTGGTTGTCACAATAATCACGCACCGGGCAAGTCTGTTAATTTTCTGGTCATTGCGAATCGCTATTTGCGTATGACGCAGGCTTATTAATGTTTTCTTTTTGTTTTTTCTAGAAGTGTATTTTTTAACCTAATTGAGCAATTCCACAAAAAAAAAAAACGGTAACCAATTTAATCGACCATTTTTGATTTGGCTGAAACTTTGCAGAGACGTTTCTATAGGCAAAAGATGCCATTTTGTGCTATTGGTTTAATTTTTTGGAACACGATTAATTTTTGAGAAGCTATTGAAAAATGCTATTTTGGGAACGTATTGATAATTATAAAAATGCCAAACGGTTTGTTTGATGGGTGTGACGTCTTCGACAAAGTTGTAGATAATAGTTTTGTCTTTCCGAAAAAAAAATACACTAAAAAAAAATATTAATATTTTGAAAAAAAGTTAAAAGAAAAATTTTAAATTGATTATTTCAAAAAGCTCATGTTTTAAAAATCTGTTTTTTTTATAAAAACTGCAAACACCGCACTGGTCTGATCATAAATAAATAAAAAATAAAAAATTGAGATTTTTTGAAAAAAAAAAATTCAATATTTTTTTCGAGGAAAATATTTTTTTTGAAAGGACAAAATTGCTATCTACAACTTTGCCGAAGACACTATGCTAACCGTTTTGGCTGTAGAAACATTTTTATTTTCCAATAGAGCATTCTACGGGGAATTTAAAATATTTTTACAGTCAAAACGGTTTGCTTGATTGACATGACATCTTCGGGAAAGTTGTAGCTTATAATTTTGTCCTTCCACAAAAAAAAAATCACCCTGTGGAAAAAAATTCATTTTTTTTTTCTAAATATCATAACTTTTTTTTCTTTATTCCCCCATGATCGGACCGGTTGCATTGTTTAGGTAATCTTTTGTAGTTCCTCTAAAAACAAAATAGATTTTCTTAGAAAATATTTTTTTAATTTTCCTTTTAACTTTTTTTTCAAATATATATTTTTTTAGAGTGTATAATTTTTTCGGAAAGAAAAAAAAATTATCTGCAATTTGTCGAAGACCTCACACCGAACAAACAAACCGTTTTGGCCCCAAAAATATTTTTAATCATCAATACCTTCCCAATATCGCATTATTCAATAGCTTTTCAAAAATGAGTCGTGTTCCAAAAAATTAAACACAAAATGCCATATTTTGCCTGTAAAAACGTCCACGCAAAGTTTCAGCCAAATCGAAAATGATAATTTAAAATATATTAAAACTGGGACATTTTTTGTGGAACTTCTCAATTATCAAATGTTTGTTGACGGTTACACAATTGACGAAAAACTAATGTACATCACGCACAACGTTCGTCTGTATACCTACAAGCAATGTGCAGTCCACCCTTTTTTTGAATTCCCTCATTCTATCATCTACGCCGCACCGCCTTCTCGTTGCATTAGGCATCTCCGTAGGTATTTAGGACAATCACACGAGTTTTTGACTCATACAGGTAGCAGGTTTGTTCATTGTCACATCGCTGTTCTGCTTCAGAAGAAAACGAGACGGAAGTCATAATTCCATTAAATCTCAGCTTTGTAAAAACTAGAACCATCCAACCGAGTACGATTCAATTGTTCCCACACTGCTTTGTTTTGAGGGTGAAGTGGTACAACTGCGTTCCAGCAATATTCAACATCATTTACGAATGATTTTAAATCAATTAAATAACGCTGCTCTTCAAAGTTACCAATAGTTTAATGAAAAAGAGAGTTGTAAGAGAATTATAGCTGAAATTTACCGCTTCACAGCATCAAATTAACTTTTCCCAATCGAGTGCATTCGTGACTTATAAATAACCCGTTAAACTTGTATAATATATAATTATATTTATTTATTGCTGGCTTCAGATTCATTGGCTAATTTTTATTTCCTCTGATCTCATATTTATTTTCAATTTCCTGCTGAAACATTTCCTTTCAGTCAAACCCATCCCCCCCGTGCACACGACCATGCCGCAGAGCCATTGTTTCTTCTCAAGTAACTTTCACTAGCAGACCCTTCTCACACCATCTGCCCCCGCCCCGGCATCAGACGGCTTCCAATTCATCAGAAGGCGCAAACATACGCGCTTTACAAATCACCTCACGTAATTCTTATCTAAGCCAAATATCCTCGAAAACCAGAAATAAATGGCCCCATTAGATCATCGCTTCTCTATTTGTTTAGCACTCCCCGGGAAGGATCTCTGGTGTTCGATTCTCTCTCTCTCTCTTTAGGACAGCGGCAGCTAGCGGGGGCGAAATGATGGGGGCGGCATTGCCGGCCTGAGAACGGCAATAAAGAGAAATCACCCACACGGACATCGCCGGCCGGACAGAAACGCAATCACGTGTCTCAATTCCACGTTCACTTTCCCTAGGCCGTTTTATGTACATACGTCCGGACGAGTGCGGTATCGATGCGGGACCCCCGAGCACGTTTTGCCAATTCCGCTAGCGTTCGGAGAATTGGCGCAAACAATTCTAATGCTAAACGCATTTTACACGCTACGTTTCGAGGGCTCCCGGATAGTGCGAATACCGGTGGCGCTACATTTCTCTCCTGGCAATACAGTTTTAGTCCGTGCGGAATGAAACTGATTTGACAGCCAGGTGAATTGTTAGTGTGCGTCGGTTGGGCGCCATAAATATCGGTTTGGGGGCCTCATCACGCGGTCGACGAAACAAGGAGGACGTTGGCGTTAGTTGGACCCACCAAGTTAGAACCGGACCAATTGGTTCCGACGGAATTTTGCTTACGCATCTCAAGCGGAAACATCGACAGCTGCCGGGTGTGACCATGGAATACAATTGTAGAGCTGGTGATGCTGCGTGGGACCGCGCCTGAAGCGGTTTTCGTCCAATGAAAATTGATTGTTTTTGCGTAGGTACGCATCGCACGCATTTTGAAAACAAGACGGTTTCCAAACAGCAGAAGAAACGAGGGGAACGTGCTTCCTTTTCTGGCAGTGGATTAACCTGCCTCTGGATGAGCTGTCATGGTAGTTTCAGGATGGGCAAATGCTTTGAAGTGGTTACCCTCTGGAAGCGGTTGTTTTATTTTTTTCTGACTATAAATGACCAGAACACAATTCGTTACTCTGTGATCACAAATAATCAAATAACAAAATAATCATATGAATTGGTCAGCTGGTATATAAAAATCCAAGAAAATACTTCGACAAGCCACAACAGATTTAGTTATATGCAGTTTACAAAAATTAAATCTAAAATATAATCCAGTTCTGTTTTTATTTCATATTAAAGTTTTCCATCTCGCGTAACATTGACGAGAAATCGTAGCATTTTCCTAAATCCAAGCCAAATTGAAACAAACTTGTGTTCTAGATTCAACTTTATTTTTCAGTATTTATCTAACGTATATGAATATAGTAAGGTCTTTTGTACGCGGTTTTTCCACGAGGGTTGCTCTCCTCCATTACACGGTACCTTATTTCAATCACGTTTTCCGTTTTACACAAAAAGTAATCATATAGGGTAACCGCACCTATATTCATCTCAGTACCTATATTCATCTCATCACGCCTTTTTGATCAATTTATCGTCAAATTTTACCATATTTTCAACGTAAAACTTTCAGCCACTTGAGAAAATCGAGAAGCAAATAGATTTACTTTCAAAAATTTGTAGAAATTTGACGGTAAATTGGACAAATGAAAGAAATAAGATGAATATGGGTGCAACAAGCTGTTGAGATGAATAATGGAGCGATTACCCTATCCGTTTGAAAAAAAAAAATATATAATTTTTTGTGTAAATACCGAAAGTTTAGAAGATTGCATTTTTGTCTCACGATTGACCATTATCATATTCAAACGGGATTCAAGTATTTTAGGACGGAGTTTGGAACGCATCCTCTGCGTAAAAAAATCTTACTAAATTGGTGTCGATTTATCTCAACCTTCATAAGTCATAATTTTTGTTTACGTTGTTCTTGGTGAGCACGATATTTATTAAAATACCAACGATGGGCGAACATTTCGCTAATTCACGTTCAGCAATTAGCGTTTATCGAATAGCGACCCCAAATGTTTCGGTAAGCGGATTAGTGTGCTAATCGCTGCTAAATTTTTGGTAGGCGTTGCTCACCATTGCAATTCAACTATGTGAGCCATTAGACAATAAATATATAATGTGAAACGAAACACCACACTTTATTTATAACAAGATTAACAGTTTAAATCAGGACACCATTTAGGAGCGCTTTTGCTCCCAGCAAACGAAAGGCGATGCGATGGCGCCATAAAAAACTATTATTGCCAGTTTCGAGCGAGAGTTGGGATGTTCTCTCGGCGATTTATATTTTGACCTGGTTTTCAATTGCTTGCAACAGTAATTAGTGCAATTGCTAGCCGATTTTTTGTTTTACTCAGTGTCCCGGGCGGGACGGAACAGACACGCGAAAAAAAACTATCGATCGAAAAGTTGCTGCCACTAGAGGTTGAATAAACTCGAATCAATTCATTTCGATAATCAGTTGGCTTACTGTCACTGCACATTAAGTGCCCTATGATTGCATTAGTGTAATGCAATCAGTTAAGTACCTACTTGCCTGTCGACACATGCTGGAAGTGGAAGTGCTTCTGAGACTCACCTGAAAATAGAGAAATAAAAACTAGTAACTATAAGGACGAAAGTGTCATGTTCTCAATTAATTGTTAAATGCATTCGGACATAAATTTCCCCGAGAAAAATAATTCTTTGATTAGTAGTTAAACTATTCACTTTCATTCTGCAAATACTGACAAGCAGACACCTTTTTAAAATACATTACGAATATCCAATTTGGCGTTCAATAAAAACGAACTTTGGTACAGGTTACTATACAGGATACGACGAGCGTAGTGAAGTGACACACGCAAGCCCTTCAATCGATAATGCACCAAATGCGCTCTCCGATGTGAGATTATAAATCAATTAATATTTCGCTTCCTAGTCTGCCATCACCGCTGTAGGGACGTACAGGGACGGTTATTTGTCTTTGAGGGATTGTGTGTGTATGCCTCGAAAAGTGCATAGATAGTGTTTGCCCTCATCATTATGACGATGATGATGATAATCATCATCATCATCACCATAATCATTGACGCGTCTGGTGTGAAGTTCCACAGTGACGATAATTATTATGTTGATAAAGGTTTGCTGGTTGACAGGCAAACCGCCCGGTTTGTGTGTCTCTCTCTCCCTCGCTCGGTTGCTCCAGTTATGTTCATCCTTGGATGCGTCATTTGCCGGAGGCGATCTATAATGAATTAATGAGCTGAGCGTATTGGTCGCCACTGGACTGGGATAAGGCTAAATGTGTATGCTTTATGCTTCGCAGTTCCAAACTATTTCACACATTGCGGTTGGCTTCAGGATATGACAGTGATTACTGGCTGTTGTCGGCACTCATGAGTGACTGGCGTGACGGGGAGAAAATTGAATTCCTCGGTTAAATTTTGAAAAATTTCGGAGGTTAGTTGCGCTATGAGGTATGAAGTGAACAAAGTAGTAGTTTCAACGTAATTATCCTTCTAATGGGAAACCGCGTATGAAAGAAGTTATGGCAGCCGATTAATTAAGGGAAATAAGCAATAAACGTGAAAAATATTGGGTTTACAATGTTTTTGTTCAGCGGGGGCCTAGTGTGGTTGGTAACGTCTCCGCCAACCACGCTCGACGCCTGGGTTCGAATTCCACCGCCGACATAGGTGTCGATGGTTGTGAGGTGGCGTGATCCACTCACAACCAACCCAAACTGGTCTAGATTCAATCCTAGCCGACACCGGGAGATTTTCTGAGGCGAAAAATCTCTGGGATCACGCCTTCCATCGCATGAGGAAGTAAAGCCGTTGGCGCCGGTCCGTTAATAAACGGGTCGTGAGTTAGGGTCCTGGGTGTGGAGTCGCTTCCCTGGGCGTCGGTGATTGGCCACAACAGTGGCGGAACTAGACCGACGGAAAATAAGCGAGAATAAAAAAAAAAAATGTTTTCGTTGGAAACTTGTTAGCCCATTTTGATTTGTTCAGAAGAGTATTAGTGAACGAAGTTGTCTATCTAAAAAACCTAACTTGATGAAAATCTTAGATGACTGTTGTTTTTCCCAAAAACTTTTTGTTTTTAATTATTTGCTTTAACGTAGAGCTACGTTTTTAGGAAGTTCGGTTACATAGGAGTACAAAATGAAAATATAAAAACAATCTATTTATTTAGTTGTCGGACGAAATTTGTCCTTATTTAAATGCTTATAAGTCGCTTAATTTTCAACAGATTTCCTTCGCTCTTGCAGCAAGCGATTGAAAAATATCCACACATACGCCCAAGTGCAGGAAACTATCGTTCGATTATGCGAACTTATTTTATTATACTATCGAAAATTATCAAACCTTGTTGAAACACAATTTGCGACCTCTGATTAGTTGCTCAATGCTTGCTTCCTCAAACACGGTCGACAATGCACTTTGTGGGCCTAATAAGAGGCTGCTTTTACTCAAACTAATCATTTTACTAGCGGATGGCTCCACCGTCGGACATGATTCAGCAGTAGTGGCACTTCCCCCCGTGATGCTCTACCTCATTCTGGCAACAACACTAGTATTGTCGATGCTGCCAATTAAACCTTCTGCCGGCTGTCTGATTCGCAGTGTGACAATCCGTTCCGTTGTCAGTGTGCCTTATTGAGATTTGGTAATTTTATTTTAATCAAAGGTTTACATCAAAATATAAAAATATGTTACTTTCTCCCATCCAATTGAATAGATAGTTGGATGTCTTCATCATACACAAATTCACCTTAATTCTCGCTGTCGTGGTATCACAGAGGGGTGATCACTGCGTCATATCACAAATTGAATTGAACAATAAACTGTTCTTTTTGGGACAACCAAATAAATAGATTGTAGATCAAACATTTCCCAAGAGATTTTGCGCTAGATTTAAAAGTGAATGTTATTTCATCATTATCTCCCAGCTAGTCTCGATGTACGATGCTGGCCTAACAAGTCAGTCGTCGTTGGTTCAAGTCTCGGCTCGGGAGAGACTGTGAGTGTCAGTAGGATCGTATCGCAAGTGCCCACAGTCTTTCCGACTTATTGCGAGTAGATAGTAGGCAGGAGGTATGTTGCAAGGGAGTATCAATATATACGTTCAGAGATGGTTACAGCACATCCCTCACTTAAAACGAAGACAATAAAGCGTACACACAATATTATTCAGACGCATTAACGTTTGCGGTACAAAATGTTCCAAAATTGCCTATTTTTCATGGGTTTACCTTCACACGTGCTGAAGAAAAACATAGTAACCCATGAGTTTGACAGCTCTATCAGTCGAACTCTAACCGTGATGGCGAAAACGGTGAAGCTACTCTGTGCAGGAGTGTGCGCGTGCAAATAATGGTACACCGTAGCGTCGAAACGGACATCGTGCAGCGGATACGTCCGTTCCGGCATCTACAACATCGTGGCATTATTATTTTTTATTTATATGACATTCCGTCATAACGACATGACCTGATTTACAAAGTTGCTCCAATTCACTCGGTTATTAGCTGCCGCTCTTCAATCCCTGGGACACCGTGTATTCTCTGCCAGATCTAGCTCTACCCATCTTGTCCGCTGCGACTCTGATCGTCTTCTTCCTACCGGGTTAGAGGCAAACACCATCTTCGCTGGGTAGTTGTCCGACATTCTTGCAACATACCCTGCCCAGCGTACCTGTCCTGATTTAGCCATCTTCTGAATACTGGGTTCACTGTTGGGTTGCGCGAGCTCATGGTTCATTCTTCGCCTCCATATTCGTTCTTCTGCACGCCGCCAAAGATCGCCCTCAGTACTCGTCGTTCTAAAACTCCGAGCACTCGCAGGTCCTTCTCGAGCATTGGCCTCGTTTCATGCCCGTAGAGAACAATCTGTCTTATGAGCGTTTTTTACAGGTTACACTTCGTACGGACGCTCCCCATCCCCATCCTTCCACTCCTCCGGTAACTGTTCTGTATCCCGAATTCTTGCAATCAGCTGGTGCAAACGGATGGCCAGCTTCTTCGGGCCCATCTTTATAAGCTCCACTCCGAGGCCATCTTTCCCAGCCGATTTCTTGTTTTTCAGCTGCTTGATGACATCCTTAACTTCGCCTATCGTTGGGGCTGGCACATCTTCTACATTTGTCGCACCGGCGGGATCGCTTTCTCCGCCGCTATGGTCTCCTGCTTGGGCACCATTTAGGTGTTCGGTCACCTCACGATCGTCCGTCAGAATACTACCATCTTTATCCTGGCACATTTCGTGAATTTTGAAGTTTTCAAGTAGTACTACAACATTCTCGAAGAGAGTATTGCTCGTACTCAAACACCGGGGCCATGAGAGCAGATTTAAGAAAATTGTCGCGATAATAACCGTGATCGTGATAATTAGCCAGGATGTCCTCTTACAGCTCCGGTGTTTGAGTACGAGCAATACTCTCTTCAACAATGTTGAAGTACTACTTGAGAACTTCAAAGTCGTTATACATAATTGTTCAGAATTGTGGTTATTTAATGAGCAATCGGCTTGCAAAAAAAAATGAACGCGAGTGATAATCTTCATCCTTGCCTCGAACCTAAAAAACATACTTTCAACAGCTCCCTTGACCATTACAAGCAAACAGACGTTAGGTAACTGTCAGGTTTCTCACACACTCTACCAGTGTGTCGAACAGTTGACATTTTTGCATGACACCGTATCGAAAAGTACTGTTGCCTCTCTTGCAGACCGCGACAGCAGCGTTAATAAGATGGAAAATAAATAATTTCTATATATGTATTGCCGAAAAATATCATTATTCGTGTACACCAGCAGATTTGAATCCCAACTTCTAAACTTTTTCATTCGAAAATAGTTCGCTGTAGCGAAAGACTCATCCAAATTTAGCATATTTAAGCAAAAGCAGGACAATAAAAGCATGAATCTTACAAATTCAATTAACGTCCTTAGACCCAAATAAAAATACTAAGTAAATTGATTCCACTTCAATTCTTAATAGATGCAATCAATATCACAGAACAGCTACAGTCATTAACACACGAGCCAGAGATTGTCTATACAATGACAACAATATAAAGAGAAGTGAGCAAGAGAATTGTTGTTCATATTGAATTCGTGACAAAAATCAAGAGATAAAGCAAATCGTGTGAAACTTTGGTAGCAGCTACTGTCGCTTAGTGTTTCATTCGACAGTGGTAATCACAAAAATCTTGCTATTGTCGTGTGAATACTGTAGCGTACCAGTAAATTTTCCCCACCCTGCACTCTACTATCGTAAGCCATCAAACTGTTTCCTCACACCTGGTTTTATAATCTCAAAATAAATTTTCTCAATCTCTAAAAATACGAATATCTTAGTATAATAACTGGTAGAGGCAATATCATTCCCATCAAATTATTTCCTTCACTTTTTGTGAAATAAAATTAGTGAAATATATCAGATTCCCCACCCTGGATAACAATCTAAGATTTTCCAAAATTCACAAAAAAAAAACAAACATTTGCCCAACCTATTTCACCATCCTGAAAAAGCACTTGAAGCTGACTTTGGGCTGCTGGAAGGTACCCAGGGGGCATACCGACCAGCCGACCTTCAGTCTAAAGTCTAAACATCTCCAGGGCATTGTTTCACTCTTTTAGTGGGAGCTTTATGGTGGCTATGTGAATCACTACTGGACCCCTACAAAGGCGGATGGCCTTGGACCACTCCACAGTGCTTTTTGAAGGCTTGTGGAATGTCGCACCCTTCTGTAATTTCGTCCAGGTTCTTAAGCTGGAGAGTCACCTCCTGGGTGAGCGCCTAAATTTGCACCCCCTCGCTTAGCACTTTCGTTTTATAGGTAGAGCCCTTTTGCTTTGCCTTTTTGCGGAGTTCAAGGATCATCTCGCCGGTACGGGACCGACAGATTGTACTGACATCCACGCCGAGGGAGGAGGACGATCGGTGGCGAAAAATGGGTTGTGTCTCAGGTGCATAAATCACGAGCTGTGCGAAGTATACAAATCCGCTCATATTGGTACGAGTTAAATGAACTTTCGGCATAGTATGTGAGGATGACGTTTGGAGGAGAAGGATGAACTATGAGATGGCGCAACTCTACGGCGAACCCAAAATCCGCAGTGGTGGACACCGCTAACCGAAAATTTAGCGACGCTAATCGCTAAGTCGCTAACCGGAAAATTTAGCTCGATAATCGCTAAACGCTAAACGCTAAACCCACATTAGCGGAACTTTCGCTAATCGCTAATCGCTAACTTTTTAATATGTAAATAGTCATATCGCTATACTTATTGCTCGTGTTTTGTAAGATTTGGACCACTTTGATCTTTTTTGGTTAAACAAACGAAAACAATTACTTTTTAAAGCTATTTACATTAAGAGGTTCACGAAACAGTATTCATATTTGATTTTGTAAAAACAAGAACAACAAAAGTTATTTAGCTTGCATTGAAAATAGATACTCTTAGGAATGTTTTCATGAAAATTCAATTATTATCTGAATCGAAAAAGTAGAACCAAAGTTGTCATAATTTCAAGCGCATTGCAATTTACCAAAGTTCTTGGTGTGCCAAAAATTCAATCTAGACCTTGTGCTTGTTCTTCAAAATGCTCCTGTGGCTTGTACGATAACTGGAACTCCATTCTAGGGTAAAAAACTGACAAAAGTAACTTTCGCAGTAAAGTATGTTCATCTTTCGAAGCAATTTACGTACGCTATCAGCAATTCACAGTTTTTCTAAATATTTCTATTGTCGCTTCTCCATAAAATTTAGCGAATTAGCGATTAGCGTTTCGAAGGCCAAAATTTTAGCGACGCTAACAGTTTCGCTAACCAGCTCAAAAATTAGCGAAATCGCTAAATCGCTAACTGAATTTTAGCGTCGCTAATTAGCGAATTAGCGAATTAACGGAATGGTGCCCACCACTGAAAATCCGTGATAAAATGCTAGGATGAATGTCTAATTAAAACCTGAACAACTGATAATGAAAGTTTGGTGTGAATCTCCACGCTGTTTCCTTTGTACTTTATCCATCGCTCGCTTGTTCAGCCCAAATAGTAATCCGAGCATTGTAGCAATTTCTATCGCCTGGGAGCAATCAGTTTCACTAGCAAATATGGTTATTTATTTAGCCATAATGCTTGTCGGATATCCATACCATGTCATTGAACCAGAATATCGAAACAAAAATCAACGCACAATATTGGATTAAAATTGTATGGATCGAAATTTATAATTGGTTGTGAGTGTAAAAGCTTCGTTTCAGCGGCTAGATTAACTGCTCACACAAATTCGGCTGTGAAAACTGATAGGTTTCTGAAAATAATGAATCGTCAGAATTCATCAGCATTATTCCCACACACCTTTCCTGCGCTTTGTTTGTACTTTTTGAAAAAGAAATTTAAAACTATAATGTAAAAACATATTTTTTTCATCACTCAAGTCACTCGTTAATTACAAAAAAGGAAACATTTTCAAAGCTTCCCGAGCTGCAGACATGAATAACTTTCCGGCTGCTGTGAACTGGAAAACTTTACGAATCTAACCGTTTATTCGGAGCCGCCCAACCCAAATGTAGGACTTTCATCCCGGTCCGTTTGATTTTCCACCAGGCGATTCGGTACGGTGATCTGATTTTCTGTCCATTTCAATAGCCGGCTAGGGAAAAAAATCCTGATGCTCACAATAAATAAATCAACGAACTGTTGAAGCTGTGACCGGCAGATGAAATAAATAATTCGACCACCAATGTGTCAATAATGGGACGGTTTTAAAGAGGATGCGATGGCGGTATTCTCGAAGCTAGAAGGGTTCAGTACCGAAGCCACAACAGAGACCGGACAGAAGCTTCATGAATCGGTCTACTGCAAACCGCGTATTCTCCATTATTTAACCCAAATTCACCCATCAGCAAAACAAAAAAAAAACTGAACGCTTCGTTTAACAACCTCGACTGTCGGTTCAAATACAAGAGGAAAATATTGTGTGTTAATGCAGTTTTTTTTTTCTCTCGACAGAAGCGGAGATTTTTTTCACTCTCTGATGTTTATTATGCCGATCGGAGCGGTTTGTCGAACGAAATTAAAATTAAAAGCAAATGGGCATGTAAACGAAAGCTTTTTCGAGAGTCATTGGTTCCGATGTTGTCAATCAAGTGCGACACTTGAAAGGGCCTTTTTTTGGTGGGGATTAAAACGGCACTCTCTCTCTCGCTCCACAGTGCGTTGAGTTTACTGCGCTACTGCTTTCGAAATGTGGTCATCTTTGATGAAGCAAACGTGCGAACTTTTTGTTTAAAAAAATTAGCATGGATTTTTATTTTTATTTTTATTTATAGATATAAAAATGTCTATTGAAATTAGCTTTGACACGCCCTAGGGGCATATAGTGAAAGTTATTCGAAAATCACGTGAAAGTTTGTCAACGTAAGAATAGAAGCAAAACAGAATAAAACTTGAGAGAAATAAAATCCTCAATCTAACAAAAAACCAGAGGAGCCAGATCTACAACTTTGGGGTTACTCGAACGGAATGTCGAAATCCAATAACACCGGTTCAATACACCCCCAATCGCCAGTTATCCCTTATATCCTTCGCTGTTGAAAAGCTGTTGTACATCGCAAGCGAAATCAACGGCGGAATCGAGCGACTGGTTTCGCGCGGAACAGTGTTCTGCCGGCTCAGAATCACGTTCTCTAGAACCCGCACTTCTTCGCTGTGTTCGCTGTTCCGGACGTTGGTCACCGCGAGATGCACTGAGGTGCTCCACAGACGGCAACACGGCACGAGAGATAATAATTTGTTTCGGTGCAGCCCCGCTTGGCCCTCCGTTTGTAGCCAGGTGGCTTCTTGGGTGAGAAACTGGAATTTACCGTTCGATTAACGTACTGCTCTTACCCTCATCTTTACTCCCCACCGCGCAACCTCGATCTGATGTGCAGGGATTCTTTTTCAATCGATTTCGCTTTTGGAGCTTGCTGTGTACATTTTTTCCTACTTGCTTTTTTGGCATCAACGGATAAACCGATTCGATGCGGACAATGCAGACAGGACTTGTATTTTTATTTTACCAAGCCGGTCAAGATATCCGGCGAGCGCAGTGTGAAATGTTAATGGGAAGCTGAAAACGAGGATCTCGCGATAAAGCCAACCATTCATGAGCGCACAAATTTGATTGTTTTTAGTATCTGCATCGTTTTGGTTCAGTTCAGTCTGGTGACCTACAAACCTAAAACAGACGGGTGGAATTTGGCGGAAGAATGGGTGCTAACTGATATCAGTGGAAACTTTCACCGCGCAGCCCGGAGGCAGGCCAGCTAAGCTTCTTAGTAAGGAGTGTTGATTCTAGGGAAGGTGGTAAGTTTTAGAAGTTCCTCACACACTGTTTGCTGTTAGGTATCAATTATTTTTGCGATTGATGACAACTTGGTTTTTACTGTTGACATTGAATAAATCAAAACTTTTGCTTGCTAGAATTCTGCTAAAGTTTAGTGCAGAGATTCAGAGTAATTTATAACAGTTTCGATGTACATTGATCTGTTTTTTGCGGACAGAATATAAATCACATGTACACCAAATGCATCACAATTCGCAAATTTGCACCATTAAATTTGAACCAAGAGATACATGCAGTAAGGAAAGCTTGGGGTTCATTAAGCTGTAAGTTGTTATCAAGATGTTAGATGCGATAGGTTACACCACAAAACATGGTGAGTGTTTTATTGATAAATCATAAAGTCTACTTTTATTCGTTCAAATCAAGTAACTCTTCATTGATTTTGGTTTGAGCTGCTCGATATTGTTGAACAACGCAACCGAGGCAAATTTAATAGCTTAATTCGCGAACAAACATCACGAATAAACGCTTTTATATTTTTATTGCGCTTTTTGGTTGGTAATCTATAATAAAAGTTGACACTCGCACGAGGAGTTGATAAATTCATTCAAAAAATTGATCGCAGGCTGCATATTCATTTTTGTGCCTTCTAGGTAGGTATTGACGTTGCTTTGAATTGACTTTTTGAAGCGTGGGTAATTAAAAAATTGCGTTGTTTTTTTTCTTCACATATAATGATAGCATTGTTTTGCTGTTGGTCGTAAAATCACGTGTACTGTATAGTACTGAGGTGTGAGAAATTCATCGACTGCTTCAGGTTGATTTACTACAAAGCTAGGAACCAATCGAATACTGCCCTTTTTCCTGTTTTCCTCTAAGGGAGAAGAGCTTGGATATTCGGAAGAACATTTTTCTGAACATTTAGTGACGCCAGATAGGAGCCCGTTCAGGTTCTCATCTTTCCATATTGCCACTTGGAGGATCATTCTCGTTCTGTTATCTAGCTCCACCAATCTACATAATTTACAAGTAGTTGATGTAACATAATCATCCACGAGGTAGGACCGTAATCACGAGAAACAAAAAGAATAAATGTGAACTGGAACTGATTTGAAAATATACACCGGAATCGCGCGAAAGTCAGTGGACGAATGAATAATGATGTGATGAAATAAGCCTGTACTATTGTCCTAAGTACCTTCGGAGAGGACTAACGCCAAAAGTAGGCGGGGTCGCGGATGTGATATTATGGAAGAATGTAAAAAACTGGACTACGCAGCGCATTGTTTTTAGGTATAAGACGGACGTTGCGCAGGAAGTACATTAGTTTTTCTTCTAGACTTCCGTACTTTTGCTCCTACCAGGATATTAAGCTAAGAGGGCTGAGTTCGAAGCTGGAGCTATTACGAAATTCACTAGTGAATTGATTTGTTTCTCCTGTCAAGCATAAATTGAGCCTTTTTCAATGCCATAAACATGTTCTTCAAGCAATGATCAATTTTTTTAACTGGAAATTCATTTAAAGCGATGAAAAAGTGATGGTGAAATTGTTATTAACTACAGAACTCGGAGAAATTGCTTGAAAAATTAGTTAAAAGAATGTCATTGGTGTGTCACAAGACAAACACAATATAAAGATAAAGACGAAGAAATGGTGAAGAAATTAAAACATTTTTGATCATTATTACCAATTTTCTAGCGAGTGCCGGAAAAATATTAATTAGGGTATCGAACGTCTTCGTCAGTGGTTTTCTTCGGCAGTTTTTCTGCAGCAATCTTATGCAAAAGAGGGCCGAGGAAAACCACTGACGCAGACGTTCGATACCCTACTTCAATTGAATAATTGTGTGTTGCCGCAGAAACCATACAAACATGAAATCGTCGCCTTCTGCGCTGCAGCAAGTCTGCTTGCTGCTGGTCCGTAAATTATCTTTTGCTACAGTGATCGGATGATGTGACTAATGACGGTTATAGTTCCGGTGGGTGTGTCGTTGTGCACTCGAGCGAACGAAGCAACAACAACGACAACAACAAGTCGTACGCAAAGTCAAATCGATTTTATATGTAGTGTCGTCTGTGCTCGTGAAGTGCTTGAATTGCATCTTTGCGGGCACGAGATTGATTGAATCATAAGATTTTAGTCCTCTTTTTGATCTCAAAGACTAGAACTAGAACGAGATATCAATGACTAAAATCCGTTCAGAGGATACACAGTTAAGAGCATTTAAAATCTTTCATTCTGCCGTTCCATGCTATTTTCGTTATTTCGGAAGGCCACCCTATGAAAATAAGACGTTTTTTGCGTTAAATATATAAATAGATTCAAAATAATCAAATATCTACAGTTTTCAAGATTTGCAATTTTAATATTACCGCATTTTTTGTTTTGCAACATGTTTGAAAGTTTGACTTCCTGACATTTAGGACATTGGCATTTTGATATTTTTCCATGGCATTTCTAACTTTGTTAATCAATGTCCTTGGCACTCTTCCCATTGCTACGGGTTGTCAAGTTCTAGAAATGATTCCGGATGTCTAGATTTAAAAGATTGTCCAGTTGATTGACATGTCCAAGTTTTTTTTTCAAAAAATCTTTTTTTTCCTTGATTTCTTCATGATCGGACCGATTGCATTGCTTAAGTGATCTTTTATAGTTTTTATAAAAATGATTAAGATTTTTGAAAAATGAGCTTTTTTAAATAATTAGTTGTTAATTTTTCTTCTCACTTTTTTGAAATAATAAGTTTTTTTTTTAAATGTATGTTTTTTTTCGGAAAGATAAAACTATTATCTACAACTTTGTCGAAAACGTCACACCGATCAAACAAACCGATTTGGCCCTAAAAATATTTGTAATCATCAATACCTTCCCAAAATAGCATATTTAAATAGCTTCCCAAAAATAAGTCGTGTTCCAAAAAATTAAACCAATAGCACAGAATGGCTTCTTTTGCCTATTGAAACGTCTATGCAAAGTTGCAGCCAAATCAAAAATGGTCGATCCAATTGGTTACCTGTTTTTTTTTTTGTGGAATTTCTCTGAATTATTAAAAACAATAAAAAAGTATTAGGAAATGAAAAAAAAAGGTTTCCGTTGGCCGTTTTTCATAGCGGAAATATTCAAATTTTTAACATAGAAAACGCAAAAATAAAAATAAATTCGAAAACATGTGAAAAGCGTCCGTATATTGTGTTCCCAATAGAAGTGACGGACTTTTATGAGAATAATAGTTGTTGTTGTACTACTTTCTGCGGTTGAAAACAGGAATTTAAATAAATTATTACAACAACATTGCAGCGCTTGCACAGACGTGTCGCTCTCTTATACAACCATTCACCCCATAGAGTAATCCAAACAGATCATCCACACGTTTACTCATCTACCACAACCACGAACGTTATCGACAAGTGGAAAAAACGGAGCACCAAAATACGACGAAACAGAAATGACCCTACACGGCCATAGACCATTTTACGAGACGTTACAGAAATCAATTGATGAATAAAATTTTAACAGAAAATATAGAACAGCAAATAACGTGTGTCCTAACCTATCGATTCATGACATGGTCTATACACATTTGCCAGTTTATTTAGGGGCAATGTTATTCATCTTCATGAGCAAACGCATAAGGAATGTATGATGAAGATAAAAAACAGCAAGAAAAAAAACGATATAGCAGCGTAAGGTAGGCCGTCTAATAATTTTTCGATATCAACAAAATATACATACCTGCAACAATCACTCACACCAAACATATTATTTTCCTCAAAAAACTGATGAAAAAACACTTGAAATGTACATTTTACTGACGATGACGATGCTGACGACATGCTGACGATTGCCGCGCTGCCAGAGTCTCTGTATCAAATGCCAGTCTACTTTCGGTGTGAAAAGTCGCGTCAGAGTCAGAGGGCAGCATGCAGAATGACACAACATTCACTTTCAATTCTAGCGTAAAATCTCTTAGAAAATGTTTTATATTTAATCCATTTGTATGGTTGTCCTAAGAAGGACACTTTGTTGTTCACTTTGAATTATGATGCGATGATGATCGCAATTCTCTGCTATCACGACAGCGGTAATTACGGTGAATTTGCGTATGATGGAGGCATCGAATCATATTTTCAATTGTGTGGAGAAAAGTAAAATATTTTTAAATCTTGTAAACATTTGTTTTAAATAATACAACCAAATCTCGATGAGGTCCTCTGATAACGGAGCGGATTTTTACACTGAAAGTCACAGCCTACGGAAATTTTGATGGCCAGTTTTAAGAATATTTGTGTTTTTGCCAAAATAAAGTGTCACCACAGAAAACACTTGGTACACTCGAATTACATAGACTTACTGGTGTTGAACCATTAGAAGCTATGTCAAATAAAAATATTAACAATTTTCGACAAAAATCGTTGCAATCCTCAATTGCTACGATAAGCTCGCTTTATAGCTAATAAGTTAGCAATTAAGTTAGTTGTAAGTTTACTTCCCCTTTTCTGACAAGTAGGTTTAAATCCCTACGAATGATAAGTCCTAATTGCGAAAGCAAACAAATCCTAACAATTAAAATTACAAATTTTTAACAGTGTTGAGAAGTCACCATTTGTGATTGGACACACATACTCATTACTTACTAATATTTACCATAAATACCTAAGCTACTAACAAATCCCCCCCTAAATAAATAATAATGTTCATATGAAAATAGTATTGATGTGTCTCCGTTTGTGGCAGAACACACAATAAAAATTCTGAATAAATATTAATAAATAATTAATTTATCACAAAACATCCCCCCTATTAAAAACAAAATGTTCATATGAAAATATTTGAGAATCGTGTGAAAAAATTTGATGCAATATACGTTGAAGCACTAACGATTTGTGTCCTGCCGCACTACATAAGAATTGCCGTATCGATGTTTTATCGATATCAGTGCTTGGTTTGTCAGTGATACGAGCGCCACATGGCAGGCACATTATCACTCACGAAAATAAGATGAACGTCTGTTCTCTGTGGTGACGCGGCCGCTACCGCTACCCGCTGCTGCTCAATCATGTCCTACGGTGGAACCATCTGGAAGTAAAATGTTTAGTTTGAGCAGAAGCAACTGGTTAACTAGGTATAATATTCGGTCTACCGTGTTAGGAAAAGCAAGAGCTGAGCAGAACACGTCACCAATATCCGGCAGGCCATCTTATCTCATCAGGACCACCATCATCGTCGCCAAATCAGCATAAATCAAAATTCCCGGAATGCAAATAAACTATAGCTCACCAGTAATGTTTAGTCTGCACCAGCACTATCTTTTGATTTATACAAAGCATAAACAGAAAGCATAAACAATCACTTGCTGAGAAGCTATATATAAGAGTATCTAAAGAATTGTAGTTTAGTCTTAGGTCTTAAGTGAATAAAGATAGTACGAGCAGAAGCTTAAAAAATATATTTTTTGCCCGATTTTGTGGTAGATGAATTAACTCAAGCATTGAGTGACGAATCTAAAGTCGAAACCTGTGTTTAAGCAAGGCTTGGAAATTTACAATAGCACAATAAGTTCGCATAATCAAATTACAGTTTTTACAGATTATAATGTGTGCAGTTTATTTTTTAGAGACTTTTATTTCACAACTCTCTCTATGTAGCGAAACTTCCAGAGAGACGTCTCTCTCGACGAGTTGAAGTGATATTGAATTTTATTTGCACATAGAATGAGAAATGAAAATCACAATTTTTAGCTTAACTTCAAACACCTGTAACTCAGCGAAAAATACAACCAATACCTAATCGTGGTAAAACATATTGCAAAAAACATGTATTTCTGAACTCATTTTCACCGTACAATCTTGCGAATTCGAGCCCCCCCCCCTAGTCCTGGGGCGACCCTTCTTTTTGCTCGTCACCTTCCAGAACGATACCTCTAAATGTTTTAAGAAAAAAGGGCCTCACAAACAAATTTTCCCCGGGCCCCCAGCTCCTAAACTAGGCCCTGCTTTCGAAACAGTTCGGAACGATCGGATTACCAACAGCCTATGGGAAATTTATTGTACTTTTCAGATGCTCATAGGAAAATATTTTGAAAAATAAAAATTATGGAGGCTTATGATGTCCTATTGTAAAATATTCAGTTTTGTATATTTGAACAAAATGATTGACTGGCGAGTATGCATGAAGAACTTCCAATTTTTTTTTTTGTATAAAGTACTACAAGATGTATGAAAAGACAAAAAATTGATATTGAGAGAAAAATACAGGCACCGTCTATCATATTTCCAGTGACGTCAAAACAAACTACCGAACAATCTCATGTTTTTTCTTGAAAGACCTTTTGTTTGTCGTAGAAAGATTTTGAATTGGTTAAAAGGCTTAAAAGCAACACATTTTTCAAAATAATACAAATTGAAATATGTCGATTTTTGGACCACCCTAATTTGTAAAGGAGTACCCTAAGAACCAAATAAAAACAGGAGGGTTGTGTGAAAAGCCACGACCGCAAGGTTGAAGTAGAATACTTTTACAAGAAAGATAATCAGACTGCTTGCGTGTCAGTCATTTTTTTCTAGTAAATAAACGATGACTAATCAGATCAATCGAATTTTGCGCTTCAACAAGGTTTGACCATTTTCAATAATATAGTAAGTTGCTTGTTAGGGTTGGGGCTTGACAATTTTTAAATTTTGAGATGAAATTTTTTCGGATGTCGTGCTCATGTCTAAAGGAAAAGATAATTCAGTACGAGACACGGAGATGAAGTAAAATTTATAACTTTTACAAATTTGAAAATGTGAATTAACTCATTAGAAAATATTAACTCTTTAATCAAGTTTTTATTTCATCCTGAAAAGGACAATTTGTTGTTCAGTTTAGTATCGGATAAGATGCCGATCACTCTTTGCGTTATCACTGACAGGGCGAATAAAGTATTTCTTGTGATAAAGTAAACAATGAAATGCTGATATAACACTCAAAACTAGACGGCTCACGTGTTGTCAAAATGAGTCAACTTTTCATTGAATGCATTTACTAGTGCCCATTATCGCACAGAGGCTGCTTTTCACTAAAGTGCCTCACTGCATCAGCCGCTATCGATGCTGAGATCCGCTACTACTACTAGTGCGCTATCCATAGCCATGCCACAGTTGTGGCCGCTATACGCTGCCATTGGTATCCACAGTCCCTGCATCAGCTGGCCCAGCTGCTATCGATGCTGAGATCCGCTGCAACTAGTGCGCTATCCATTGCTACGCCACAGCTGTGGCCGCTTTCCGCCATCCACTGCACTGCTAGTGCTGCTGCTAAGGGAGGACGACTGCTGTTGTTGCTGTCTAGAACTATTATGCGCGGCCTCTACTGAAACAGGCTCTTATATAGGTTAAATAGCATGTTTTAATTTGCAAGGTGCAAGGATGTCTTGAAGGAAAACATGCTGGCACAGGCAACAGTACTGCACCGAGCAATGTATGAATAGAGCGCTTGCCACTCGTCATCTGTCAGTTCAAAAGAACTCGATACTCATTTGTGTGCAGCCAAGCCAAAAGACTACATTGCTGCTGTCGACGCACAGTGAGGCGTGGTGGGTTAGCGCGTAGGTGTCGTTTTGCGGTCTGGAACACAATCGAATTGCCGTTTGAATTGTCTTCTTCTTCTTGTTTCGTATAGTAGCAAATATCAGTATTCAATATAATTATTCGGGTGCCGCAAAATACCCTGCGCCACCGGAGACAACAAAATTTTGTACGTATCGGTAAAGGCAGATAGCAGAGTATTTAAATTTGGTGCATTGTACAGATTAAATGCGTTGTTTAGTGTTGAACTCTACACTCTGTTTTCAGATTTATTGAAATAATTAAATATAGAATATTCAATAGACAATAAAGAACCAAAATGCTCCGTACAAATCTATCAAAAGGTATTCAAACTTAAATAAATTTAGTTCAATATGACAATCCTATTTGCATCCCGCGGTGGCGATATAGAAGAACACCAAATTCATTTCATCTTGATATTAGAGTTCCCACATTAGTATTTCTGTAAAACGTTTTTTACATTAACATCTCCAAAATAATATTACTTTCCATGACCTTACTTGTAATTACACAACACTATGCGAACATGATTAACTGAGGCTAATGTTGTTTATCATTCTAGCCCGGTTCATTTTTGAGGATAACAGAAATATGACTTTCAAATATGGCATCTTCGTTGGTTTTAGGTATCTTGAAACTGGTTTATTTTTTTCTGATTCTACTTACTGATAAACTGTTAAAATTTACCTGAATTGAATGTTGACATATTTATAAAATTTCATATGTATAATAATGGAAGCTATTCCTCAATATTAAAGAGATTTTTTTTCCAAAACAGAGTGCTGCAAATTAATTATAAAAATACAGACCATGTTCGATTTTTGAAACACGCCAGAATTTTTTCTGTTGCCAAAATCGTACCATGCCAAAAATAAACTGTTCTCTTTTTATCACTTTTTTTACTTTTTAACGGCCAAAGATAACATTAACAGTAGATATGGCCACCAATAAAAAACTTTTAGTTCCAAGTCATTTGAGGTGTCGCTTTATGAAATTAGGCTGACGACCTAGATACTGATATTACCATCTGGTCATTTCTCAGGAACCGTTTTAACGATTCCATCCGTTTCGGCAACATAAAGAACCAAAATACCTTTCTTTTGAAGGATGTTGAGCTTAAATTGGTTGAAAAAAAAAACAAGAAAACTAGAAAAATGTGAATAAACATAATCGCTCGTTTTTGACACAAGTGTGCTAAAATTGAACCGTGCCAAAAAAAAACGAGCTCAAATCAAACAGAACCTCAAAAGGAAATATAAAACTATTGTAGTCCTACGTCAACTATGCAATCGTGTCTTGGATACCACCCTCCTACTTTTTTTATTCATATTAAGGGAGCTTGTATGCTAGTTAGTGTCTACTATATCAGGCAGAACTGAATAATAAAGCATATTTGACAGATTTCACGCAAAGACTCGTTGCGAAGGTGATTTTAATACGTGACAACGCTCGACCTCATAATGCTCAAGTCCTCAAAACTTACATAGAAGCGCTCATATTTGCAGCGTCAGATTACCATTTGTTCCGTTCGATGGCATATGATCAAGCTCATTAGTAGTTCCGCTCACATGAAGACCTCAAAAAATGGCTTGACTCGTGGGTAGCCTCTAAGGAAGAATACCTTCATCGTAACAGTATTCGAGCTCTGCTAGAAAGGTAAGACATAGTTGTAGTTGGCATTGAGCGAGAACTTAGTTGCGCACCTAATAGATATTCTAAACCTTGGTCTCTTCTGGTGGCATTTTTCTTCAGAAGCAGAACAAAAATCAATCATTGATAGAAAAACGGGCTGTTAAATTACGACAGCTTTATGAGTTACTGGAGTTAATTATGGGTAATATAGGTAACACTCCATAGAGTAGCGTTTATTGACTTTTTCTAAGTGCGTGCACCGCAGATTGGCAGTTCTTTCGACGCGTAAGTCATCGACCGAATCACCAGCGGTAGGGCTGATTAGTCGTAAATTCTGGAATTTACCAGCTTACCAGCTTCGGACTGTACTTGCCCACCACAGTTGCAAAGTTAGGCGCGACTGGGCGTCCAATTGTGCATCAGCGTTCCTATCGACAGTCGGACACTTTACGATCCCGTACCTTCTGTATCTTTCTAGCGAATTTCCATAAATTCGTAACAAACTACAATAAACTTGACCGTACGGGCAGGAACATGATCTCCCACTCGGTGTAATAAGCAAAATAAAAGAAAGAAAAATGCTCAACCTCCAAGAGCGCCGTTCAGCCGTTGGATCAGAAGGCAACGGCCGACATGCGAAGCGCTCGGAACAGGTGAAGATGCTTCGCTCGAGATGACTGCGGTTCCTCCGGTCGTTGCGGCAAGACGCAGAAATATCGTCATTCAGCAAGTTCAAGGTTTATTGAAGTACGTTACGCATACCGGCAGGAGTATGTATGCACACACATACACACCGTTACCACACCACCCCGATGATTACTGCCATCAACGCCATTTGCATGATTATGGTACGTTTAATAATCACTAATAATCATTTGAAATGTTGTCGATTAGCCATTTAAAAAAACTGCTGCGCACACTCTGACTTGCTGGAAGACCGCCTGCAAGACGTTCGCACAGCAATTAAAGCTTCCAACACAGGCGAAAGGCTTTCCGGCCGGTGGACCGGACGGTCAGTGACATTGGGAATTGTTTTAGCATCGATACTGACCTCAACGGTCGTCCGGGTCGTCCTGTGCTTTAAGAAACCGATCAACATTGGCACGATTTAGTTTGAAGAATAAGATGCCGCTGTTTGAGAAATGGCGTTTTTAATTATATGATGATCTGTTTCTAATAATCAGTAACCGGTCTATGATACACTCAAATTAAGGTTCGATAAACTTGGTAGACAACAGAGATGACCGCGCTGTTTATGATTCTCTATTCGGCTATTTCGAAGCAAGCTAGGATCCTAATCAAAACAAGAGCTAATTCACCTGGTGTTGAAATCTGGCCGTTCTCATGCGAATCTATGTCTTTGTTGAAATTGCTTAGGTCAGGAGTTCCCATTTAGCAAAATCGAAAAATCAAACTGTTGACTACTAAGCCGCACTCTGAAAATTGATCTTTTTTCGATATATCATATTCCGGGTACCTGAACTTCTAAACTAAACTCACTAGTATTTTTTAGTAGACAAATAGTTTTGTCACTACAACATTACGTTGAACTAAAACACCCAGAACACCTAGCTGTGCTTGTTCATCTGTATATAAGGTATTACAGATTTTCACCAGAAGGTTTCAGCAAGATTGAAAGATTATACAAAATTGGCATTCTAAAGTGTAATATAATAAATTTTGGTCGTGTAGATCACATTTCCGAAAATTATGATTTAATTCCAATAGAATTACGGCAAATGCAAAATTCTGGAGTCTTCTGCCAATTTGAATAAGGAAAAATTGCTATTTGGTCCCGTCATATCAAAAAGAAAACATTGAAAATATTTCTGATTTCATTTCTCACAACCTAAAAATGTATACATTCTGACCGACAAAAGTGGTCTCATGCAAACACGTTTTTCTCAATATAGCACATATACAAATTCTCCGAGGGGGAGCTGGCAACACAACTAACCGATAATACGTGCCCCGAAAGCAATCCGTTAAAGTTATTGATTTATAAGTGAAATGAGGGGCCAAACTTGCTAAAAAGTGTAGAGTTGTGATCTGTGATGCTTTGTTTAAGTGAGAAAAGTGGAGGTTTTGTGAAAAACACAGTGTTCTATGCGTGGAAGTTATAATTTATCCACGAAATCAAATTGAAAATTGTTAGGCCAGTTAGGTTGCGTGAGTGTGAGTGCCTACTTTGTGCGTCGCGCTAACAAGCGGTTCATTATTAACGTGCGATAATGGAGTGCATATGGTGGTGTGAACGAAGAGAACGGCACTTCCTGGAGAGCGGAGAGAATAGCGGTGCGCTGTGCTAGTCGGCGTTTGTTTCGCTGGCATAGGCATAACCAAACTAAAACAGATGAGTATATGTTTTTTGTATCAAACATTTCATGAATGTAAGGCTATGTGTGTAGTGGTTTTTAGCGGGCTTTGGACTTTGGCAGAAGCGTGAATGTGTGATCTGTTGGGTGCACGAAGTGTGGTAGCTTTTCGGCTGCGAGTAGGGTTTTTTTTTTTGTTTGCGCGATGAGCCTTGAAATGTTTTACTTTTTTTCTCCCACAAGTGAAAGCAATGAGAATCGTCAGGTGAGGTAGGTTAACTTATCAACGGGCTCGATACGACATACACGATTCGCTTTTGGAATTTTATTTTTTTTTTCCTAATTGGTCCGCGTTCGAATATGGTTTACATCATGTGATGATCCACCGGATACCACGTAGTTGCCAGTTTGAAGAACGACGTAGCGTGCCGTTTTGATTGTGGCCGTTATGAATGTTAACTGTTACAGTTTCGATTGTCCAAATAGAAAACAAAGTGCAATTAAGATGTTTTTCTGGAGACTTTTTTCGTGTGGTGTTGTGTAATTGTGTTGTTTATTAGAATTTATGGTAGAATAGATTAATTAAGTTGTATTTACTGATGTGTCGTGTGCCATGAATTTTTAAACGCACTGACTCTCGCATGACAGGTAATAGAAATTTCAATGGAGTCGAGTTTGACTTTCGAGGATTATTTAGTCAGCCTGAAATAATCATGATTGGTTTGGTCCTGTCAATAATTTCAAGACTTGATTAGTATGTACATCTACACCTGATGTTTGCACTTAATGTTTTAGATGCACCAAGCTTTGCCATTTTTCTATCTTTCCAACAGTTCCAACCCATTATAAGGTAATGGGTAGCTCAACTTAGTAATGAGCCAATATGACGCATAGTATACTTTGAATCCGTCATCTACCACGGTTTTGCATGGTCATGCTTCAAGTAGGGTTTTATTAGCAAACATGTTCTCACCTCGAGAGCAATGGTGTGGTTTATGGAAGCTGGGAGTATGGTTCAGTGATAATACATGAAATCTTATGCTTCACTTTTCCGATTTTTCTAGCTTTTGGGCTGTTTATGTTTTGTATACAATGTTCCAAACATGACTAGGTCGGCATTTTGTTACCAAATTTAAGACCATATATTGGTCAATATGGAAATTTGCATTTTTAAATTATTAAGGCTTTGCATGCATGAAACTTTGCCAATTTTTTTACTTAATAGGCAACATTCGCATCGACAACTAAGATAGAATCGGCGTGAAAAGTCGTGTCCCCGAGTTTCTGCGTCGGTAGGAGGGAATAGAGCGGTCGTGCATAGTGGCTCGGGAGCATTTTACTTATATGAACGTTTTTAGAATACAGTGATTTCGAGGGCTATACCCAGATACTTGTTCATGTCTCACTGTGACTGTTTAACCGAAGATTTCGTCCGGTCGATAAATATCGCGATTAACGAAAACACAATGTATACCCTTTAAAGAATCGCGTCGGCCGACGTGCAGTCGTTTCTTCGAAAGTACTCGGGATTGACAAATAGCTGATGGCTACGAGTAGCAAAGGCTACATCGCGGACCGTTTGGCAAGAAATATACTCATGGTTCGTTTTCGTAATAAGCGCGCATCATTGTTATATTCTGTTTTTCAGGTGTGTTTTTCGCGGGATCGTATCTTTTTTTTAGAGCAGACAAAGTGTATACGAGAAACGTCGTTGGTCGATTTGTTAGGTAGAAATGTCCGGTTGAACGAACTCCGCGTCGATACATTCATGAGGTCGAATTATCTAAAGATAGATCAACAACGCGTCCTTGATTTCGGTGTAAAGAGAAAAAAAGGATCACCTTACGAGGAGATACCATATCATTTGAAGTTGTCCCAATTTGATCAAAGGTCCAGTATCCTTGCGTACGATTTATTGTTGCGGTGTTACATTGTCAAACTGAATGACTTCGATTCGCATTATGAATATCGTGACGGATATAATGAACTTGTTCGCGCGATACTTGTTCTAAAGAACCCGACACTCGAAATCAGCGCATCGTTTACCAAAACGAACCCTGCTGTGTACCTTGCCCTTTCTCCAACATCCCAGTGATTTCTCGTGGAATGCAGAGGTGTTCTCGGCTTCCAATAAGCGAGTATCACGTCAACATTTTCCTATACAAATTCCTTCTTTGACCTGCATTCGGATGCGGCCGGCGCTGGTATTGCCTAATACAAAGATTAAGGTCACCAGTTTTTACACATTGAGGATGCATGTTGGTCCCAAGCATCATCTGTTGGTTCTCTGTGTAATTACAGCTGATCTGGCAATAACGGAGTAGCAACCGCGGGCGGTCAATCATGCTCATGCTCATGCTCATATAGCACATATACAAATTCTCCGAAAAATTTTAGTGAATAATTTTTTTTAGATTTGAAATCTTGGGCGAATAAAATTTACTTAGGACGAGGATAAAACCGCTACGACGGTAATAAGAGAAAAAGGCAGTGGAATTATCGACTTGTAACTTTTTCCAGCGTATGTTTTTTTCTAGTCGAGAAATCCATTTTGTTACAACTCTTCCATTCAAATTTGAGAAAGCCATTCCAACTAAATTCGCGAGAATAACTCGTTAACAATAAACAGATGAAGAAAAAAATCTTCCCAGTTTTTAATTGAGGCTGCGACACCTTGTAGCCCTCAACGGCTACGGAACAATGTAGAATGCAGAGAAACCTAGTGTCGTCTTTGGCGGGGGAAGGCCATTAAACGTCTTTAGCCTAACGGCCTTTATCTTTGGCCGGTTGAAAAATCGCACCATTCAAACAATGCCCGGTAAAGTAGGTTAATAGCTCTCCTGGTTTGTGTCGACGGGAATGTCATTGCCGAATCCGATCTTAACTCGTGTTTGAAACGGAGGAGGATTGAAAAATCTCGCACAATGAGGGAAAAAAGGTGCTAAATTTATTGCTGTTTACACGAGTTAGTGAGTACTTATCGGGCGAGAGTTGTGTTTTATTGCCAGGTGAGTGAGAACGGTTAATACACCCGACCGCTGGGTGGCGGATGTCGGCCTGCAATTGTTCCCCGCTTAGCGTGGTGAGAAAGCGTAGGTGTAGAATCGACATCGGCAGGCGTGAAATCTTGTAAGGTCATAAAAATGACAAACGACGTCCGATAAACGCCGCTTTGATTCGGTCATGATCGAAACACTTTGCACTCGAGAAAGAAACGAGAGATGTCATAAAATTGTGCAGCATGATAAACTTTCGAAGAATTTTCAAGTCCCTTTTTTGCCGCGCAAAAAAGAGGTCAAGCACTGCCTGTTTGTAACCGGTCGCGAACATGTCATCGCGTTTGCTAAAAAGGTACTAAATCCCAAACCACTGTTGCACCTGAGTGTGTGGTTCACAATGCCCACACGGATGACGCCAAATGGCCTCTTTTGCATTCCTTATAGATGGGAGAATCGGTTTGCTTGATGTCTAACCGAAAGGAAGGGGAGAGTTGGGAAGGGTGAAGAAATACGAAAATGGTATAAACAGCTATGCAATAATTTATCTTTGCTACTGGGTCGCGCGTGCCTCCTTAGTCCATTTCCTCTACCAACCGACGCAGCTATGAGTGGTTGTACCCACCCAATGGATGCACTGTGTCCTACCTGTTTGTTTGTTTGTCTGTTTGTTGACTTTGTCTTGTTGATGAATATTATACGATTCGTTAAGTTTTACAACGGGTCCCATCAGTAGTAGCCTGACTCGACTTAATAGAACAGCACTGGGATTCAGCCTCTATCATGTTTCGAGAGCGTCCTCGTCTGTAGAGTACTTGAACGCGTTCAAAATGTATCGTGCTGGAGCTTCTTCAGTGCATATTTGCCGTTTTCACAAGTGGTGCATACTAAATCTGTCCACAATGCATGCCGCCGAAGAAAGAGAAAAAGAGAGGGCGACAGTGATTAGTGTGACAAATTGCAAGGTGTGCGCGAGTGCTCAACTAACCTCGAAGCGAGTAGATGCATATTAATAGCGGTAAAATGGTGCCCCAAAGCGTTCGTATCTAGTGACAATGACAAGGTCGTTCGTGTTTGCATTCGAGGGATTTCACGCCAATTGATTTTTGCAAGGAAGAGGCTTTCCTAGCAATAACCTATTAGGTAGTGTTAATTCAAGTGAGGAGACTTGTCACTAATCTACGAAATAAATTTTAGAATGATTGCCAACAAGCTTTAAAAAGTTACAGCAATTCTGTATACTCAAACAACAAGCAAATAAGGTGTCGGGTACGGGTCGGGTTTGGGTTCGGTGAAAAAAAACGGGTTCAAGTCGAGTTCAGGTTGGATTTGGGTTTGCAAACCCGAAACCCGACTTAATCAAATAAGCATAATTATAAGATAATGATGTCTAATATCATGCAAAATTTTAATACCATTCGAGGTTCAAAGCTTTAGGGCAGGCTCGAATTGGTATAAAAAATCGACCCCAAAAAAATATCGGGTTCGAGTCGAGTTCGGGTTTCAATCACAGAAAATCCGGATTCGAGTCGGGTAGGGGTTTGAAAAATATCAAACCTGACCATCTCTACTGTTCCTAGAGTTATTAGTGCTTTTGGATGAAAGTGAAAAGTAACTACCATTTTCGAAGCATAAAAATGAAACTGAGCATTTCGCGCAGTCATTTCGATTATTATCAGCAGTCAACAGCTTTCCGGAGAAAAAAATGCGTGCAAGGTATGTTTTGATCACCATATCTCACCCGACCGAATCCTTTTTCAAGAAACTCGATCGCGTGTGCCATATAAACGTAGAACACCCTTTTGAAAATGATCATTTCGATTAGAATTGTTTCATTTGCAATTCATTCCTTCCGACTACTGTCATTGAATCACGATGAAATTTCAGACACAACTGATGACTGTTTCAATTGACGGAATGATTGACGCAAAGTATGACTCTTTCATTTCCTTCAGCGTGTCATTTAAAATTAGTACCGCATCACGTCATTCGATGATAGGTTTTATACGCGTGAGCGTTGTTAACCGGAATCAATCACATTAATTTATGCATGCGGTGGGAGGGCATGCGCCTGCTCTCATCGATTCATCGAAAGCCTCGGTTGGACAATCGTAGGGTGATAGGAACTAGCAATACTCAAGGGGAGAGATGGGCGGTAAGAATGTTGTGCGCCAAACGAAAATGAAAGATAACATTATTGCGCACTTCCCACCAAAATGGACTGCACAGTTTGAAAGTGCAACAACAAAGAAGTGTGCATCAAAGTGCTCATTGACACTTATGAATTCGTTTTCACGACGGTATTACACCGTTCCCGGAGTTACAAGATAAAAAGTGTTACACTAGTGCAGCTACACCGCAAAAACGAATTTATCAGCACCCACCATACTTTTTGACAGCTTGCTTTTATTCTTGGGCGGCAGTACTGCCAAAATACATTATTAGAAAAGAAAAATTATAAAAATATTGGAAGTTTTAAAAAAATCTTGTTTGTGGTTGTAGTAATTTATTCATGTACGGACACTATCAGACAATGAAAAAACTAAAATTAAGGTAGGGAACATATACTAAGCAGCTTTAGGAACCGCCTGTGTATTGAGACGAAATATTCAAAATGTGTTGGATGAAATTCAAACAGAAGTATATCGATCTGTTCTCTATCTTTTCCTCTGTCAGAACTTGTTTTCAGATTGCAAAACTAAGTAAGCAAACTTTGACAATAATCAATTAAAGTTACCAATCGAGGGACACTATTCCAATCACCCCGAACCTATTTTAAGCAGTTTCCATCTGTTTTGCAGCCGTTTTTTTCAGCACCCGAAATGGCTCCTGAATGGCTGCAATATAGGCCGATTTGTTTCGAATGGTGAATTCTGTGTGATTTCTTTGTGATTAACGGTATTTCTTATATTAGTAAGACAGCTAGACAATCAAAGTTTTCGTTTCCATCATTGAAATTGTCGATATTGAATCAAAATCCAGGAGTTTAAGGCCTGCTTTCTTTGACTGATTAAAATAGGCGCTTAAACCACTGCTTAAACCGTTCTCTATCCTAAATTAAATTAAAATCGCATTATCACAGTGAATCTAGCCCATTCTCGGCGGAGAGAAATCAGATTTTATTCTGCAAAATAACCTTTAAGAGCCAGTTTGCGAGAACCGCAACCGCATCTAAGGGACGTTGGTTTGATATTTTCCGATTGGGCTGAAATTTTCAGCGTTTGTTCGTCTATTTAAGGTAGCAAATTTCAATTTTTTTCATTGAAGTTAAGTAGGATAAAACGGCCCTTGAAAATGATAGGTCCAAAAACGTCCAAATTCTAAAAAGTGCAATAACTCCTGCTATACTTGATGGATTTTTCTAATAATTTGTAGTATTATTCTGCTCTAAGAGTACTTTACAATGCATGGTTGCAATATATGGCAAAGAGGTAACAAGACGAAAAAAAGCATTTTTCTTTTGAAAATTGTCAATTTTCAGGGTCATCATTCTTTTCTCAACATCGCTAGAAAAAATATCTGAATATAGCGTTTTGTAGAGCAACTCAAGAGCTTTAATGTCATGTATAAGCCAAGTGTGCCAAATGGGGTTAAACGGCCCTAGAAGGTTTTTTTTTCAATAACCGTCAAAATCACTAAAATTACTATATTTCTTGCTAGACTTAATAGATATTGCTGATAATTTGGATAATCACTATACCTTACCAGAACTACCTACTTTACCAGAAGATACGCCATTTGAGGTAAAACGTAGCTTGAAAAACTTTTTTTCGAAAAATGCCGTCAAAATCAATCATCTGTAAGAACTCGGGTAAGATATGATGGATTTATTGAAAATTTGGATTATCACTTTAGTGAAATACATATCTAAGAGCCCGATAACAAAAGTGACAAATAAATTTACATGACGAAAAAAATAATATTTTTCTTAGAAAATACTTGGCGATAATGGGTTCAATGATGGCAATTTCGGTCACGGGTTCCTTCAAAACACGTTTTATTATGTCAAAGCCGACGTTTCAAGGATATATTTCCTCGTCCTCAGGGCAACTACGAATAACAGTTTACAATTTACATAAATTTAATCTGTTGATTAACCGATTTGTCATCATTGAACCCATTAACTATTTATTGGCCAAACACCGCTTAACATACTTGGCGATTTTCGGGGTGCTATTTTATCTACAGAAAATAGTCCAGAACTCGGAGTTAGCATTTTATGAAACAAATAAAGAGCTTTTATTTGATAAAAAATCAAAATGCATCATTTGAAAACTGACTAAAAAGGACTAATTTAGGAAATCTATACCGAGCGTCTTAGCAGAGTGATTGAGAAATCAAAGAAATAGTTATCGGTTTCCGTTATACTCTACTGGGAAAATTTTTGGAAATAAATATTGAAATTCAGTCCGCGCAAATATATATTTTGACTGTGACATAAAATCTTCCTCAGTCCTCATGTGGACTGGTAAAGAGCAAAGCGTAAATCCTGTTTTTATTTGTAGTAGGTAAAAATGAAAATTTAGCACTCTTAATTGGAGTTAGGTAGGGAATTATGCGGTCGATTGTTTACCGTACCATGTCTGGGGTTTTTGGGAAGCAGATTGAATAGCCATGAGGGGTGATTACCTGCGTCTTTGTTGAGAAGCGTGCATGAGTGTTGTTTATAAATTTCTAAAATTTCAGCTTCGTCTAATTTCCATAAATTATTAACGGGGCGGAGGAGGTGAATGTTATCCGTAGTCAGTGGATGTTCCTCGTTAAAAATATGTTCAGCCACTTTGGATTTGAAAAGGTGCTTTTGTCACTTCTGCGAAATGTTCTTTGAAACGTATCCCTAGGTTACGTTTAGTTTGTCCAATGTAAACCATGTCACAGTGACTGCATGCCATTTAATAAATTCCAGCTTTGTTCAGGGTATCAATAGGGTCTTTGGTAGACCCCAATTTTGTTTTGAGTTGGGTATTTCTACTAGTGTAGACAATATCCATCCCAAATTTCCTAAATTTTGAACGAAGTGGGCGTGGCAAGTTAACGTCATATTCAACGGCTACCCTTTTCAAATCTTCTTTTATTGGGGTGAGTGTTGTAAAAGATTTCCGAATTTGAGCACGCTTCTTTTCATCAACAATGGCTTGAAAAATACTTTCATTGTAGCCATCAAGTTTGCAATTTCAAAAATATATTCCAGTTCCTTTCGCTTGGCTACTTCACTTAGAGGTAAAGTTTCCATGCGGTGGATCATATGATGGAAGGATGCCATTTTATGCTGGAAGGGAAGGATTGTAAAAAGGACTAAAGTTTTTCTTAACTTTTTCTAAGTTTTAAGAAAAGCCTCAAACAAGGTAAAAAATATTATCGATACGACGGTTGCGAAAATAAATAATTCCTGCCGAGTTCCTATTTATCCGTGAAGCAAATAAAATCATTATTTTCACGATTCCTTGCGATATTTATACATGCAAAACTTAGCGTAAAGGAAAATGGTGCTTTGATGAACGTTAAAGAACATCATGAGTATAAATTGTTAAGCATTAGTGTTCGAAGTCGTGATTTCATTAAATGATTGTTTATTTTTATTGATACAACAGCAACCTGAGTAAAATGATTTTTCGGCCAACACAGTGGAAAAAAGCAAAGAATGAGACCGATGACAATAAACTTAAAAGTAAATCAAATTAAAAAGATGAACATGGAACTCAAACAATAATTTACTTCATTTGCTTTAACAAAACTCGAAATATCGCAGTCTTTCAGCAACCGTCTTATCGATAATGTCTTTTACCAGGTTTGATGCTTTTCTTGAAACCTAGTGAAAAAGTTAAGAAAAACTTTAGTTTTTTATTCCGTTACCAAATGATGCATCTGGATTTGATATCGAATAAAAGCTCTTTAGTTGTTTAATAAAATGCTAACTTCGGGTTCTGAACTGTTTTCTGTAGAGAAAATAGCACCCCGAAAATCGCCAAGTATCCTCCAAGAAAAATATTTTTATTCGTCATGTTAATCTATTTATCACTTTTGTCATCGTGCCCTTAAGTTCGTATTTGACTAGAGTGATAATCTAAATTTTCAATAAATCTATCATGTCTAACTATCATGTTCCTGCAGTTTTGGTGATTTTGACGGCATTTTTCGAATTTTTTTTTCAAGGAACGTTTTACCCCAAATGGCATATCTTCTGGTAAAGTAGGTAGTTCCCCGATCAGAAAGACAAAACAAAAATGTAACAAAAGCTGTAAGTTTGCTATGCGAAAAACCTTTCAGGTTGTGTTTTAAATTTGAACCCGTTAGGTGTTAAAATAACAGAAGTTATAACAAAATATATTCTACTAATATCAACCCATATTTGTTACTAACGTATCAGCTTTATAACAAAATTTGATAGCATGTAGAACAGTATAATAACAACCATTGTTATAAACAACAGGTATTGATAGAGACCAAAAATTTGTTAGATTTGTTTCAGAACAACTTCATTTCAGGATTTGTTTCTATAACTCATTCAGATTCAATTTCGTATTCAAAAGCATATGGTAAAATACAAAATCGTATTAAATTGTGTTATTTGTATCTCGTGTTGAAAGAATTTTGTAATTTTCCAGTTATGCTCTTCTGATCGGGTCTGGTAATTATACAAATTTTCGACAAAATCTATTAAGTCTAGCAGGAAATATAGTAATTTTAGTGATATTTTTTCTAGCGATGTTGGGAAGAGTAGGATGCCCCTGAACATTGACAATTTTTAAAAGAAAAATGCATTTTTTTCGTCTTGTTACCTGTTTGCCATATACTGTGACCATGCATTTTGAAGTACTCTTAGTGTAGAATAATACCACAAATTTTCAGAAAAATCCATCAAGTCTAGCAGGAGTTATTGCACTTTTTAGTATTTGGACGTTTTTGGACATATCATTTCCAAGGACCGTTTTACCCCACTTAACATCAATGAAAAAAATTGAAATTTGGCAAAACTTCCTACCTTGAATAGACAAACAAATGCTGAAAATTTCAGCCCAATCGGAGAACATCAAAACAACATGCGGTTGCGCCTCTCTTTTAGTACTCAACTACTCGTACAAGCGACACAAACTGGGTTGCGTATTGAAGATCGATCTGTTCTCCAATCGTATTGAATAGTTTCATCGTTCAAAAAATCAAGTAAAGTTCTGTCCAGTTAGAACCCGGAAACACTTATCATGTTTCAGTTGCAGCGGCAAGAATTCTTTTACAGCGGTTTGTTTACCTAGGCGCCCATTTTGAGAGATAAATTTCAAGGTGTTTCGTGCAGTGAGTCAGAAGTTATTCTTGATGTAAACCGAGAGGAGACAAGAAATTCTGCACACCCACGTTGATAATCCAACGTGATCCGCAATAAAAGTATTCGAGCAGTTTTTATATGACACAACCGGTACTCGAAAATGAAACAAATCTTCGTGATTTTCATTCAGGTTTAGGTAAATTTATGTTGTTTTTGCGGGTTCACTTGGTAATATTTTCGTATAGTATGGAATATGCGAAATAAATTGCTATCAAAATACTGTCTCATAAAGTTAACGAAAGTGACGCAGAAAAACATTGCTCGATAAACGCTTACACCATTTCGATATTGTTCATGTTTTACTCGACGTAAGTGAGTTTCGAAGACATTAAACGATGCAAACGAAACTAAATAAATAACGCATCAGCTGACATCTTACCATTACGCTCATACGTATACATTATGATTCATGATAAAGCCGTATTTACGTTTGGCTGAAGCTAAGCGTTGTGTGCTTCATTTATATTCAAACAGAAATAGACTTCAACATACTAATGTAAAACATTAATTGGGAGCACTGTTTAGAGGTATAGGATTTAAAATGTTGAGTGACAACTTTTAAAACTGATGCTCTCAGTTTCATGTTGCGACCGTTTCTAAGTTGCGACCTTCCCACATACTACTCAAAAATTTTAAGCAAACTAAAAACAGCTGATTCCAACCGTCTCGTGGGTTGCCTTACTCGTAAAACAAAATAAAGTTAAGTCATCCGTCAGTCGCGGTGAAAATTTGTTCGTTTGATTTTTACCGGTTAAAGTATCCGACACTTTATTGCTCTGAGTTTTGTAGTGCGAACTTAAATTTCGATAATTCGGTTTGTGTACTGTACTGTAGCAAGGATGGATGGGAAAAACACACCGCGAAAA
Organism: Wyeomyia smithii; assembly: GCF_029784165.1. Taxonomy (NCBI): domain Eukaryota; kingdom Metazoa; phylum Arthropoda; class Insecta; order Diptera; family Culicidae; genus Wyeomyia; species Wyeomyia smithii. Next base: position 161,869,349 of record NC_073694.1, read on the forward strand.
AAGCGACTTCGTAAAGTCCGCTTCTGGATGTTTTGACGTCTCATTTTATAATGCTTTGCAAGAGAAACGGCGAAGATCGTTTGGTAAGATTTTTAGGAAATTTTATTGCGTGAACATGTCATGAAAAATCTCACAATTAAAAACTGATATCCACAATGAGAGGATTTTCCAGAACGTTTTCAACCAAGAAATTTTATAGACTCAGTCAGTAATCACATCTAATTTACAAGAGTGTTTATTAGTTTAAATACAAGATAGAGACATCCTATAACACAGTGCAACAATTTTTTGCCTTTCTGATGAAGTGTGATGCGGAAATAAATTTCGCCGAGTTTGAACATATTTCAATTTAAGGGGCGACAATGGAGCCATTTTGAAATTTTTTAAAAATCGTAAATTTTTTTTCCGACGCCATTCTGTTTTTAATCCAAATATCAAAATTCTAAGAGTTTTTCCACATGTAAGCATCTTCTTATACATCTTTCAAAAAATTCGGAACTTAAACGTTTCGTAGAATCACCGTTTTGAGCTTAGTTTTTGTCCAATTTAAAATCTTTTTTTTAAGATGGGTAAGAAGATGCCAATATGTGGGCAAACTCATAGAATTTTGATATTTGATCTTGAAACAAAATGACATCGATAAAACCTCGAAAATTTCCGATTTCTCAAAAATTCAAAATGGCGCCATTGTTGCCCCTTAAGTTGAAATATGTTCAAACTCGGGTAAATTTGGTTTAACATCAAAATACACAAGAAAAAAATATGTATAAAAACCAAGGCAGCAAAATAAGTCAATTTTTGTTGCACTGTGTGATCAACGATAATAAACTGTGTAATTAACGATAATAATCGCAAACACGATCCGGAGGATTCCCACTCACGATTCTTATTTCAAGAATCCTAGAGCCACATACAGGGCATTCCTGAGGATTCTTTTTCAGGAATCCTTTTCAAGGACGCTCAGGAATCCAATGTGAGGAATCCTAGAGAATCTATGCGAATCGTATGTGTTCGTCCGGGTAGCTTAAAAAAAAAAAGAGATGCCAGATAATTGTTTACGAACTTAGCACGTGCGGTGGTGGGTTGAAGAGAACAAATTTTACGGTGCGCTTCGGACAGCACGCTAGGTCAAAACTGGGTCAATATCGAGCGAATAATGAAGGGTTTTGACAGCAGTTAGTGCGCTTCCAGGTCAAAACGAGGTGAGCTGGTGGAATAAAGAAATTCGCTGTAACATGGGATTTAATGCGAACTCACAAAACTAATTGCCCTTGAATTATTATTGTTATAACGTATCAATTCACGTCATTCGACCTCGTTTGCATGTTTTTCGGAAGTGACATTTTAAATTTGAAGTCGCACCATTATGGTTATCAACCATCAATACTGAACGTTTTTTCCCTGTATGAGTGCTCATCATTTATTGTGATATTGCCCAGCTGTTTTCTGTACTCCGCACATCATATTATTGGCAGTATCACTATTGAGGTAAATGATACGCTTTTCATTTATAGCGAAGACATAAATTTTAGGATACTTTATATTTCATTCCAAATTCACATTTAATATTTCCAGCAGGTCTTCGTTTACTAGCAAACAATGGATTCCACATTTCATTCTCATTCTGCGATGTGATAATTCAATCGAAGAATTGCAATTAAATAAATTTTCGGTTTTGATTGGCTTCCCAGCTAAAAATCCCATCCCAGGTAAATTATTGAGCAGACACCTTAAACACATTTTCGACATTCCGACGTTGGCTGGCAAATGGTACACTGCACATACATACCATTAGTCCCCGTGAGGCTATCCGAGCGGCACCGTTGTGATGCGATGCTGTAACGAACAGAATTGAGCGACATGTGCATTGATATTCTCAGTTTCCATTTGAAGCATGGAGAAGCTGATATTTGATTTCGATGCACGGTTCGATCTTTCGAGCGACGTTTCACCCGGTGTCTGCCCGTGTTTCAATCTGTGTAGTGTCATGGAAGAGTTGGATGTTTTCCTATTCTATCTTTTCCGATATCACTATCACTTGTCACATGAAACATGTTCTCACTTAAACAAGAGCTAAAGGGATTGAGTACGGTTAATACTATTCATCTAGTGCTTACCGTGCTAGACTAGAAATTTATCCAGTATCGACTGTATTTTTATGTACATAGTCTTTAAAAATTGTTGATAGAGAATAATGCGTAATCTTGTAAAGCAAACAAGAAGGTTAAAACAAAGCTAGCTGTAATCGACAGCTAGAACTTCGGAAATTGATGGCTGTTGGTAAAAATATCATCTTCCAAAGGCACAATTCCGCTTTAAGCAATTTTAGCATGATTTGCAGCCATCGGAGTGAGCTGATTACTGCGGAAAATCAGTATCATCACAGTGCCGCTGCACGGATTGCAATGAATAGTGCAACCGTCGATAACTTGACGCAATCAAACGCAGAGATACGTAACAGAACTCGAGCGCAATTAATGACTTCCTAGAAGCAGCAGCATTCCCGATTTCCCCCGGGAAACAGTCCCCTTCGAACAAACCACAAAACAAACAAATGAACGTCTTCTTCTTCTACTGTGGTCTCCGATTGTGACCCGGGGCTTGCAACTGCTGACGAGAGTGACTCTCCGCTTGGCAGGCTCATGATGATTCAATTTAGCATCACGATCGTCACCTCTTCGTAACTATTGTACAAACCGACGGTTACCTAATTGCTATCTCGCGACTTCGGTGTCCACCTGGCGCGCCGTAGTGCGGCGGGCCGGCCGGCCGGTCAAGCACCCGCAGCACAAGTACGCCATTTAACCGGTTTCGAGCAATTTTCAGGTACAACCACGGCAAGCACTACCTATTGCTCCTCTCCATCGACGCAACTAGAGACGGGAGACGAGCCTCATTAAATTTGCTTGGAACGCGAACCGGACTGTGCAGAACAAAAGGCGCAAATTTCAAAAATGTGGAAAATGAAGCTCAAACAGGAGCCAGCTGCGGAGGATGGGAACAAAAGTGAACAACATTAGATAAGTAGAATGATGGAATGATGTCAGTATCCTGCTCTTTTTTTTCTGCGGGTCTCAACTTGAGCGAAGAATGATGACTAAAAATAGCAATAAAGCTGTTGAAAACGAAGCAAGGTCGAGGTCAATTGAAAACATGGTGGCGCGTCTCTGGGTGGTATCATATATTTGAGTTAATGTTTCCTCTATTGTAGATTATCACTTTTTAGGCGGCAGTCGATGGCTCATTCGCATTCCAAGTGTCTCAGGTCTCTGCCATGCTGAATGCCAACGCGAGCGTTTAGCCTGGCAGAGGCCTTAGACAGAAATCAAATTAAATCATCGCGCTTCTGTTATGCTAACGATTCTTTTTCTTCGGGTTATTACCGATAGCCGATCGAAACGAACCGCAAACTCGCGGTTGGAGACGTGGACTTCCGGGTAATAATTTATCCGCTCGTACGACATTTATCACGGTTCAATTTGGCACTGTGCGTCGGGAGCGCCGAGACGGCAGCAATGTTGGTCTGTGAAAGAACAAAAACACGAAAAAAACGGTAGCTATTTATCACCAACAGCGGGCTCCCGAAGTTCGGCCACGCGTCGTAAATTTGCAACTCGTTTCGAACTACGAAGCTATTTGCCTGCCGATCGGATCTGGTCAACACTGCCATTAGAAAGTGCCGTATCTGTTGACGGGACCGGACAGCAAATGATGAATGTTTGTCCTTTAATTGTGTTTTTTCTTGTTTTGGGGAAATTAAATCTCATTCATCGAAGCTATAAATAATTAGTAAGAAAATACACACCGGTGAATCTGAAATCGAACTGTGATGACGAATACTCAGATGGTGCAAGACGACTCTGAGGTGAACTGGTCATACGGGTGAACTCGCCCCAAACTCGTTACATCCAGTACTTATATATCACATTTTATTTAATATTACTGTAAGCTCGTTACATCATGGTGTATAGACTTTATCTCGTAATCAACAGGTAGTTTATATTTATGGTACCCACATCTAAAGAATCATACATGCGAATCAAACAAAATGCTTGGATCATCATTTGCTTTTAATTAGTACTTACCGTTAGTGAGAAATTAAATCCGATGAATTAATAAGATTTTTCTTCTTGTCAATAAAATTGCAAGGCAAATGAATGCTGATATCTGTAGATGTGTATGCTGCATATTAGGGTGGGACAAAAAATAAATGTCAGCTCCAATGCACTTTCCTTGTTCCTTATGTATCCTATAATGACGGTGTAAATTTTCAAATCGATCGGTGAAATTATGTCTATACGCTATATTTTTTTTCATAAGTTTTTCACTTTTCAAAACCCAAATTAATTTACCTAGCGGTGGGACCCAGCCTTTTTCATTCGAATTTATTATTTGTTAAAATAAAAAAGCGGTTTTCAAAAAGCTTTTTTTTCATTTATGAGAACTACGAGAGGTAGCTTAACGTTGATGGTAAGGAATTTCACTTAGTATATTTTGGAATATTTTACGCGGTTACATAATTTTTCTCGAAGGGGGAAAGTGTAGTACAAATATTTATCTTATTTGCACAGATATTTTTATAGATAAAGATGCAATTTGTGACTTACTTGTGAAATGCGTTTATGTGAAAAAGGTTTTGGAGCCAGAGTTAATCTCGAAAAGTGATTTTTGGAAAATCTGTTTTTTAATGAAAACTACGAAAGGTTTGCCAAACATTGATGATTGTTTGATCACAGATAAACAGGCATGCCACTCGATGGCAATGTCATCGTTCAGAAAAATACGCAGGGGTCGCTATTAGCAAGCGTGCACATTTAGGGAACATTCGTGTATTACGTAACACCAAAATGATTTGTTTGGTGTATGTGATGTCTCGAGCAAAGTTATGGTTTTTCGGGAAAACAAAATCAAAGTAAGAAAAAAATCAGAGTAAGAAAAAAAGAGCGCGTTTTCCTTTCCCTATAAGAGTTACGTAATTTATGGATACGGTCTTGAATACTCTCACTCACTTCCTAAAGATCTGAATAATTTCACAGAAACTACACATTGTTTCTTGTTCGAACTTCTTACAGAGTTTTTATTTTTTGGATGGACAAAAGTACTATTTACAACTTTGTCGAAGACACTATATCAATCAAACAAACCGTTTACACATTAGAAATATTTTTTATCACTATGAGATACTCGGCGCAGGAGATAATTCCGAAGCTTTATAGTATTTGTTTTTATTTTTTACTTTTTTTAGAAAATTTTTCTTTACGTAGCTTTTGTTTTTAAGAACGACACAAAGATACTATCTATTATAACTTTGCTGAAGACATCACATGAATCACAAAGATAAAACTATAGTTTTTTTTTCAAAAAATTGTGTTTTCTTTTTCTCATTTCTCGTTGATCAAATCAATGACTAACCTCTCATAAATTTCACGAAAAAAAAAGATTCCTAATAAACTAATTTTTGAAACAAACAATTTTTAATTTTTCACCGATTCTTTTTCTCAACATTTTTTCCTGGTGTGTTTTTTTGGAAAGATAAAATTATTATCTACAATTTTGCCGAGGACGTCACACCGATCAAACAAGTCACTCTGGCTCAAATATCTTTTTCACATAAACCCATTTCCAATAATTATAGTGAATTTAAAATAACATCTTTACCAATTAATATATCTGTGGAAAGTTTCAGCTGAATAAAAATGGTAATTAAAAATAAATCCAAATTGGAACTTTTTCCACGGAATTGCATATTTACAGTGATGCTTTAAAAAGTTTTGCTACACCTTCCCCCTTTATAAGGAATGATGTACCCACGCAAAATATTCCGAGATACATTAAGCGCAATTCTTGAATGTTTCTGAACAGTATTAGTGCCATTAGAAGGTTCTAACGACCCCCTTTCTTTCAAAACCAAAGATCCTTAGTTTTTTTTTCAATATCAGAGTTCTGTATTACTCTTTATATGGGCGTCAATGGGAAATCTTTGACCTTCGAATTTTGTTTAGCAGTAAAGCTTAACAACTACGTCTTCTCGAAAACAGTCCTCATGCAACGTTTCGGTTAAAGTTTCATATTGTTGTGCGATAAAAAAATTACAGATATTGAAATTGACCGAAGACAGAAGACGTCACACCAATCAAATAAACCGTTTTGGCTCAAATACATTTCTTGTAGACCGTTCCGATAATTATAAATACACTTACGATCAACCGTTATTTCAAATAACGTGCAGTATTCAACCAAACGTTGGCTGCGTCCTGTTGTTTACATCCAAAAGAAACAGATGCTGTCATTTTTTCTAACATTTAGTGCGAAATTTTGAAAATGCGTGGCCTTTCTCCCGAGCAAAGAAAGCGAATTGTGCACAAATGGGGCACCGTGAGTTGCCTTTCTATAAGAAAATTAGCCAGAGAAGAAGGTATAAGTGTCGGAGCAGTTCAGAGCGCATTGCGGAAGTATTGTGAAGAGTGCACATTTACTGATGCCCCAAGACGTGGTAGAAAACCCGGGCTTGTTAATCCCACAATGGACAAAAAGGTTAAGGAATACTACAAGCGGCATCCTTCAGTATCAGTACGAGATGTGGCGAGACAGCTTGGAACCTCGGCGAGTAACGTTATGCGTGCCAAGGGAAGAATGGGTCTGCAGACCCGTCGGAAGCAGAAGCAGCCAAAACGAAATCGAAAACAAGCTGAATCTGTGAAACCGAGAGCGCGGAAGCTTTATGACAAACTTCTGACCAAAAAAATGGGGTGTGTTATCATGGATGACGAAACCTACATAAAACTGGACTATGAGACTCTGCCAGAACCGCAATTTTATACATCATCAAAGGGAAAGGATGTCCCTGGACCAGTGAAAGCCATTAACACCGAAAAATTCGGCAAGAAGGTAATGGTTTGGCAGGCCATTTGTGAATGTGGGAAAATATCTCGTCCGTTCATTACGAATGACACAATGAATGGTAAAATTTACGTGAAAGAGTGTTTGCAGAAAAGGTTGTTACCCATGGTTAAGCAGCATAACAATCCTCCAATCTTTTGGCCCGATCTTGCTTCCTGCCATACTTTAAGGATGCACTAGGGTGGTATAAAACAAATGATGTCACATGTGTCTCAAAGGAGATGAATCCTCCAAACTGCCCTGAAATTCGCCCTATTGAAACTTTTTGGGCTTTGACCAAGGCAAAGCTGAGGAAATATGTTAAACCAGCGGACAATGTTGAAAAATTTAAAAAAGATTTGCTTAAAGTGGTAAAAATGGTCGGAGAACATACTGTGCAAAAGCTTATGAGTAGTGTTAAGAGAAAAGTTAGAGAACTCGCGTATCCTACGAAAAATAATCCCAACTTGAATTGAAACTGAAAAGAAAACACTTATTATCTATATTTCAGAATAAAATGACCCGAAAAATTCTGTATTTTTGTTTTATTCAAGAAAGAAGAAGTATTTATAATTTTCGGAACAGTCTCATTTGAATTTTTAGTTGTGAATTGGAAAAAAATGAATAATACAAAATGACATCTTTACCTATAAAATATATATGCTAAGTTTCAGCCTTGACCAAGGAATATATTTGTGCAAATTCAGGCTGATAAAAAAATGACAATTTATAATATTCAAATTGGAACATTTTCCATGGAATTGCCCATTTACAGTGTTGCTTCAAATAATGTTATTACACCTTCCCCTTTTGCGAGGAAGGATGCAACCGCGCGAATTGTTCCAAAATACATTTAGCGCAATTCTAGAATGTTTCCTAACAATATTAGTGGCATTAGTGGGCTTGGAAAACCCCCCTCCCCCAAGACCTTAGATTTTTTTTTTCAATATCAGAGTTATTAGTGTTTATATGGGTGCCAATGGCAAATATTTGACCTTCGAATTTTGTTTAGCAGTAGAGCCCAACAACCACGTTCGGTTTTCTCGGTTTTCTTAAACGAATGTCTTAGAAATGCCCAACACTTCGAGATCTGGTGTTACCTCAAAAAAAAAAAAAATTGAAAACAAATCAAGTTTCTGGGAGAATCTTCCAGCTCGGAAATTTTCGAACTCTCAGAAAGTCTATTTGAAAAAAAAGAGACAACACCAGATCTCGACAATCCGACGATTTTGCCATGATTAAACAATCATCAATGTTTGGCTAACCTTCAGTAGTTTTTATAAAAAAATTAGCTTTTCAAAAAAAATTTAATTTTTCTTAGATTCTTATATTGCAAAAATTTTTTTCTAGCTGTGTTTTTTAGAAGACAAAATTATTATCTACAACTTTGCCGAGGACGTCACACCGATTATATGAACTGTTCTGGCTCAAATACACTTTTTACATCAACTCTAATCGTTTTAAATATAAGAATTACCGTTCGACAATTTTGTAAATTTTTAGTTATTCATAAATTCACTACTCATGTCCGATGAAATACAAACAAATAGAAATACAAATACAAACTCATTTCAAATATTAGTTGTGAATTAGGATAAAACCAATATAACGAAATGACATCTTTACTCATAAAAATATTTATGCTAAGTTTCAGTGGAATTGCATAACAGTGACGATTCGTATAGTTTTGCTACACTTTCCCCCTTCAAGAAGAATGATGCAACCGGGCATGTATTCGAAAATACATACTAATTCCTGAATGTTTCCCAAAACCTAGTATCAGTGGTGTTATATGGTTCAAAAAGGATTTTGGTCTTGAAATTTTTTCAATATAGGAGTTCTGAATTACTGTTATATAAGGGTCCAATTGGAAATATTTGACCTTCCAATTTCGTTTAGCAGGAGGATCCATTAGTTTCGTCTTCTCGAAATAAGTTCTTATGCAACATTTCAGCGCAATCGGCGGAATTCGGGATGTGGAGTTTCAGAATTTTCATATTTTTGACCGATGAAAAAAATGTACAGCAGTCGTCGATATGAAATTATCAAAATCGATTTTTCAAAAACCAAATATCTAAGAAATACATGAAACCTCGAGATCCGATGCAGTTTTTTTTTTTTAAATTAGCTTTCTGGGTGAGTGTTTCAGTTCGGAAACTTCTGGGCTTCCAGAAAGTCGATTTACCAAGGAAAGAATTAGAGACTAAACCAGATCTCAATGATCCATGCATTTTTAGGACATTTGGGTATCAAAAATCTTTTTCAACATCGAAAATTTAATACTTTTTTTCATCGGTGAAATAAAGAGAAAAGTTCGATAATAAAGCCAAATATTATATAAAGTTAATATTTTGGCATTTACCAGGGACTTTTAATACATGAATCCCTATCTGTGCGAAGAAAATAACGACCACCAGGAATGAAATCAGTTGCTAGATTGGTTTTATTAAACAAATTCTACTTTAACCTACTGAAACCCCGAAAAGAGACAAGTATCTTTTTCAATTTTTACACTTGCTATTTTCCAACTTTTAAATACTAGACTTTGTCCCTATCACCTGTTACCAAGAAAGGAAACTTTCTTCATGTTCTTCCACGAGAAACAAGGTATCTAGTACAATCACTTCATTCCAGCGAAGGTAGGCCATGAAAATATTCTAGCTTGCATTGAATGTCTACATGCATATGGAAGATAGAACTTTTGAGACCTGCCGATGAGCGAAATTCGACAAGTCGATTTCTACGGGTACCCTACTGTTCATGTCATGCGGTAAACAAAAATTCGACATTTGCTCTCATATTGACTGAACTACACATTGGTTCGTTCAAACAGCACGTGCGTTGCACGGTAAACGGTATCGCTGATAGCCGGAAAACACTTCATCATTCTCTTATTCTGTTTCTTCAATATTCTACCGTATTAATATTTCTACTTAAACCAATCCGTAAAAAGAGTATAAAGAGTGAGTGTTGTTGTAACACGATAGTCATTGTTTCAGGTAACTCTCTCTTAACCTGCTACCTCTCTTCCATATTATTAAAATTTTCGAATTTTTAACAAAGTAATTGTGTATGTTATCTTATTTAGAAGTTATTGTTCCTTTTTTTGTTCCTTATTTTAAATATGTAAATATTTTCCTGTTCCAGTTATTAAAAGTAAAAAGACAGACTTTCCTGAAAACTCATTAAGTTTTTCGCGAATTTTTTGTTCGGTACCTACCGCTTATTCTCTTTTTTTTTCAAATTTATTTTAAACTTGATACCTTAACAAAAATAAAAGGATTAACTAAAAAATGAAGTCATTCCGAAAGATTTTGGCTTTGTTCTGTTATACCATTGTTTTCCTATCTTGTCACGGTCGTCATGCCATATTTAAACATGTTCCGGCTGATTCTAAATTGAAGTCGTATAATTATGCCACGAAACCGTATACTAGTTTGTACATCATGAGAGAAACCCTTCATTTGTCATATCAGTGCATTACATGGGAGATTGGTGAATCTTACAAACCATTTTTCTCGATTGTTTGCTTTAAATAGGTTCAATTTTTGATTGATTGTTTGAAACAATATGCTTCCGAACCCTTTTCAACAGCAAAAATTTGCTGTTCAGCAGTCTTTTTTTGAGTTTTATTTTTCGATCCACAAAGATAAGCAAACAAGATAATTTATTCTAGAGTCACAAGCGTACTGATGAACATTACATTTAGTATTTTTGGAAGTGGATTTGGCATTTGTGTTTAGCTATGACAATGGAGGGAAGAGGACTAAAATCGTAGAAATATGGATTAAAATCGTAATATTGGAAAAAAAAACTCAAACTTAGCTTTTCATAACAAACCCGAGGTCATTCATGACGTGAAAATCCTCACAGGAAATCAACCCGGCTAGCGTGGCAAGGCCTCGTTCATCACTCATCTGGGGATGATATTTCAACCCAATTCGATAAATCACATTGATTAAATAATCATTGCCAATTAGGGGAGCCGCTTAGTTAAAAGAGAGCATCAATCGTAGTCGCTCGAGCAGCGCAGGGTAATATGAAAAAAAAAAAAAAAACTGCTGGGAACGGACCAAACATCGACCACAAATCATAAAAGTTAGGAAACAACAATAAACACGGGTCTTCCTTAACGCGCAACATGGATGCTGGGCTTAAGAGTCTCGACGAAGGCAAATCTGCCAACTGGAATCATCCCGCGAAAGCGCATATTTAGCGAGAGTACGCTGGAAGCACAAAATTAAACAGCACAATAAATTAGCAGGCAATCGACATAAATCTAGACGCTGAAGACGACGACGTCGACGGATGCCCGACTGCCGAAGGAAAACAAACCTGACACGGGAGACGGGCTGGAATGCTGCTTGCTGGGGAAAATGGCGAAGGGAAGGTGGCACACGTAATCAGAAACCGTCGGATTCGATTGAGTCTCCTCTCCGCTGCTGGGTGAAACCACGAAGAGGTACCTGGAGTGCAAACGAGGCTCCGGAATCGTTAAAACTTCATTAGAGTGAGAAATTCAGCTCCGGGTGGAGATGGTGGCGACACGGTGAGCCTGCCTGCAGTGGGGGTCCATCTGTTAGGGCACTCGCGGTTCAGATGGGCGGAACGACGAGAATGCAATTCATTATACTGCTCGTTCAAAAAGTTCATTCGCCTTATGCATTCTGTCGTTCTAGTTGATGTTGGAAAGGTTGGTGGAGAGGAAAGCAGGAGCGAGTGGCAAGGGGTTGAGGCTTAGCCTCTAAAGGCGGAGGTGACGATGGTCATGCAAGCCTGCATGCATGCGTCACATTCGCGACAAAAGACGATATCTTCTTATTATTTTTTCTCTGCCTTCTTCTAAGGGGGATAGCGTATCGAACGACTTGCACGAGATAAGCGACGAACCGTTCTCAAGGTGATGGACAAAGTCTTTCCTTCGGGCAGCGGAGCGCGCCCTTGGTGGTACGTATTTCAGCGACAGGAATGCCATTTGCAATAAAAATGTAGCTTCTGATAGATTACAGAACCATTAGCGGACAGGTGATGAGCCAGGGTAGCACCGCTGGATAAGATAGGCGTAATTTATTTTTTACGTTGATAAACAAAGTGTTCGGTATACAGCTTCGTTTGGAGCTGTTTTCAATAAATACTTCAAATTGGAAAAAACGGAATAAATCGTTGCTGACGTTTATGACCAAATTAAAAAAAAATTCCTCTTTTACCTACCTTATTGTTGAAGATTTTACGATTGCAGATGAAGAATCAACGCTTGCCTGTAATGAAAAGAACAATATAGATTCAAATAAGTGATGGTTCGCATCAAGCTAGTATAATTTCATTTAATTTTAGCAAGCTCGGGTTCCAATTTGATATAACCTCACAAGCCTAATAAGAAGATAAATGTTCCTGAACAACAAATAGATGGATAATATAATAAGAACTCATGAAGCAATAAATATTTAAACCAGACGCAGATATCATTTTAAACTCTTTTTCAATTACGTTTTGGTTATATAACACTTTTGGTTCTTTACTCGATGTTGTTATTTGAACTGCAGAGTTTCTCAATGTATGATTTTTTCAAACAAGACGTATTTTACACGTACGATACCCCTTTAAAAATTATATCCCTTAAACATAATTATACCATTTAATACCCAAGCGCCGATTCAAAGAAATACAAAAACCTTATTCTGATGGCATAAACAGATGGCATTTAACTTATTAGTGCAATCATCACAAACAGCATTTCAGACGTGATAAGATTTGAATAGTCGTTGAAATACTGAAATGCTCTATAAATACTATCAGAGAAATCTAGGGAATAGGAATAAAAATGAATAAACAATTTTTTTTTTTAAATAAAAGTATTTTTAATTGACATAGATTTTCTATAATGCCAAAAACAATAACTTAGACAATTGAAAAGTTTCAACGATTTTGAGTATCTAGTTGAAACACGTTTATTTGAAGGCCTTTCTCACTTTGTTGGCTTTTCTGCACTGAAATTTGTAAATAACGCTGGTCAACACAGGTGAACTCCAAAAGCTCAAACCAGAAAAAAATGAAAGTTATTCAACTAGTATTGTGGATTACTATGCGAACTCTCACGTGAGTTGACGCGTTGTGGTAATGTCAAGAGGCACCAAAATTCATGGGAATGGTTGAATAGTTATAATCTTTAATTTTTGCCGGGTTTTGCCGGTTTTGCAGGCTCTTTCGGCACAAACTAACTTTTTACTGGTAGCAATTAACAGTGTTTATTCATAACCAAAAATAGATTTTTTTATTAAAACCGGTGAGGAGAAGCATAAAAAGAGACAATTAGATTTTTTTGAATTAAAAAAATTGTGCTTGAAATAGGTTCTGCTTTGAGCTTAAACAAAAATTAGTAGAGAAATATATAAAGAAAACAAAGTTTCAATCCTAGAAACAGTATTTCTAAACGTTTGACGATTGATTTTTTTATGTTTTGAATAAACACTTGTTTGTATTAACCGTAAATTATCTGCAAAAAGTGGTATTTATATACAGGTCGGACTCGATTATCCGGAACTTAAAAAGATTTCTCATTCCGGGTAATCGAGTTTCCCGGATAATCGAATCACACAAAAAATATTGAAATTTTGCGATTAACGAACATAAAATAAATATTTCTTTTCTTTATTTCACTTGTATGATGCAGGGGCGTAACCAGAAGTTACTTCTGAGGCGAAAGGGGGTAAAATCCTAAGAATAAAAAAAAATAAATTGGACATTGATTGAGTGATTGAGTGAAAATCAATTCGAACATGTCCCAAACAGTGACTTAAATGGTAAAAAATATGCCAGAAGGGAAGGTAAAAGCGAAATTTCGGAATAAAAATTGAAAACGGACACCAAAAAAATAAAATTCCGGATAATCGAGTCTAAAATTCCGGATAATCGAGTTTCCGGATAATCGAGTCTCCGGATAATCGAGTCCGACCTGTATTCCCGCAATCAAATTGGTCAAAACACCATGCCGGAGACAGGGATGCGGTATATTTTTCCAAAACTGTATCATATTTTCAGTTCGCTTAATTTTCACTTTCCCTGCTGCACACATTGTCTGCTTAATGAACTTGGATGTTAACGGGTAAAAGCCGTTGTTAAAAATAGAAATTTAGTTCGAAAAATCACCACTAACCTCACTTAAAAGTGAATCCTACGTGATATGTTCCAGAAAACCCAAAAACACACGAATATAGGGTGAAAAAAGGCAGAATAAACCCTTTTCAGTGCTCTGCATAGGATGAAACCATTACACACCGCTTCGTTGAACAATTTTACATAAAATATACTATATTTCAGGTTGCTAACTCAGCGGCATTTATCTAACGAAAATTTAGGTTCGAATCTCAAAGTAAAAAGTGAAGAAACTGACTTGAACCTATTTAACGGTAAAATAACCTGCTGTAAATATACACACTCACGAACACATAAAACTAACCAATTCTAAACCTGAGTTTGTGAAAATATGCGATAAATTTCTTCATTTTTCATTTTTATATGTACTTATCTTGGGTATTGAGGCCTTATTTTTCAAGCCAGATATTTCACAAGCGTAGGATAAAGGGTGGACACGAAATTATTGCAACACGTTCAATTGGCTGTAACTTGTTTCCTGTTCTTTTTGTCTTTAGAATGTATTGTTTACATGCTGTGAATTTGACAGTTGTGTATTTTGTTGTCGCCAGTTTGAGAGCTACTCAAGTGAAAGAGCGAGAAAAAATTTTGTACACACATATGGCAAATCCGGAGCTTTCCCATCATGCATTGGGAAAAATGCTTCACATTTGTTATTCGACCGTCTCAAGAGTTCTTAAAAGGTTCAAAAACAAGTTGACTTTGGATCACAAGAGTGGAGCTGGAAGAAAACCGGGATCAACAGGCAGAAAAATAGATGGAAAGGTTCAGAAAATTTTTACCTCAACACTTAAATACATGATGTGGTCAAAAGACTTGGAGTTTCGGAATCGTACGTCCGTAGATTACATACCTAAAAGGTTAAAAAGTTCCTAAATCTTGCTGAATGCCATCAGACAACTGCCAAAACCCGCGCCAGACAGATCTACACGAACCTATAGACCAAAAGTAGTTGCTGTTAGATGGACGTTGAAACGTTTGTCAAAGCTGACTTGGAACAACTACCAGGACAGGAGTTTTTCACTGGAAAGTGGATGATCGTTACGCGAAAGAGAAAGTGTTCAAATTCGCCCCAAGTATCTGATTTAGAAGGCTATCTGCACCTGTGGCAAGCGCAGTGAAGTTTTCGCCACAGAAGGAACCATTAGCAGTGAAATTTACAAGACTAAATGCCTCAGAAAACGTCTTTTGCCACTTCTGAGGCAGCTTAGAGAAAGCCCATCATTTTGGTAAGATCTAGCCTCTTTTTACTATTCGACTGTGTTAGAATGGTATGAGTCGATTAAGTTTGTTCCTGAAGACATGAATCTGCCAAACTGCTCGGAGCGATCGAAACGTTTTGGGCTATGATGAAGCAGGAACTAAAAAAGACCAAGGAGAATGTGTAAAATGCAAGTGGCATGCTTAAAAATAGAAGAAAAAAGGAACCGCATACAACTGTACAGATTCTTATGGATGGCGTGAAGCCACACAAAAACGTGTTGCAATAATTTCGTGTCCACCGCTTAATACTTTTACCGTAACACCAACGCACTGTGTCTTCTTTATTGCCACCGAATCCAAGGACGTATGCACTTATTTTTGCTTTGCAGTTCGCATGGCATTACAGTGACAATACTTGATGCTCTCTCGGTTTTTGTTTCTTGATCATGCTTCCGGTGACGAGAACAACAGACTACTTCACTCTACACTGCGATAATCTCTCAGAGACTAGTTGTGCATTGGAGGCAGCCATTTTCAAAGTAATAAGTCATTGAGAACCCGACAATGATATCTTGATATTATCACTCGTGTAAATCGAGCATTTTCCTTGAATACACTGTATTTAGCATAAATTATGTGCAGTCACGATTATCTCACGTATTCCACCTGTATTCACTCACTATACATCACAATAATACCTGGTCATTACGGAACTAAAAAGCAAAGCTACTAAACCCGACGAGTTTCCAGCCTCTCTAAAAAATTCTGAACATGAATCGAAGGTAATTTCTATTGAAAATGAAAAGGAGATATAAAATTTTCTCGTAACGGTTCGAACCTATTTCAAACAAAAAGAAAGTTCTAATTTTAGTCCTAAAATGAAAATAATTTTTAAAAGACAGTTGAGACCAAAAACGCAAATAAGAGGTTTACAGAATCAAGTTGAATCATTTTCAAATGGGTGTAACTTTTTATTCATTGGATATTTGTTGGTTGGCAAATGGTTGGACAAGTGTAACTTGAGACCCTAATGTGGCCATTCACCTCTGTCCAGCGACTCCTATCCCAACCTCCACGTGGTGCCAACCGGAATACGAGTAACCTTAGCGGAGATCGGGTAACCGACCCCCGGTGAAAACTATGATCGTATGCTGACTGGGAAGGGCGTCGTACGCAGCTGTATCCCCATAGGGGCGGCGTACAACAGCGTCTGACCCGGAGCGGGTGGCTGAATCATGAAATGCTGTATCCCACCAGCTATACCAAAGATGGCAGCCTCATCAGCAGGATGTAGGTATCGCGACCCTGGTAAGGTAGCACACCAAAATCTCTCCTTACCACAAACAACGAAAACAGAAATACGGAACGGATCAATCGGCAAAAACCTACGCTCCGAGCACGGAAACAGAAAACGGTAAATGTTTGGAAATTGGGTACTTGGAACATTCGATCTCTCAATGAACCGGCGCGAGCTGGCTTGCTTGTTCGAGACACTGTAGTCATCGAAGGGAGTCGAAATCGCTGCGATTCAGGGGTTCGGTGGCCTAATTCCGGAGACAGGGAATTCCGTGCAGTAGACCCTATTGCACACTTCTTTCAAGTACCACATCTACTACAGTGGTGGAAAAGCAGCGGAACCAGCCATCAGTTAGTTTCCGTCCAGTCATTGGAAGGTACAGCCTTCACTCGTCAACCAATGAAAACGGCCTGAGGCTAATAAACTTTGCCGCGGACAGAGGAACGGCCATATGTAGCTCCTATTTTCCACGTTTGAATATCCGGAAACACACCTAAAGAAGCACTTTTCGGATGTTACTGATGTTAAGTCTTTTCGTGGACCAACCATTGACTCTGGCCATTATCTCGTCGTTTGTAAGATCCACGCACGGTTATTGAACGTGCTGAAATCTCGCACAGAAAAGACGACATGCTTCAACATACAGCGGCTTAAGGCTGACGGCGTAGCAAAAAATTCGCCAGAGAGCTGGATCAACAAATCGCAGAACAGCAGGAGGAGCGAGAGGAAGACATAAATGGACTGTGGAGTAGTATTCACGGTGCCATTGGAACGACTGCGATAGAGGTGGTAGGCACGACGCGTGGAATACAGCCTAACGGCTGGTTTGATGTCGAGTGCCAGAGAGCGACGGATGAGAAGAACCGTGCCATGAGCCGCAAGCTCATTGCGGCTACGCGTCAGAACAGAGAGAGATACAGGGAGGCAAGAGCTGCAGAAAATAGAACCCACCGTCGGAAGAAGCGCGAGTACGAGGAGCAGGTGCTCGCCAGTGCAGAGGACAGCTATGCTCGAAACGACGTGTGGAGATTCTATAGAACTGTCAACAGAGTCAGAAGCAGGAATTCCCCTATGCCGGTCGTGTGTAATGACAAGGACGGCAACCTGCTTACTGATAAACCGACGGTTGCAGCCAGGTGGAAGGAGCATTTTCAGGCGCTATTGAACGGTGAGGAGCCGGATGAGCAGAGCAGGAACAGGATGACGATTATAAGTGACGAGCAGGCTGTGGAGCCACCTACACGACAGAAGGTGGAAAAGGCAATTAGTGAACTGAAAAACGGCAAGCCCGCTGGGAAGGACGGTATCCCGGCCGAACTTCTGAAAGCGGGAAGCGAGCGGCTGTACTATGCGATCCACCAGATAATACTAAGGATCTGGACGGATGAACAAATGGCGAACGACTGGTTGGAAGGCCTCTTATGCCCTATCTATAATAAGGGTCACCGATTGGATTTGTTGCAACTATCGAGGCATTACGTTGTTCAACTCCGCATATAAAGTGCTCTCCCGTATCCTGCTCTTCAGATTGAGACCGTTTATGGAACCCTTTGTTGGCGAATACCAGATTGGTTTTCGACAGGGGCGTTTCACGACGGATCGAATTTTCACCCTGCAACAGATCCTCGATAGGTTCCGGGAGTATAAGTTGCATACCCACCATCTACATGAACAACCGTGCACAGAAACGGTACGATCATCACGAAATCTCACATGCTTCTTGGTTTAGCGGACGACATAGATATCATCGGTTTCGACCGTAGGGCCGTGGAAGAGGCCTTCGTGCCTTTTAAGAGGGTAGCAGCGAGATAAGGACCTGTCATTAACTCTAATAAAACGAAGTACATGGTAGGTGGCAGGGAGCATGAGAGTTCCCGTGGTGTTGGTGCTGAGCTGGAGATAGATGGGGAATGATTTGAAGTGGTTGACGAATTCGTTTATCTTGGTACGCCTGTGACAACGATATGAGCCGTGAAGTGAAACGACGAGTTGCAGCTGCGAAAAGGGCCTTCTACGGACCACGTAACCAGCTATGGTCCCGTAGTTTGAAAACCCGCACAAAACTAGCGCTCTATAGGACGCTGATACTCCCGGAGGCCCTTTACGGAAATGAAGCATTGACGCTGAAGGAAGCCGATCGACGAGTACTCGGAGTTTTTGAGCGTAAAGTTCTGCCATCGATACTTGGCGGTAAATTGGAAGATGGAGTGTGGCGCAGGTGCATGAATCACGAGTTGTAGCAGTTATACAAACTTGCTGATATAGTTAAGGTAATACAGCGGGGCAGGCTTCAGTGGGCTGGACATGTATCCAGAATGCCTGATGAGAGAGCCGCCAAAACTATCTTCAGTAGAGAACCAGGAAGAGGCCCTCGACTTCGTGATAGGCCTCACACGCGGTGGACGAAGATGCACGATCTGCTGGTGTTCGAGGAGACTGGAGAACGGCTACCCAAGACAGAAGAAGCTGGACATCTCTAATTCGTTCGGCCCTAGTCCGGTGAACGGTCCGGTCCGTTAGCCAAAAACGTCAAGTAAAGTAAGTAGTTAATTAAGCAGACAATATATGCAGTAGGAAAAGCGAAAAATGAGCGAACTGGCAATATGATACAGACTTGGAAAACTATACCGCATCCCGACGGGATGTTGTCGGTGGTGCAAACACATGGACGGAAGCTTGACACCCAGATGTTGACGAAATTACATTGCCTCGTTATGGATGACGAGACATATGTAAAAGAAGACTTCCGGCAGCTTACGGGGCTCCAGTACTCCACCGTTCATCATAAATTTCGAAAATCCCGAGGACACTAGAAAGCAGAAAGTGTCAAAGTTTCCTAAAAAGTACATGGTTTGGCAAGCAATTTGTTCGTATGGAGAGCGGGGCACCCCCTTTATGACAACCGGGACGGTCAATGGGCAGGTCAACTCGAAGAAATTCACATCTGAGGTCACACAATGGTCCTACAACTTTCTGGCCGGATTTAACTTCGTGTCATTACTCGAGAGATTTTCTGGAGTGGTCAATTTCGTCAATTTCGTACCGAAGTATCTCAATCCCCCAATTGAGAAGTATTGGGCTACATGAAGCAGCCACTTCTGAAACATCCTAAGAAAGTAAAATCTAAGGAGGATATGAAGAGAAAATGAAATTCCACACAAAAAACAGTGGGTCCAAACGTTGTACAATACCTTATTAGCAATGTTGAGAGGAATGTTCGTGCATTTGGGTTTGGGTATGAGATTGAATAATACGCACAATGAAAAAACTTAATAATATGTTTTGTTTTACTACCTGAAAGTTAGAGGGCGATTGGTTGGATGAGTAAAATTTACCAAATCTTTTTTTGTGATGCGATTAAATTCCGTACACCCTTTGAACACATCTGTGTTTAAGCGAAATCCGAGATTTCTTTGTTGTTTTACGAATTATGAAGCATGTAAATTTTTCGATAGAAATTTCAGGAATAAATTTGAATAAAGTGCATCTCTTCAGTAAATAAAGCATCCTTCAAGTATCCTAAGTACGATTAGGACATTAATATAGTTTAAACTTCAATTAACACCTACTTTTTATAATCTGGTAATGTTAGCAACTCGAAAATTCTTTCATAACATATTGGAGAAAACGGGCGATTACACGAATGTCAATGAGAATCTGTTTCAAAATGTTCATATTGTCGATTGGCACACGTTTCTCAGATTAAAACTATAATCGCTGCACCAAGCAAGCTTTGTTTTGCAGTAAAAGTACAAACATCTGGAGGATAACTTGAAGACAAGTGACAATTATGTCATAGTTATAGTTTGTTGAACTTATGTTTTTAAAATTTCTATTTGATTCGTAGAAACCCAGTGAAAGATGTATGAACAAACAGATTGATTCAGTTGAATTACTATTGACTTTAATTTTGAATCAAAATTTTACTTCATATGTGAAACTGTGCATGTGTCTCAGAACTAGTACTTCAATCTTACATGAAGAGAAAATCAACTGAAAAAAGAAGTACAGATCTTTCCAGCCGCCGTTGTTGCTCTGTAACTTAAAGTTACACAGTACCGAGACAACAGTCTGCCTCCTCATACTGCACTGCTGTGGCCTCAACTATCAATCACCGGTTCGTTTCACAGCTGATAACAATCTCCGACACTAATTCATGAAATCATCGCTCAATTTGAGCTGTAGCTCATGTGTGTGCGCCCCATTCAACAGGCCAGCAATTAGCAGTCTGTGGAGTTGCTTAACCCTATGACACACGAGAAGCTCTCAGCAGGAATAACCGAGCCACACAGTCAACCCAGCTGCCACGAGGAACATTCTTTCCGAGTGCGGGACTCCCGGCATGCGTTAACAGCCGACATGAAGGCACAATGAAGTTCGTCGTTTCGATTACAAACGAAACTAATTATCGTTTTATATGACGGTAAAACAAAGGACTGCCAGTCGTGCGCAACACAAATTCCATGCAACCGATGCCTGGTTTACCCTGTACCGGATGAGAATGTGATTTAATGTTGCTGTTCAGAATCCTGGATGGGTAATACCTACCATCCTTAATATAGAATGGAATTAATTGTATCGAAAATACAGAGCAAACAAAACTCTCTAACTTTAACTGTTATTTAACCGAAATATTGATCAAAATTGATAAACATTCATCAAGAGTGATAAACTCCACATAATTCCGGTCATATATGTGTCTTCCGGAAATTATAAGATATAATGACCAACTCAAAGCTCATTTAAAATTTATTTATCTATTTTATATTCTTTTTTGGACACCATTATCCTCAGTTGTGTATAAGAGTTGTGTATAAAACAGTTTAAACAAATGTTTATCAATCCCGGTAACAATCCTCATTTAACAATAAAAAATAGGCATACAAAGATTTGCCTCTTGGGTTGTTCCAATTCTCTATCATTTCAATAAAAATCTAATATTTCAAATTAAAAACCACTGTGAGAATACACAGTTTGAATAACAATGACACTGCGCAGCACGCCTCCACTTCCTTCTCCCTTCCGCTCTTCCCCACAAAACATCATTAACCGGTCAATGGATGTTGTTTACCTAGCGCATCAACCTCTCTGCAAGTGATTGTATCCAATTAGCGTGCTTGATTTCCATTAATCAGTTGGATGAACATCGGAGCGGCGGCGACGGCGTGACGTAGCCAGGGCAGACCTTTATAGACGAAAATTAATTGACCCGGTTAGCTGACAAGCTGCCCAGTCATCATCCCCCCCTTTTTTGAAGACCAGTGTGTCGACGCGACGCGCCGTTCATTCTGCAGTTTGGAACCACTTGACTCTTCCTCCAGTGCCTTTCCACTTCCCACTGTGACGCTGTGAAGAAGGGTTGAATAAAATAAAACATGACAGTCGGAAGGACGCTTGCATACTCGGCAGCCGAAAGCAGATTATTGTTCGCGGGGGCTTTCGAACACCAGGACAGAGGAGGAGTTCAATGGGATCGGCGATAATTAACGCACCTTTGGTGAATTATACGCCTGTCCGGTCGCCGCTGTAAAAGACTATCATATTTGTTCGGTTTTTACAGTTCATCAATAATCGATGCGCTGGTTTTTCGATTCGGTTGGTTTTTACAGTAAGCGCTTTAAAAAGTTGTCATGTAATATGCATTGCATTATGTTTTTTACGCAATTCATGTTTCGTTTTTCAACGCCTATGGGAGTAGTAACTGTTCAGTAATGTTCTGCAATGTGGTTTTAAAAAGGAAATTATCACATAACCGAGTGTAGACAATACTTGCTGCTTAAGGCTTGTTTAAAAGATAAGTAAAAGAAGCCACTAAGATGGTTGAAATTTTTGAGAAATCGAAAAATTTCGATTGGTTTTCAACGCCATTTTGTTTTAAAGTTGGACATTTAACTTTTCGATTCTAAATTCTAAGAATTTGTCCACATAATAGCATTTTTTAATCTTCTTCAAAAAAACAGATCTTAAATCGGACAAAGACGATTCTACGAAAACAGTTTTGGTATGATTGTAAAATATTTCACAAAGCAAAATAATATCAAATATCTCAGAAATCGATTGGTAGGTGTCTGATCCACGTGAAATGTCAGCGACTTTTCAGTTTTGTCCTAATCCCCTAAAATCCTAAAATTGGTTTATCTCGACGTAAGGTCAACTTATTTGAAATCTGTTTGATATAATATCAAGAGTGTAAGCGATACTCAAAGATACAATAACAATTTGTCTTCATATGACGGCGAGGGGATCGTATTTTTGGCCAGAACCGGTAAAACATAAAAATCTCGTTTCAGTTATCAGAAAGAAATATTGCGTATTCGATAAAACTGATTAATTTGAAATGTGTTATGACTTTGACATTTCATTTGTCATTAATCGCAAAACTATCCTTTAGGTCATTTCTGCAACGTGTCAATTCATCAATGTGGTATCATCATCAAACTCAAACTCTTGGACTTTTGATATATGGCATCAAAACAAAATGGTGTCGAAAAAACATTAAAAAAACGATTTCTAAGAAATTCAAAATGGTGCCATAGTTGCTCCTTAATGTGAAAGCGGTCCAAACTGGGGAAAATTTGTTCTTGCATCAAAATACATAAAAATAATCATCCATAGAGACCAAGGGAGACGAAAAAGTATATTTTTGCTGCACTGTGTAATATTACGAACGATAGGAAAGGCTGTAAAAGAGCACAAGAAGTTGATAAGCGAAGGGCATAAGGTAAGATTCATTCAACTGCCGCCAGGGCCGGATTTGGATGCTGGGAGGCCCGAGGCAGATATTTTCGCGGGGCCCTTTTTTTTGAAAAAAATTAGAGGTAAAAAATTTTAAATTTTGAAAGGACTCTACCCTTCGCTAAAACGTGATGAGCAAAAAGGTCGCCACTATGTCTTCACGTCTGGTCCGGGATAAGGGGGAACCCTCGTGTCGAAAGGCCCGGTGCATTTGCCCCCTTGTCCCCCCCTTAAATCCAGGCCTGACTGCCGTGAGATAACATTGTGACGTAGATCCATTTTATCAGTTATTTAGTACGGCCCAAAAACGAATGAATATCTTGTCACTGTTGTATTGAAGTGGTCGCTTTATTTTTCTGTTTTAACTGCAACGTCGGAATAAGTAACAACGGAAAGGAAGATCTCAAGAGATTCCGTCGGGATGCGGTATATTTTTCCAAATCTGTATCATATATCCAGTTCGCTTATTTTTCGTTTTTCCTGCTGCACACATTTTCTGCTTAATGAACTTGAATATTGACGATTTCTTTTTAAATAATGCACTAATTTACACTACTTTTTACTCAAAAAACTTGATTTTGGAGCCATAATGTCTTCAGCAATGTTGTTTTGTTAATTATTCTTCATTTTATGAAAATGAGAGTTTTATGATTAATCAACCTAAAAGAGAGAAACGAAGTTTATTTTCCTCATGTTCACATATGAAAATTCACTATGTTCGGCAAAGCTGTAGCACATTTTATAAGAAATAACTTTGCCAAAGACATCCCATTCTATCTGCCAATACCCCTTAAAATAATTTTATCAATATAACTTTTCATTGTGTTTTTCTAAAATTTTTCAATGTTCTACAATGTTGTTCACTATAAAAAACACGAGTTTACTGAAGAAAGTTTATTTTTATCTTTTATACTTATACAGATTGACAGTTACAGAAATGATTTTCATTAAAATAATGTACTTATTTACTTATTAATTTACATACAGATACATACACAGGAGACAGCGAGAGACAAATGCCCATATCTGGGTTAAATGATGTTTTTCTTATACTCTAATATAGAATTGGGTTAGTTTGCAGATATTTGCAGATTTTGTAGATATCTGTTAGTAAATTAATGCATTGTATTTACAAAAATCGTCAATGATCAAATAAATATGAATGATAAAAATAAACTTTCTTCGAAGAAATTGTTTGTTTCGTTATTACAAACAACATTGTATAACATTGAAAAATTGTAGAAAATCACTACTGAAATTATTATTGAAAAAATGGTTTTTAGTTGCAATCTGTAGAAAACTGCACAAAAGTCCATTTAAATAGGCAGATAGAAGTATGGTGTCGTTGACAAAGTTGTTTCTTATGAAATGTGCTACATCTCTGCCGAACAAAGTGTATTTTTATATACAAAAATGGAAGAAGTAATACCCATTTCTCACTGTTAATGGATTAATCACAAAGTTACAACTTTTCTAAAATGGAGAATAATTAATGTATCAACATTACTGAAGGCACTACGGCTCTGAAGTCAAGTTTTCTGGGTCAAAACAATTTCGATCACGTTTCTGCAGCTTTGGAAACAGTGTGCGACGTTTTCATTCCGTTTTTTCTTCGAATAATATCGGTGTAATTACTTAATGTCCTGAGTTTCAATTCAGTTGCTAACCAGAATAGTGGAGAGTCAGCAGATCATTCTGAGCGAGAAAAGTTGAAGAAGTTTATGTTTTTTTTTAAGTTGCACGCTCATAACTTGAAAAAGATCGATTTCATATCCTAATTTGATAGTGTTTTGTATATAAAATTAGAACTTTATTTTGTTTAATTTTTCTGTTCTGTTTACCTGAAAGTTTAACTAGTTAGCAATGAACGTTTCTAAGGTCAAATTTCTAGCAAAACTTACAGTTTTACTAACCACCTCGAAAATCAAAATCAAAGAATTTACTAATACACTAACTAAAAATTAACGTCGCCAATGATTAGCACGATCGGATCCTCCACTTGTTTTCCTTGGCGGATACCTAGTCTGTTCCACATGTCGGGGGCGCTTAAAAATCGACTGATCAGGAGCGAACGCCTGAACTATGAAAGGTGGAGTCTCGTCAGTTGCACCCAAGACGACAGGCATCCCCAGCCTTAGTAAGGCAGTGTGAGGAAAAATTAAACACTACGAACACTCAAGAAGAAAATACGAACCGGTAACGGCAACGACCAAGGCAACAAACTACCCAAGTAACAAAATAGGTTATGTCTGAGGTTTTTAGTGCTGGATACAACCAATACATAAAACCTTCAATGCCGACCACGCTGCTATAACAACCTATTAACAACAGCTATATACATGTGTCATGGCTAGTTGGCCCAGGTTTATTGCAGTCATTAAAACTTCATATGCGCTCCATCTTAAAACCAGATGTTTTTAACAGGCCGATTTGCTTGCCATAGAAATGCCTCGAAATTTTAACTGGGATATATTCTTTAAATTATGTGAGAAGCAATAAATTTTATCTTGGCTCCATTTCTCAATGACAATCTTATATTCAGGCAGTGCCGTGAAAACAGAATTATCTGAGTTTTCTATCTATATTGATTGATTATTATTGTCATTTAAATCGTTTTCGTGCATGTAAAAACACATGTCGTGAAATATTTATGGTGAAACCGGCCACGAATTTTATCGTAATTACTGCGCGTCGCCGTAATTCTACAGAAAATGAATATTTAATCCAAATTTAATTCCTCTGAACTGAAATGATGATTGAATAAATGCCATGATTTGTCATATTTTGTT
This sequence comes from Wyeomyia smithii, assembly GCF_029784165.1. NCBI lineage: Eukaryota > Metazoa > Arthropoda > Insecta > Diptera > Culicidae > Wyeomyia > Wyeomyia smithii. The sequence continues at coordinate 161,895,404 of NC_073694.1, forward strand.
AAATGTATGACTTCATCTATCATTCGAATTTCAAAACTACTCTGTGATTTCGGTGATACAGTAAAATGAAATGCCGATTTAGGATTGCAATTCATAATTTTGCATTTTTTTATTCAAGGTGACATGTTGTTTTCGGATAAACCCTCGAACGCGTTTCGAATCCTCTATCATGACCGATTGTCCTAATTTGATCGGAACATAGCATATATTAAATCAAACAAGCCTATCATGGAATTCATCTGCCTAAGTTACGATCATCAAGTTTTATTTTAGCCACAAGTATAGCCTGCAGGTTTTTAGTTTTATTTGGTCGTCAGAGGGACTATCATACAACTTCATGCATATGACGGTTGGTATAGAATGGCTGAAAAGAACACTTGCGGATCATATTTTATGGTTCTCAAATAAAACCAAAATATAATCAAAGACTTAAATGTAAGTTAACATAAAACGAAAACAAAACAATCCTAAGTATTTGAAGCATTTTGATTGTTACTTGGGTATGGTAGCGATTGGAAGCTCGGTACATGGAACTGTAGATTAGAGATGGTCGGGTACGGGTATTTTTACCCGAAACCCGTAGCCGACCCGTACCTGACGGGTTCGGGTCGGGTTTCGGGTAACGCCAAAAAATATTTTACGGGTTCGGGTCGGGTACGGGTAATTTATAAATCATGGCTTCGGGTTCGGGTCGGGTACGGGTTTGAAAAATTCTCAATTGGTCGGGTACGGGTAATTCGATTTTCGTGCATTATGTGAATTCAATTTTTAACATTTCAAACCTAGGTGTTTTCTTAGTGTCGATAATCGGAAAGATCGGAGAAGAAATTGCCATTCTCACTCAACGAGAGATCGGCCAATACCTATTCTGACAGTTGTCGGCAGTCTTTGCACCAAGGGAATGACATCGTGCTATCTTTTTCTAATGTGAAAGTGAATAGTTCTTCCTGCAACCGTTTTAAGGTAATTGGAATTTTTGCCGGGCTTTTTTTCATATCTGTCAGGGATACCGCGGAGCATTGTACAGTAAGTCAACTTAATACAAAGGCTGGCTAAGCAAAAAAGTGTGGATAAATGTGACAAAAATATGGTATTTACTTAATTTTGGGGTGTTGAACACCAATCTTCATTCCATTTTTTATTTGAGGCCGTCCATGAAGCACATGACCTAATTTTTATTGATTTTGGCACTTTTCCCCTTACTTCATTATTAAATAGAATTATTTCTACAACCACAAGCAACGCCACATGGCGTCCTTCTCACAGAAATAAATTACGTAGCTTTGGCACAACCCCTCAAATCAACCAAATTTAGCGAAAAAAAAGGTTTTTTCAAATCAAAAAAAAAAAAAAAAGGGAATACACACTAACTACAAATAAATTTTTTCTTGGACGCCAAAAAAACAAGCTATCATTAAGGCTGCGGAGTATTTTAAAGTAATGATTTTTTATAAAAACATATGTCAAAAAACGTCAGTATGCCAAACTTCGAAAAGTCTAAAAAAAATCAGATCTCATGATATTGTACCCAAATTTTGGATTAAAGGCCTTGAATTTTATAGCAACAATGGAAAAATATTATGAAACAGCTGACGTAAAAAAAAATTTCAGGCGGGTGGCCACCGATTCCCCACTGTGCATTGAGATGTTTGGTACGAAGCAAATATGTATATGAGATATGACACCGATAGCATAGTTTGCACTTTGACCAGGTTTTCGGCAAATGCAAAAGAATTATTAAATTTGTCTCAAGTTATAAACAATATTAACTTTGACCTTATTATAATATTTAGATTTCAGTTTGCTGCGATGTTCACATAAAACTCGTCGTTTTTTTAAACTTTACCAGACATGCACTTTCAATAATGGACCCCTCCTTATAGTGGACCATCCGCCTGGAACTCTGGGTTCATTAACATTCGTTTACATTAATTTCTTGTCTAACTCCGGCCATCATCTCGAGAAACCACATATGACAATCAGTGCATATAACGTGCGAGGTACCCAGGTATTTTTCCAGGACGGGTCGGGCTCAAGCAATTTCGGCGTTTTTTTCTTTCGGGTACGGGTCGGGTACGGGTTTGAAAATTTTCGATTAGTCGGGTACGGGTAACAAATTTCCCATACCCGACCATCTCTACTGTAGATCGCTCAACGTCCGGGGTGGAAGAGAGAAATGTACAAATCGGTGATCGGCCTGCACAACCCGCACACCGAGGCCACGACGGCGACAATTGGAATGGAGGCACCGAGTGACGGACGCGACTGGTATGACGAAAAATGCGAGGCGGCGGAGACTGAGAAGAACCGGACCTTGGCGATATTCTTGGGCAACAAACGAGCACGGAACGACATGACCACGGTTCTCAGACGGAAGAAGCACTAGGGAGAGGATCAGTCCCGCAGAGGCTATGTGCCGCAAGATAACATGTAGATGGGAAACTTCTCACGGATGCCAGCGTCGACAGATAAGAGGAGTACTTTGATGAACAACCTGAATGGCGATACAACAAGCAAAAGAGGAACAGGAACTAACCTAGGAGCACCAGTAATAAATGAACGAGTACCAGCCCCCTATGTTCATGAAGTTCGTTGTAAGATCAGGAAGCTAAGGAACAACAAAGCCGCCGGTAAGGACGGACTGCCGAACGAGCTCTTTGAGCATGGTAGATAGGCGCTGATTGACGTGCTTCACTCGGTCAGTTCCAGGATTTGAGAGGAGAAAAAGCTGCCAGACGAGACGAGAAGACCCATCTGCAAAAAGGGTGACAAGCTGGAGTGCCGCAACTGCCGCGGCATCTCGCTTATCAATGCCACCAACTCTTGTAGATCCTGTTCCGTCTTTTGTCACCTTTGACCAAGAGTTTGTGGGCCAGTACAAAGCGCCACCACGGAGCAGATCTTTTCATTCCGATGGATTTTTGGGAAATGTCGTTTAAATAACGTGCCCACACATCAAATCTTCCTTGACTTCGTCGATCAAGAACAGCTATGACAGACCATGCATGACAACAGATAAATTGACGCAATTGATCGAAGCACAAGTGATATGCTACGTACGTATTTCGGGGATACAGACAACAAGGTAAAGTACAGACAACGGAGAATGACGAAGACGCATGAACCATGCATCGAACGCACTGATTAGAGAGAAACCCATCACATACCTGGCGATAGTCAATAAACTGCGCGGGGCTGGTTTCGTCGTCAGGTATCATGTGAGCGGTTTCTCTTTAGCAACCCTTCCGGCACCTGAAATAGAGGGGCACAGCGTGAACGATGGCACCGCCTGGGAAACTGGTGAATCACCGAGCAACATGGCGACAACTTCTTGACACAACACAAGTCACAACAGGAGCGGAGGAGACGTGATCGGTGCAATGAACGACGATGATGCCCCTCCTCAAACAATACGTGAAGTTAAGGATGCGATCTGGCAACTCAAGAACAACAAATCTACCAAAAAAGCACGGCAACGGAGCGGAACCTATGAAAATAGGCCCCGACAAAATGACCGTCGAGATCTGAGAGACAGAATGGCTACCGGAGGAGTGTAAATAAGGGGTCATGTGCCCCATCTACAAGAAGGGCGACAAACTAGACTGCGAGAAGTATCGAGCGATCACAGTCCTAAATGCCGCCTACAAAGTGTTTTCCCAGGTCATCTTCCAACGCCTGTCACTATTAGCCAGCAGATTTAGAAAGTTACCAGGCCGGCTTCATGGAAGGACGGTCTACCACTGACCAAATCTTCTGCCATCGATTCATATTTTTCAAGTGTGGAAATGAGGAACTTCCAATTCTGGGGAAAAGAGTTAGGTTCAGTAACTCGATTTACAATTCATTCACAAAGAGCGATCGTTTCTTTCCAATTCCATCATTTAAATGCCCCAGTAGCATCCCAGAAAACCGCTCCTTTTGCATCCCAGAAAACCGATGCTAAAACCATAGCAGCAGATAGGACCGGGTTCGGCTTCTTCGGAGGCGGTTACTTTTATCTAGCCCATTGTTCCGATTGTGCTCTTATTCCGGGTGTTAAGTCGTAAATCAGCTGGTTCTAGAAAACTTGTTCAACCTTTTATGCAACCATTACCTGTATTTCAAATAGTAATAATTGCTTCTTGGTAAAAAAGTTCACTGCACTTAAGGAAGGACAGTATATTACAATAACTTCCGCAACTATTACAGCTTAAAATCGCACATAATTAACACATTTAGAATATAATAAAAACTAAACTCAATTATGTGATGTTTAGCCTTGTTTAGGCTTAAGCAAATAATTAGTTATTTCCTTTCGATTACAAGCGCCGAAGCGCCTAATCATCCCAGCAAATATTTTCATCCATCCAAATGTCGACATCCACAGCACACAGCACTACTAAATTTCCGCTGCCGGTGTGGTATAATTTACACAAAATACAACCCGCCCGCCGTTTTCCTGTTTCGCTAAGTTCTAGTTGAGCGCTTCTTCTTTGCCTCGATACTCGAATCGCTCGGCGATTCTACAAATAGCTGTAGCATCCCGAATTGGGGTTCGATGCTTCCCGACCTTGACCTGATGATTCTGTTTAATTTTCAAGCACGCGAACCTGCTACACAGACCACACAGCGTTGTGTGTCTGCGCGTGCGTTTGGGGCCTGCTAGAGGGCTGAACTCAGACTTTTGCTATTCGGTATGGCCTTCACGGTAATTCCGCCGTTTTGCTCATCACCAGCAATAGCAGCAGCAGAAGCAGCATCATCGCATATTAGCGCGATTAAGTTAGTTGTCATTGTTTTATATGCTCTATGATTGATTTGCGAGTTCCCACTTAAGTCATAGTACAGAGTGGTAGCCGCCTTTCCTTCGCCCTCACTGTGTTGTTTCCCCTCTCTTCTCTGAAATGCAAACTCATCAAGGTACTCGCGTGCTGCTTGCAGGCCATAATGTCAAGTTTACTACCAGACATTTCGAATCATTGTAATTGAGAGAAAGAAAATGTACGGTTTTCTTGCTACCCAACATGCAACAAGCACTCACGGAAGTATGAAACCAAAATCCGTGCTTTTGCTCAGTCATCTCAAGCCAAAATGAAAACATCACCCCAAATAAATGCATCGTCAATCACTGAATTCACCAGTACTTTTTTTATTGGTAACTCAGTGAAATGCACTACAACTTAACTGCCTTGCTGCGAGCTTGCAGAATTTAAATCGCATCGAATTGATGAAATTATGCGCGTTAGCGAAAACTCAAGCACAGACAACAAATGGAAACCAAGCACCATAAACAACGGATTCTCCTGCTTATTTCACTTCGCTTTTATCCGTTTGACGTTCCAAACCATCCTAATGGTAAAAATCAGCATTCTGCGAGGAATTATGAGTATTTTCGTTTCAACGTTGTTGTTGTTGATATTGCCTGTCAACGTTGTCTCCTCGTAGTTTCAAGTTCCCTAAAATGGTCAGTCGCCAATGATGAGTTCGCTGCTCCAGTGCACTCTTACAACACACACATACACACACACGGTGCACCGGCAGTCAAAACGGCGTCTTCGTCATGAATATTGATGGGGCGCTTCAGTTTCCTCCGGTTGAATACATAAATCTTCCATTCGCACACTCATTGTGAGCGAGTTATGCGCCGCTCGATGGTGGGATTTTTCTTCCTCGACTGGACTGTCGTTACAACAACGAGTAACGAAAACAAATGATTATTTTGGGGTTGAATTTTGGAATGTTGATTCGCTGAAAATGAGACAACCGGGAAGTGTAAATCAGTGGCCTCCCGTAGAGTGGTTGCTCATCGATTGATTTCCGGTCCAATTCCGGGTGAGGGTGAGCATAAAAAAAATCTTGGATTCAATAGTTCGTTTGATGAAAATTTTGACAATTTCGTCATTTTTTATATCTGACATTTTTTGAATTTTTTACATTTTCGATATTTTTTTATTCAAAACTCTTGATATTTCTGACATTTCTGACGTTGTCAACACTATACTTACTATTTTTCTTCATTTGTACATATTGGATGACATTTACACCATTTATGGCATTTGTGACATGTATGATATTTATAACATTTATGGAATTTGTTTGATTAATAACAGTTATGATATTTATGATGTTTATGCTATTCATGTTTTTTATGACATTTATGGCATTTATGACATTTATGACATTTATGACATTTATGACATTTATGACTATTATAACATTTATGATATATGATATTTATGACATTTATGATGTTTGAGACATGACATTTGAGACATTTATGACATTTAGGACATTTAGGACATTTAGGACATTTAGGACATTTAGGACATTTAGGACATTTAGGACATTTAGGACATTTAGGACATTTAGGACATTTAGGACATTTAGGACATTTAGGACATTTCGGACATTTAGGACATTTAGGACATTTGGACATTTAGGACATTTATGTCATTTATGACATTTATGACATTTATGACCTTTATGACATTTATGACATTTATGACATTTATGACATTCATGACATTCATGACATTTATGACATTTATGACATTTATGACCTTTATGACATTTATGACATTTATGACATTTATGACATTTATGACCTTTATGACATTTAGGACATTTATGACATTTATGACATTTATGATATTTATGACATTTATGACATTTATGACATTTATGACATTTATGACATTTATGACATTTATGACATTTATGATATTTATGACATTTTTGACATTTATGACATTTATGACATTTATGACACTTATGACATTAATGACATTTATGACATTTATGTCATTTATGACATTTAGGACATTTAGGACATTTATGATATTTGTGACAAATCAGACATTTAAGACCTTTATGGCATATATGACCTGTATGACATTTATGACAGTTATGACCTGTATGACATTTATGACAGTTATGACAATTATAACATTATTTCTGATTGCATCCGAAACGCGTATTACAGACAACGTGCAAGTCGGAGTGATCGTATACTAGTCGACAGAGCAAACGCGACAGAATGCCTCTGTTAATCGTATCTATACAGTCTATCGCGCTCACTCTCGTGTGCTGGTATACGATAAATCTGACGTACAAGTTGTCTGCAATTCGCATTCCAGCGGAAATTTGCAATATATGACATTAATTACATGTTCGGGATTGACAGCCCTCCGATTCCGGAGTTGGTGAAAGTTTGATTTTCGAAGCAATTCTATAAACTTGAAGTTCGTAAAAAAATAGAGAGCAGCTATTTAGAGGGTTCTTTCTTCCAAAAATTTCTCCAAAACACTCAAAAACTATGCGACGACTTTGAAATTATTACCTAAAGAATTAAATGCTGGAAATTGTTTGAAAAATAATAAACTGTTGGAAAAAAAATGCAATGGAAAATAAAAGCATTCAAATTGAAATTTTCTCAGAGACATTTAATAAAATTGCAAAAAATTTGATTAAAATCTAGTACAGGTAGATTTTTTTTTTATTCATATTACATACATAGTTTGTTGTTTTTCGTTAAAAAAGAAGCATTTTTTTTTTGATGAAAAATCAGAAAACATATTTCCTACAACAAAAAAATATTGTAGTTTTTTCTAATGAAATTACAGTCAAATAGAAAGACAAACTTTGATCAGACAACTCACTTTTTTAAATATCTAAATATTTGAAAAATTTAAAATATTTTAAAAACTTTAAAATTTTAATTTGTTTCTTTTTTATTTTATTAATTTACTGGTCTTCGATAAAATCGTACAGACAGTTCTTAATATTAATATTAACTTATTCTAGATTTAAAAGCGGTCCTGGTTATACCAAAGTCATAAAATTCAGACACAACGTTAAATGCACGACAACATAGTTCAATTGGATCGTTTTGGCCAAATAAAGTGCGATGCATAGGTAGTCTCAAAAAATCCGATCGTCTAGTAATTCTAGATGGTACGTTGAGATGAACTCGTTCTAGTAGCTCGGTGCTGTCAATATTGTTTCCCAGAAGATCGAAAATAAATAAACGTTGCAGCAAACTTCTCCTATTCGCCAGAGTGGGCAGCTGTATGAGGGCACATCGGTGTTCATAGGGCGGTAGACGTATTGGATCCTCCCAAGGCAACATTCTCAGTGCGTACCGTACAAACTGACGCTGGAATCGTTCGATCCTGTTGATCTGAACAGCGTAATAAGGTGACCAAACAAGTACTCCGTACTCGAGTATACTGCGGACTAGCGCACAGTAGAGGGACTTCAGACAATAAATATCATCAAACTGCTGCGTGTTCCTTTTGATGAAACCTAACACAGCATATGCTTTAGCAGTAGTAACTGCAACATGCTGAGCGAAACACAGTTTGTAGTCCAGGAGAATACCCAAGTCTTTCACGGTGCTTACTCGAGTAATACTGGCTATTTCCATCTTATAATCAAACAGAGTAGTTTGCCTATTTCTGCAGAATGAGATGACGTTACACTTCTGCACATTCACTTCCATTCCGTTCATTGTACACCAATTCAGCAGCGAATCTATGTCGGATTGTATAGCACAACAGTCAACTCTCGATGATATAACACGATAAAACTTTAGATCATCCGCGAACATGTACTTTGGAGATTTTATAGTTGAACACAGATCGTTTGCAAAAAGAATGAATAGCAGTGGGCCCAAGTGACTTCCTTGGGGCAAACCTGATCGAATTTCAAATGGAAGTGAATTAGTACCATGCACACGTACAAAAGCATTTCGATCGGTTAGATACGACAGTATCCACTGAGTCAGCCATGAAGGAAATCCCATTTTTTGCAGCTTGGTAACCATCAGAAGGTGTGGCACTCTATCGAAAGCTTTAGCAAAATCAACGTAAACGGCGTCAACTTGCTGGCGCTTTTCGAGCGCTCTCGTCAAAGCAGAAACATAGGCAATCATGTTGGTAACTGTCGAACGTTTTTTAACAAATCCGTGCTGGTATTCCGAAATCATATGATGTATTTTCGGGTAAAGCGAGTCGTGGATAAGACTTTCGAAAACCTTTGGCAAACAACTCAAAATCGAAATTCCTCGGTAGTTTGAGACGTCGTTCATACTACCTGCTTTATGTACGGGTGTAATAGCAGCAGTCTTCCACACACTCGGGAAATTTCCTTCCGACATCGATAAGTTGAAAATAATCGATGCAGGAATAGCGAGCGTCGCAGCACAGTTTTTAAAAAGTAGAGGCGGCAGTCTGTCCGGTCCGGCGCTTTTCGATCCATCAATAGATCGCAGCTTCGACGTCACATCAGTAAGCGAAAAGTTGAAAAGCGGCATGTTCAAGTCGAACAGCGGCAAACTGCTCAAATACTCTTCAGACGAAGGTGGTAAGTTTGTACTTTGCACAGTTCGAAAGAAGGATGAGAACAAGTTTGCTGCCTCTAGCGGGGTTTCGGCTGCAGTGTCCAGGTAACGCACACGTTGAGGAATTCCGCCTTGTTGCTTCCGGTTCCTTATGTACGCCCAAAACGATGCAGGGTCATGTTTGATGTTGTATTCCACGCGGCGAATATAGCAGCGAAAGCAGTGCGCATGCAAAGAGTTGTATTCGCTCTCAATGTCACGCAGCTCAGCTTTGTGCCTTTCATCTCTCCACCTAAAAAACTTTTTCCTTGCCTTGCGGAGTCGGTTTCGCAGATGCTGTAGCTGGTTGTTCCACCACGGTTGTTTACGGACACGTTGACCAAATTGTTGCTTTGTAGGCACAGCCCCGCGCAGAATATCGTAGACATGCTCGTAAAATCGTACAACAGCATCATCAGCATTGCAGTCAGAAAGAATTTCCTCCCAGCGAGTCTCAGCAAACAGTCTGTTTAACAACTCAAAGTCACATCGGTTAAAATCGAAATTGAGTGGGCTCGTAACATTAAAATCGTCTCTCTCATCATAGGCAACCTCAAATGTTATAGCGAAAGGACGATGGTGTTGGTCAATAGGCAGCAATGGTAACGGTGGCTCCAGTAATACCACTCGGCTACTATCATTAATGAATGCTAAATCGAGCAGTCTTCCATTGAAATTCGTTACATTGTTTATTTGGAGCAGTCCGGTCGATAAAACTGATTCAACTAGAACCATCTCCTGCTCAGACGAGGCATTTATCGGTAACATACAGTTTAAACATTCATCGCGTACCCAACTTAAGTGAGGCAAATTATAGTCTCCAACAATCAAAACCAAATTGCGTTCACTCTCTTCATCGACAAGCTTTTGCACGCATTGCGCATGAAGCTCATAGAGCGCGGGCTCACTGTTCGGTGGCAGATACACACTGCAGGCAATTAAATCAAATTTTTCTAACGAGATTCGAACAATAACCTGCTCCAGCTGATCGCTGTCTGCGACACAAACAGCAGTGCTACGAAATTCATTCTTAACGGCAATAAGAACTCCTCCGCCGCGCCTGTGCTGGCTGGTCTGTGTGTTTCTATCACATCGATAAATGGCATAATTGTGTGTAAGTTCCGAATTGCGGATATCATGGTGCAACCAAGTTTCAGTAAGGGCGATGACGTCATAGTCACACAGAGACAGGGCCAGCAGTAATTTATTGGTTTTTGTACGGAGGCCACGCACGTTTTGTTGGTAGAAAGTCAAAGAGCGATTTGCGATAGCGGGAACAATGTGATCTTGTTTATTTTGATTCGAAATTCGATCAGCTGGACATAATGTATCGTTGTGCGAAAGGTTTGTTATTTGTTCGTTGAGAGCAGTAGAATCATCTAAGTGGCGGTAGCTAAATGGAGATAATGCGGTGACGTTACGATCGATTCCTCTCTGATGTTGATTGGAAGCGAAAGGGAACGCGCGTGTTCGAAGTGCGTTGGGAGTCAAATTGTCGGAAAACAATACCTTTTTGCCATGTCGATTTTGATAGAGCTAAATCTTTCAGCTGTGTATCGACACCAGCTTTAAAGGAGACAAATGTGAGTTCGTCAAGTGATTTTCCTTTAGGAACTAGTTTAACGACTTGTACAGCCTTGTCAGTGTTCAAGTTGTTTCTCACGAGTTTTTCTACTTGTTGCACTGTTGCTTTAGGATCGAAACCAGACAGGTATAACCAAAAAAGCTGATCCTTTCTAGCAGCAGCCAACGGTATTGCATCATCTGCTTCGATATCTTTGGTACCTTCACAAGTATTCACGCGCTGCGGTGATTCGTCAGGAATTAATAATCGTGGCCTTTTACGCAGGTTTAACGTGAGCTGCGATCTAGGAAGATGAGGTGTAGTTGGCAGCGGCGTTCGCTCAAGTATTGTATTGATTTTTGCAGTGTTTAATGCGACTTCTTTCCTCAGCTCATCCAGCACTTTGTTCTGCTCGTCGGCAATTGACTGCATAGCGATGTTTGTGGATGTGATCGCTTGACGAAAACAAGCGTTTGCCATCATTTTAGTGCAAGCTTTGCACATCCAAAACAATTGGGAACAACTAGCTACAGCATCCCGCGTTTCTGCTGACATGTGAGCACACTTCAGGTGGAAAGAAGACTTGCAGAAGCCACTGCACAATATTTCATCTGGCTTTTCTAAGCCGCAGGCACAAGCACAACAAACCGACTCCATTGCTTTTTCGCGAAATCGACGATCAAGCTTACGGTAGCGTAGTTTTTTGGCGATTCTTCCCTAATGATCACTGAAAAACGTTGTACTCCAAATGGCACCGATGAGTTGCAATAAGGTGCGTCCACAGGGCAGTAATTCGCACAGGAATAATCCGGAAAACGTAGAAAAAACGGTAAATTAGCAATGAGTGAAACAATAACCAACCGATTAGTTTACCTTCACACATACACACATACATTTATTTTAAATGTTATGTTCATTTAAATTTGTCTTTGTCTGACAACTCCCCTCCCTTCACATCAAACGTTACGTATTTCATGGATGTTGCCTTGAAATTCTAAAAAAAATACTACTATATACAAATAATCGAGTCTAAAATTACATATAATTGAATCTTATATGATCGAGTCCGATCTGTATCACCTGCAATCAAAACTATAGGAAAACGTGTTTTTACCTCGTTTCTTAAATTAGTCTCGTTTTTCAGTAAACTTCAGGTTTCCAAGAACGTAAGTCTGTACTTCTTCCAACGTTTATTGGAATGTCAGGCCATCATGAATGCTGACAGGCCTGTAGGTGAGTGAGCAAGAATTTCGTCATTTATAATTTCCAAACATTGACAGATTATACCTTTAAATCAAAATAGTGGCTAACTTGAGTAAAATTTCAGCCACACTTATGGTTGCTTTATTTATTAACGTATTTTTTATGTTCACTCCTAGATAAATAAGCAAATAATGATCAAGTATATAGTTCAGCATGAAGTTCTAAATTTATTTTCAGGAAGTGGTAATTTTAAGTTCTGTAGAATATAATCAACTTCCTGACGCACCTGCAATGAAAACTGATTAAACTAGGCGAACCTTACGTAAAACATTAACATTTTGCTAAACACTCGTTTCGATTTTTTTCTACAAGTTATACACATTCACACATATATATTTGATACTTTTTAGCAAATAGTGTTGGAGTAGCTCGTAAAAACATTTATTTTGATATCACTGGTCAACACAGGTTTTGCCTTAGAGCTCAAACTGGAAATAAATGAAATATTATAGCTATTTAACCATTCCTGTGAACTTTGGTGGTCCTAGCCATTTCAGTTACGTGACAAAAGCTCCCACCTACTCCAACGCGAACGTTAACCGTACGCCTCCTTTCACTGTTGAATCGGGGGATTCCAAAATTTTGGGTCACCCTAATTTGTGATTACAGGAAAATGTGCGCTTCATCATATGTAACAACTTTGTAGAAGAAAGTTTTTCTTTAGAATATTACTATCAAGCTCTAGATCTATATTTCCCTCTAAGCTCGTTCCCTAGAAGGCTGTCGAATAATTAACTTAGCGTCTCCACCGATTCAACAGTGAAAGAATGCGCACGGTTAACGTTTGCGTTGGAGTTGGTGGGAGCTTTTGTCCCGTACCTGAAATGGCTAGGGGCATCAAAATTCACAGGAATATTTAAATAGCTATAATCTGTCATTTTTTCCGGTTTGAGCTTTGGGGCCACATTTTTTCCCTCTTTTGTCTATCAGTGTAATATTCGATGCTTGGTTGACATTTTTTGGATGCCTCATACCTTATTTTACTCTGTTCGGCTCTTTTTAAAATGTTTTTCGACATATTCAAGCGAGATGAGGATTTTCAACAGTATCTTTGTCTTTGTCTAAGTTTTTGTACACTTTTGGCACCTATTGTGATACACTTTTTAACTGTATATTGTTACTTAAATAATAATAACCATTTTAAATATATTTAACTAGTTTCTAGTATTTTATTGACACTGTTTTTAATATTTTGATACTTTTACTAAACATAACCTCTAACTTTTTGAAATTGTGATGACGTTTTATTTTTCGCCATGTTTTGATTTATTTTTTTTTACATTTTTTTTACTTTTTTTATTAACTACTCTGACAACTTTGGTGCATTTTTAACAGTCAAGAGTGTTCCAAATCAAATTGCATTACCGGCAAAAAACGCCGCAGAAAATTACCCATTGTGAATTTGTTCTTGAAAATTTTAGTGGAAGTAATTTAGAGTGTATTGTTTACATTGTATTTTTGTCGCTGTCAGTTTTTCAAAAATTGGAAAAAATAGCGTCACCTGAAAAGTAACGCCGCGAATTGATTCACGCAAGCACCTGAAAAATACTCATCTCTTTCATCGGGACATCGGAAAAAACTCTGAACCAATTAAACGGTAAAAGAATCGCGGTTGAAACGAATGTTCTATTAATGATCAGGATCAAAAGCGTACCGTTTTATTTTTTTCAAAGTAGCTGGACAACACACCTGAGAAGACAATTTAGGGAGTGGGGTTAAATTTAACCGAAGCCAAGAGAAACACCTTTAGTCTCAAACCCTTATCTTCCTGGATCGACAAGATGCGAATTGCTTCAAGGGCCTTCAGCTTCAACACTCCGTCGTATTTGACATTCCACAACACCGGGACCAGAATGGAATCTTGCGGTACTTTTGTAGCAATTGAGATGCACTTCGGACCTTGTTTCATGCTGTAATCTAGTATTCGATTCCGGATGTAATTATCCAAAATCTTGAACGACGACATCGAAACATGGATGGAGTCCAGCTGGCTCTGTTGAACGCAGTGACTACCTTACCTTTCCGGTCTGTTGAGGATAATCCTCTCAAGCACCTTGCCGGCAGTGTCTAGCAGACAGATGGGTCTTTATTCCGATGGGTTCCCTGGCGGTTTCCTACGATAATAAGACTAGTTTATGTCGCTTCCTTTTCCCCGGTAAGAGGCAGTTACCCAGGCTCTTCTGCATGACTACCTGGAACATGCCGGAGGCGACTTTACTGGGCGGCTCGATGGCCAGGTTCGGGATTCCATCCAGTTCCGGTGCCTTGCTCACCTTTAAGGAGCAATGAGTTCCTCATTCGTAGCTCTTCCTTCCTCTCAACCTCAACACGGTTGTCATCTCTTACGGATTGAATGTCTAATTGGTTGAATGGTCTGTGTCTGAGATACTGAACATCGGACGTGAGACCGGACTGCCGGAGGTCATGGACTTGACTCGTGGCATGAATAGCGTCCCTCGATGATCATCAGGCGCCAACACGCCTTTGGTCTTGGCCATTTCGATCTTGTAGGTGTTACCCCACGGATTCGTATTGGCACTCGCGTATTTATAGCCTATTGAAACAAGTCCTCTTGCTCGCTTTATTTGCGCCTTTTACGCACCGATGTTGAAGACTCGAATGCTGCACGGCGATCTACTACAAGTTCCTCGGCTCGCGCGCGTTGCATCCTTCATGTTGAACAAAGGCACGCACTGCGGAGATCCATTACCGCGTCCGTCCACTAGTAAACCGGTGGCCTTCCATTTCTAGGTTTGTGAATCCTAGGCACACTCGCGATAGTGTGGCAACTACAAATACATCGGCATCGAAATGCCATGTCTTGGAGGACGTCACGTCTATGATCAACTCCGCACTATTTCTTCTTAATGTTCTTTTTGTCCGAACGTTGGCCAGGTCTAGGTTGAGCTTTGCAAAAGTATCCAACAAGATTTTATGCTTCTGGTTCGTACAGCAACTTCCCCACACGACAGCTCAAACGTTGAAGTTACCCGCAGCCACCAACAGCGTTAGACCTGTCAGCTCCATGGTTGCGAGGGCCACCATCTGAGTAAACCCTTCGAAAGACCAACGTGGCGGAGTGTAGGAAATGCAGTAGAATACTCCGTTCAACTTGGCAATAGCGTTTTCTTCGTTTGAGATTGACACAACCTCCTTAACCGGGAACCTGCTCGTTGTCCATATGGCCATCACAGTGGACCTATCCGCTACTCATTTATCGTTTCCGGAAAAAATACGGTAGGGATTCGATACGATGGCTATGTCTGACAACGACTCAGACGCTGCTTGGTGAAGCAGCTGCTGAATCGTGTATCAGTGGTTCATGTTTAATCGTATCATCCCCGTGGCACCTCGGGCCTCACAAACGTGTCCTGAAAGCGTTCAAATGAAATCCCAATGCTTCGGTCAGTGATGTGACCAAAAAGTTGAATCTGCCCAAGTATTTCGTTCAGAGAGCCAAGGATCGGGAGGGACTGAATACGTATAGACCGTTCCGATAATTATAAATACACTTACGATCAACCGTCATTTCAAATAACGTGCAGTATTCAACCAAACGTTGGCTGCGTCCTGTTGATTACATCCAAAAGAAACAGATGCTGTAATTTTTTCTAACATTTAATGCGAAATTTTGAAAATGCGTGGCCTTTCTCCTGAGCAAAGAAAGCGAATTGTGCACAAATGGGGCACCGTGAGTGGTCTTTCTATAGGAAAATTAGCCAGAGAAGAAGGTATAAGTGTCGGAGCAGTTCAAACCGCATTGCGGAAGTATTGTGAAGAGTGCACATTAACTGATGCCCCAAGACGTGGTAGAAAACCCGGGCCTGTTGATCCCACACTGGACAAAAAGGTTAAGGAATACTACAAGCGGCATCCTTCAGTATCAGTACGAGATGTGGCGAGAAAGCTTGGAACCTCGGCGAGTAACGTTATGCGTGCCAAAGGAAGAATGGGTCTGCAGACCCGTCGGAAGCAGAAGCAGCCAAAACGAAATCCAAAACAAGCTGAATCTGTGAAACCGAGAGCTCGGAAGCTGTATGACAAACTTCTGACCAAGAAATGGGGTGTGTTATCATGGATGACGAAACCTACATAAAACTGGATTATAAGACTCTGCCAGGACCGCAATTTTATACATCACCGAAGGGAAAGGATGTCTCTGGACGAGTAAAGGCCATTTACACCGAAAAATTCGGCAAGAAGGTAATGGTTTGGCAGGCCATTTGTGAATGTGGGAAAATATCTCGTCCATTCATTACAAATGACACAATGAATGGTAAAATTTACGTGAAAGAGTGGTATAAAACAAATAATGTCACATGTGTCCCAATAGAGATGAATCCTCCAAACTGCCCTGAAATTCGCCCTATTGAAACTTTTTGGGCTTTGACCAAGATAAAGCTGAGGAAATATGTCAAACCAGCGGACAATGTTGAAAAATTTAAAAAAGATTGGCTTAAAGTGGTAAAAATGGTCGGAGAACACACTGTGCAAAAGCTTATGAGTAGTGTTAAGAGAAAAGTTAGAGAACTCGCGTATCCTACGAAAAATAATCCCAACTTGAATTGAAACTGGAAAGAAAACACTTATTATCTATATTTCAGAATAAAATGACCCGAAAAATCCTGTATTTTATTCAAGAAAGAAGATGTATTTATAATTTTCGGAACAGTCTATACAAAGCGCAGAAGGCTTCAAATCGTGACGAATGGCAAAATACGATGGGAAAGTACACGCAGATACTTCCGAGAGCTTCCGGAGCTACTGTTCTTCACTGTTTAGTACAAGTTCAGGTACAAGATGCTCCGGATGAGGTGAGGAAGCAGAAACTTCCAAAGTTTGCCAAGAAATGCATGTTTTCAGAACGGAGTGCACCGTTCGTGACGATTTTTTTCTGAATACTTTTTTTTATTTAGTACTGAGGGATAACAAGTGAACTATTGTGGGGAGCCCCAAAGAAATTCTCAAAATTCACTCCACCTATGAAAAAATACTTAGTATGCTAAGACAAATACGTGTTCAACACTCTTTTGAATTTTTTTAAAATATCCTTAATGTTCGACTGTTTAAGTCAATCTGTTTAGTTCCGTGTGTTTTGTTTTTACTCAACCCTAAATTAGGTTTGAATTTGCCAAAATAATTTTAAGTTTAAAATAAGTCTTATTTCCAACCGTGTTGTCCGAAAGTAAATTTTCAACAGAAAAACTTTTGAAGAACTCAATTTTCTTACATATTTTCCGATATTTACTACTGGAGGAAATTAAAGTACTTGACCATTAGGGTGTCCCAAAAAAAATCGATGTTAAAAATGTCAAGGTGCTCAGCTCTAAATTAAAAGATAATGTTATTTATAGCATTTTTGTAGAACATTTCGACTTTATGAAAAATTGTTTTCAGGTTGCCCAAACGTGATTTATGAAAAAATGACTTTTTAAGCTACAAACCCACTTTTTTGCACTTTTTTCAATTCTGTTCGATTCCTACATTTTTCCTAATTTTTTTTATTTTTGTGGGGTTGTTTTTGAATAGTTTTCCTGGTTTGGTTCAGCATTGTATGCAGTTTTTTTACTCCCATAGCCCATTAAACGTCACATAAAAATTAATGTTTCTAATAATTTTTAGATAAAACTCTTCAAAACACAAATAAAAAAAATTTTTTAACAAGAACCGAAATTTTCATTGCAAAGAGGGATTTACGAAAAATTACATGAAAAAAGATATTTGATATCTTCTCGGGGAACTGAGATATTGGAATTTTTCTATGTGATGGAAAACTATGCATTTTAACAAATATGTTAAATAACTGTTTTATTTTGGGAGATAAAAAATAACAATGTTCAGAAAACAAATGCAATTTTAGATGGTTGATAACTTAGTAGAAGGTTTAAAAATTCGAAAAATCCTGAAACTTCTCCGAACATACCTCATGGCTATAATCAACATTTGAATCACTATTTAGAAAATTATACGCACAAACGGCAAAATAAAACACTGTGCAATGGAGATATTGAGCTTTAGTGACATTTTTGACATAATGCATAGTTTTCCATCACATGTAAAAACGCCAATATCTCAGCCCCCGGTGAGATATCAAGGATCTTTATTCATGTAAATTTTCGTCTTGAATGCCGCATTGTAGTAAGAATTTCAGTTCTTGATCAAAAAAATTTTTATATGTGTTTTGAAGGGTTTTATCTGAAAATTATAAAGAAAATTCACTTTTTTGTGATGTTCAGTGGGCTCTGTGAGTCAAATAATTGAATGCGATGCTGAACCAAACCATACAAAATATTCAAAAACAACCCCACAAAAATAAAAAAAATATATGAAAAATTTAGGAATCGAACAGATTTGAAAAAAGTGCAAAAGAGTGGTTTTGTAGCTTGAAAAAGTCATTTTTTCATAAATCACGTTTGGGTAACCTGAAAACGACCTTTTAGAAAGTCGAAATGTTCTACAAAAATGCTATGAATAACATTATCTTTCATTTCAGGGCCGAGCACCTTGACTCTTTACAACATCGATTTTTTTTGGGACAGCCTATTTACCATGGAAATCAGTGGTGGTCCTGTTAAATGAATTTAATTTAATAAAGCACCTGCTCGAACAGCTAATCAGTATGCATTCCTTAGTTCGTATTTTACCAAAATAATAAACCTGATGTGATACATTGAGGTCAAACTGCACGCAAACTGCCCTCCAGTTACAAAATCATAAAAAACAAGAAATTCCCTCTCGCAATATTCACCAGAACAACAAATTTATCGATTATCGGTTTCAAATTTTCGCCCGCTAAAATTAGACATCATCAACGGTCAACACTATTTCCCCACCCATGCTTGCGCCCCCGAGTGGTACCCGAACCATAAAGTTTAATTCGACAGCATTACCAGCGGCGAGTCATTATTGGCACCGCAATTTATTATGTCCCATCAGCGAACACAAAAAAAACCCATTTGGGAAAATTGAAATCACTTTATTCTTCACTACACATGCCCGGCCCCAATCTGCCACAGCAAATCTTTTGTTATCGAATTAAATCTTCAGTCTGAACGAACGTTGCTTGAAATTGCATATAACATAATTTGTTTCTTGCCGACATGTTCGGTATGTTCCTCTGGCTGCGTTCGTTGGGAGGGAAAGCTCACCTGGTAGGATGAACCGAAATTGCATCCCAAAATAAAACACATTCCGGCTGCGCTGCACTCTTTAGCAGGTCAGAAAAAAAGAATGCAGATCAATCATAATTATATCAATTTGGACACTGCCCAGCGGGCAGAATGCAACATATACTTCACAACAGGCCGGAACATGAGACGAAAAAAAAGTAAACCGTAAATTTAATATGTTTCGGTTAAGGTTGCAGCCAGCTGGGGCCGCGTCTCGTCACGTGTGCCTCACGACTCACGACCAACCGCGCTTCGCTACGGTCTCGTTTGGCGAAAAGTGACCCCCGCGGGTAAAAACCCAAAAATCGGAAGGAGAACCGGCGAAGACGGTGGAGACTGAGGGAAGCAAATATTTACAACAAGTACTGTTCGCTTAATGATGGGGCTCACGCTGCGACGAGAGCCTCTCAATTTCAGTTCCAGCTCCGTACGTCCTTGTGAGCCGCAGCGCCGGTCAGCACACAAGCAGGGGTCTTGGTCGTGTCCAGCGGAACGTAGCACCCCGTACAACCGAGATGCGCTTTATCGTTGCCTTCTGACGAATGATGCTTTCGTCAGCTTTTCACCGTCGGATGAGGTTTGCCGCTTTTTGCTTTGCTTTTGTTTAGTAAAAACAGGTTCGTCGCTTAGGTGCCTTTGTTTTGTTTTACGAATAGCCTGGAGTTATGGTGATTTTATTAACAATCTTTTATTGATCGATATGTCGTTCAAAGTTACCCCGTGCAACAGCCTCACTCCCGCAGCATGCAACTAACGGGTTTCGAGCTTGGTTTCGGGATTGGAATCGAAAAACGGCCAAGCCCCAGGAAGGAGGAATTTATTAACTGTATTATCTGCGCGGGAAAAAAATTCTGCCAAACGCAGCACCATGAATCACATAAATCTCGCTTTCCACATCTGTCTTCCAATATCGATGCACGCAGAGAGTTATCACGAAGACGGCGAAGACAGCGCGCAAAGTCACGGTAATCAAAAGGGGAGGAAAAAAAAAGAAGACACTTTAATTGATTTTTCAAGTAGATCTTTGCGAACGCTGATGATGGGGAACGGGCTAAATGATGACTCCTCGTTGATAAGGGGTCGTCGAATGAATCAGGAGAATGGAATGACTATGACAGCATCAAAGGAAGGATCAGTGTTTTACAATGTGTTTGATTTTTTTTCTTGCTTCAATAGAGACGCAAGCACAATGTTTAGAATATTCGCAGGTGGAATGGGAGGTTAACGGCCCATGAGTATTCGTAGCACGTGTTTTTAAGCAAATTAAAAGATTTGTTTAGTTTATTCCAATCTACTTATAAAAAAACGTAAACAATTTTCAACTAGCTCGGTTGCTTTCGAGAGAGATTTTTGTAGAAATAGAGGATTGCAACGGTGTATGTCAAAACTTAATAATAATTATGCTTGACATGGCTTCTAAAGGTTCCTCTCAAGCAAGCCTATGTAATTCGAATACACCAAACAGAGCAGTGTGCTTTAAAATCGTTTTAAATATTTTATTCTGTATTCTTTTCTTTGGTTTGTTCCTTGTCACACATCAGCTCTCCCAGAAAAAAAAATTGTTAGTAAATCGAAAGCTTGTCCTTCTAACAAGGATTAAATTTTTGTAAATGAGAAGATGAACATCTCAAATATTTAATACACTTTGTATACTTCGTACGTACTCAATACTTTCGATGAACTGTTTGAGCATACGTTATATTATCAGGAATTAGTTCCAAGCACTTAATATTGTCAGACTGACTTGCAATAACCCAATTAGCCTTCATAACGTGAATCATGTTAGATATAAGAGATAAAGCTCCAAGCTTCTAAGGATAAATGAACAGTTGAGATTGTGCATCCTGGAGACAAATCAGTGACTATGTTCAACTATATGTTTACCTAAAATTTTGATTAACAAAATAGTAAGTTATGGGTTACCAATTATGTAGACAACAGCCCATATTTGTATGGACCGAGCATATTTTGCGCAAAAGAGACCCCCTGGTCCCTTAACTTTGAGCAGTTCAGGAGTTGTGACATACGGCTGGCGAAAAACTGTTCATCAGTAAAAATTAAGACCTCATTGCAAGAGGAAAATTCTTTCAAACAGTTTACTAATCAAAGAAAGCAAACGAGTTGGTCGGCAACCTGTCTCTCCTGCATTCTTATTCAGTTTCGAAACTCGTATATTTTTCGTACGTTTTATCTTAATAAGAAAAAAACATGCAGCTTGGAAACGATTATTGGAAATATCAACTTAAAATTGAATTGACTTCTCAGGATGATTCTTGATGAAATAATTAATTTCATAAAAGTGTTGCTTTGAACATTCTGTCAGGCAAAAATTCGTGAAGCTTGATTATTTACCGGTCTTAGGTTTATGACTATACGTGAAACTATCTACTAGCACAAAGTCGTAAAAATTAGCCAAGCGGGCTTTAACAGCAGTTGCAAATGTGGGCAGAATAATTGGCTGAGGAGGCGCTCTGAACTTTTACTATGAATAATTAACTTGTGTATAATTATTGTAAAAAAATATAATCTGATTGGTGAGTGGCAAAAAATGGTTGGTGATAGATAGTTCTAATCTGTTATCAAAACTTTTATTCTAGAGAAACGTCTCACTATTTGTTTTTAATATTATAGTCTTTAGGAGCAAAATCATCTCAAATGACCTGGAAATACGCAAAAATTAAATCGACCTTTTCTGATTTGAATGAAACTTTGCACACGTGTTTGGCTTAGAGAATTGAGCGTTTTTCAGAGATGGAGAGATTTTTGGACTCAATAGTTATTTTCTGAAAGGGCGTATGCGTTTTGGTTGAAGAAAACTTTGGTTGTATGGAGATACTATCTGAGAATGAGTTGTAAGAAATTAATAATGCCTCATAAAACTAATATAGGGGACTGCTCCATTATTCATCTCATTAAGCCGATATTCACGAAGAATGCATGGATTAAACTCCAAATTTTACGTGCTCTTATGGAATCGTTTAGCATTGTATATTTAGTAAAATTAGCTAGATTTATCCTGAATTTAGTAAAACAAACCATTTTTCACAACGCTTCCATATCCATCTCAAAACTGGAAAAACTGCTCAATTATTCATCTCACGACGCCCCCATATTCATCACACTTTCAATCATGAATGAAACACATTATCATGAACGTAGCCGCAGCTCGTCGTAGTAGGTTACCTAGATATTCGCTGCGATTGTTTACGTGCAAAATTGGTAACCTAGGTAACCATTACAGTGTTGTAGATTTTTGTCAATTATGTCGGAAAAATTCAACATTTTCAGTATGAATTTTTCGTATTAACAAAATTGATTTGGAAATTTTCTTCAACGCAGTGAAAACAGATGAAAATACATACAGTTGAAATTTGGGAATTGTAGAAATTCATCTCATATTTTTCTGCTAATTCAAGCTTGTTTTAGGAAATTCGAGGTGAACATTTCCAAGATTAAAGTATTCTTAGTGTAGTGAGTGATTTTGTTTAGTGATTAAAATGAAAAGGGGTCCGCTAGTGATGAAAGAAACTTTGGTTGGCTGCTGAACGAGTCCCGTTGTAGCCGTATAGAACAATGCGCGGATATTGTTTTCTGAGGTAGGTGATTGAATTAAATGAGTTTTCGAGTACAGATGCCAAACTATAATATCAAATTTAGTGCTTTCAAGTGAGTTTTTGAGGATTAAACTTTATGAGAAATCTAAAGTGAACTAAGAAAAATCTATTCCATGGATTAGCAGATTTGTTCAAAAAGAAAATATGCGTTTTTCCCTGTTTTCAATTGTGTTTTCTTGTTTAATGAGATGAATATATGGGCTGAGATGAATAATGGAGCTGTTCCCCTACACTGTGAAATTTTTTTTGTCTGTAAAAATATTTAAAATAAACACTAAATTTCATTTTTTTTTTCATTTTCATTTTAACCCGTCAAGACCCGGGACGGAACTTGTTTTTTGAAAATGCTCGTTGTCAGCACTGTAACGGCTGATTCGGGAAAACTTAGAATTTTATTCAAGGGGAATAGTTGCTCTAAGTTTTGGTAAAGGTGCCACCCCTCTGGACTCCTTCCCGTATTCGTGAGACACAAATATGTCTGTTTTTTTTTTCTAATTTTTCAAACAGATTGAGCAAACACTAGGAATTTTCATACGTATCAATTGCTGCCTGTATCAAATAATTATGTGAGGTAGATGAATTATGGTATGTAAGTATGAATTTTGGAGTTTCTAAATTATTCCAGTACAAAATAACAAAACCGTTCTTCAAATTTCAAGCTTTACATTTTTGTGGTAACGTTTCCTGAATCCATATGCGATGGAATGTTTATTTTAGCATACAAACAATTTCATTAAAGTTCATATTCAACAAAGTACGTATTTTCATTGAAACCTGATTTACTCAGTCTCCCACGGTAGGTTTCTAGTTAGCTCTTCAATTTTCAAGCTCTATATTTCTAGAGTAACGTCTTCTGAATCCAGAGATGCTGAGAGATTTATTATAGCATTATTATAGCTTGGATTGCGAGTGAATACAATATACACGGATTTGAAGGCAGCATTTAACCGCGTTGATCATGCTATCCTATTAGCGAAAATTGGAAGACTTGGAGTTGCATCTCCTCTTGTTAATTGGATGAAGTCTTATCTTATAGATTGATCTTTATCGGTTCAATTGGGAAATGCTGAGTCCTACAGTTTTGTGAAATTTTCGGGTGTGCCTCAAGGAAGCAATCTTGGTCCACTGATTTTCTTAATGTTTTTCAACGATATCTGTCTGGTTTTGCCACTAGGATGCAGGCTGATTTATGCCGATGATTTTAAATTATATTTGGCAATCAGATCTATTGCTGACTGCCGGAAGCTGCAGAGGTACGTTGACCTTTTCTGCGACTGGTGTTGCAAATATCTTCTGACCATAAGTGTTACAAAATGTTCCGTGGTTTCATTCACCCGGAAGAAAAACCCAATAATCTGGAACTACACAATCAACGGTGAATTACTTAATCGTACAATTGAAGTTAAAGATCTTGGGGTAGACTATCAATTGTCATTCCATGCACACCACTTCCATATCGTTTCAAATGCGAATAAAAACTTGGGTTTATTATGCGAATCGCCAGAGAGTTCAGAAACTCATAATACCCAGAGCTTTCAAAATTGTTTGACCTGGAAATAGGTGGTAAATTTTAAGTTTAGCTGAAAAATTGCGTGAAAAGGTCTAAAAATTTAGATTAAAACTCAAATAACTCAACATGTTTTGGTGATATTCGTACTGTAAATATTTGAAAAAAACTCTGTTTATATCCTTTCATAAACTGCTAAAATATTGAAAATCGGTCAAGAAATGGCTGACTTAAAAAATTGTATGCCCTGAAGTCCCAAAACTGTATTTTAACCATATCTTCAAATTTTTGGAGTGTTTGGAAAATTTCTAGTATGAGCGAATATTACACTCAACAAGACCTTCAACCTACACTAGGTCACTTAAGAAGCTCTTGCGTTTTTTCTCCATTTGTGGCACCGTGAAATAATTGTGCGATAGAAGCCAAAAATTCTGGTTTTCCTAAAAAATATAT
Source organism: Wyeomyia smithii (assembly GCF_029784165.1). Taxonomy (NCBI): domain Eukaryota; kingdom Metazoa; phylum Arthropoda; class Insecta; order Diptera; family Culicidae; genus Wyeomyia; species Wyeomyia smithii. The sequence goes on from NC_073694.1 coordinate 161,920,332, forward strand.
ATCTCAGCTAAATATTCACCGATTTTCACAAAACCACTTTTGTTTGATTCGACATTAACCCTCTAGTGCCCAAGTTAATTTCTAGACGGGCTTCGGTAAAATCACTATGAAGCATTATAAACACTTTTTAAGTATTTATTGACGCTTTTTATAGGTTTGACTGAAGCCCGCCAAATGGCGGCATTGGGCACTAGAGGGTTAAATATACTTTCAAATTTTCAATGTATTTGTAGTATCTTTCTCGCAAAAACAGGTGGCAGATTTCAAGTTTAGTTGAAAAATTGCTTGAATAAAATCTAAAAAATTGGATTTAAACTCAAATAACGCAACATGTTTCAGTGATATTAGTATAAACCTGTATATATTGACGTAGAATACGTCTTACGGAAACATATACAGGGACCCAACTTCAATACAGGAATTTAATTTCAATCGTTTTAAACTCAGTCAGTTTTTCACCGATTTCTGTCATTTTTGCAGCTATTGTACTATTGAAAAGTGTTGAACAGTGTCGCAAGCGCAAATATCGACTTTTGATTGGTCGCTTGCTGCCTTTCCCTAAAAAGGACGACAGAATGGAGTACCTAGTTAGCCGGGCATGCACTCTTTGGGCTATATAAGAGACTGTTCCTCCTGAAGCAAATCAGAGTACTAGCAGCAGGCAGCAGCAGCGGACATCAACACCGATGGTAGTACGCGAAGGCAGCGTGGTTCAGCAGCAGGCAACTGCGGCGGTGGTAGTGGTTAGTTGCAGTTCCTACCTCTTTCAGTTCGGCTTCCCCTCGATCTGAGTTTGACCCCACCAGCGGTAATCCAATTCAGATATCGTTGGGTGAATACAACCCGAAACTGAAAGAGACTCGCACCGCCAGGTGGTTTGAGAAGTCACCATCATCCAGCGTGTGTCGCTAGCTATATAAGGTGTGTGGCTTGCTATATAGCGTGCGTGGCTAGTTGTATAGCGTGTGTGTATGTTCATAGCGTGTATGCATGTCTGTAGCGCGTGTGTGCATGTTTATAGCGAGTGTGGCTTGCTATATAGCGTGTGTGGCTAGTAGCAAAGCGATTAAAATTTTCATATATAATTGCAAATGAATCACCTCATATAGAATTTAATTATCATTGTAAATCATTCACAATTGACAAACACAAGTAACCTTTTTTGACTGATTTGTGTATCCCCAAACCTACTCCCAGAAATACATTGACATAGGACAGGCTGTCGTATTCTACGTTAACTCTGCGGTCGTATCTTATAAACAACCTATCCAACTATTTTTTTAAAGCTCTTCTTTATATTCTTTCCAAAACTGCTAAAATATTGAAAATCGGTTCAGTAATGACTGAGTTAAAAGAAGTTGTATGCACTGAGGTCTAAAATACCGTATTATAACTTCAGGTTTTATGGTGTTTGGAAAATTTCTAGTATGAGCGAATGTTACACTCAACGAGACCTACAACCTACACTAGGTCCCATTAGAAGTTCTAAATCGCTGTAGCACAGTGCGATTGCAGAAAATAGAATACAAGCGAATGATGAGGATATCAATCACTCATGATGTATATAAAATATAAAGTAAAGTAAGTTCTGTAAATTATCCATGCCATGAAAAAATGTTCCATAGAAAATAAAAACTGAAAATGAATATTTAATTAATAAAAGAAGATCATATATTTTAATAAATTTATGTGCTTTTGCTATAGAACCACGGACAAGTTAAGTAAAACGTGTATATTCTTAAATAATAAATATTTTTCAACCTAAATTCAAAATAACTCGAAAACCGATGAATTTAGAATATTAACTACCAAGAGCTGTTTGATTTGAAATGACTGTTTGAATCTTATAAAACTATTAGAACACAAAAATTTTGAAAAATTATTAAATTAGAATTTTTCAAAAAAATTAATCTTTCATCAAAAGTTTGATATTCATTTCTCCATCCTGGACTATTTTTTTCAAAACTACATAAGAACTTCATGTTTCTTGGAATAGAAAAATTTCACTTTTTTTTTTTTTATTAAATCTTAGTTTGTTTTTTTTTTCAATTTTTTTTTTTTGCCAAAACAAATATTTTTTCTTAGTGTATATTTTTATGAGGCATTATTAGTTCCCTACAACTCATTCTCAGACAGTTTTTCTGTGCAACCAACGGTTTTTGAGTTACAATGTTATGAATAAAACCTCTGCCAAAACGCACACCACCTTCTAGAAAATACCTCTTGAGTCTAAAAAATCTCTCCATCTGTGAAAAATGCTCAATTTGCTATGCCAAATGTGTGTGCAAAGTTTCATTCAAATCAAAAATACTTGACGAATATTTTGCGAATTTCCGTGTCATTTGAAATGATTTTGCTCAATTGCACTGCAGATCGATGATTAAATCTCGGCCTGTAGAAGATGTAGAATGTTAATCGCGGGACGATAATTATCGGAAGCGTTAGACGATTGCGATCACTTGAACAATTTTTCAGTCATTCTTTCTGAATCGCAAATATTGACAGTAAAGTGGATTTTTCCTTGTTTTACAAAATGTTGCTTGCTGTTTTCATAAAGTATCTCGATCGAATGTTTAATAAGTGTTGTAAGCTGGCCGATGAAGTTTCATTTAGCTATATGGGCTGTCCATATTCCACGTGGACACAAAAATCGTCATTTTAGATCCCCCTGTCCCCCTTTGTGGACAAGCGTAAACATTGACCTAACCCCCTCCCACCTTTGTCCACGTGGACATTTTTCATAAAAAAGAAGAGTTGAAAAATGTTTTTCTGTGGTTTATTTAGTGATTATAACATGAAAAACATCCCATCAAAATTCACCCGAAGAGGCAAAAATTAACGAAAAAGGGTGATGCAAACGCTTTTGAGTTCAGAAGAAACAAAAAAATATAGCCACAACTCATATCTAGAATGATTGGGAACACCTCCTAGTAAAACAACACAATAGATTCCAAAATCCACTCTAAAACACTTACTGAAATAGTTGTAAATCGCTCGAAACCAAAATGCCTGAAAAACGTCAAACAGCGGAAAGACCACAACACAAATTGTGGAAATCCGTAACTTGATTTCCATGCAAGTTACTTCTTTATAAGAATCAAATAAAAAAAAAATTATCAAAAATTAAAAAGAAGTGGAAACTTACACTCAAACATAGCTTTTTTCAGATTGATTCCACTCGCAAATGAAGGAAGTTTTTAAAGGCAAAGGTAAAGTTTTTTTTTGTTTCGAAACCTAACAAGTGAGACTTTTTTGTCCTTAAAAAATTTTATCACGTTGTTTTTTAACACTTATAGCTCAAATAATCGTCTAGAATCTATAATCTGTAATCAATAGACACAGCCATTCATAGTTAGTTCTAAGCGGTGGAAAGCGTCATTTGTTTTCAGATTTCTAACTTTCGAAATAACTTTAATGCGTTTTTCCTGAACAAAAAAGGAATATTCTATGACGTTGATCATAACACTGTTGTCTATAAAAATTCTGAAAAATTTCTTTTACATCGGAAGACAAGTACCCAAATTCTGACAATTTTCAGTGAGCTGGAATATATTTTTCTAAATTTAAACAAAATATAATATTTTTCAGAATAATTTTCAATAAATTTTGTCCAAAACAAGTGTTATTTGTAATTGCGGTATTTTGGACATGATGAATAATTTTGCACAGAAACCCGATAGAAGTTACCATGATCAAACGGTATTATATCAAAATAGAATCAGTCTCTTAATTAGCATCAATAAAGCCTTAAAAGCAGCTCAAATTTTAATCAACTTTTACCGCAAATTATCACCACAAATAATCGCACATACCTCACAACAGCGTTCCTCCTTCGCACGGAATTTCTCCAAATATGGACCCAGTCCTTCACTAAACACCCGAATATCAACACCTCAACGTTTAGCGCACTGTCTGTCGGTTCCGAAAGAAAACAAAAATATTTCCGTTATCTGTCTGGTGCGTGCAGAATGTCTCGATCGCTCCAAGGCTGCAGCACACTTTCGAGGGCACACGGCACTTTATTTTTGGAACGTCCGTGACTTGCCAACTGGGCTGCGGGAATGTTTGTTTTCCCTCCCTTCTGACCGCAGTCTCTTCAAACAGCGTACTCTGCCTGGTGTGTTTCGCGAAACGTAATCGGAGATCGTGAGGATTCAATTTGAAACAAATGAAAAATGCGAAAAACAACCCTAATTTTCCTGCACTCCGTTTTGGTACGGATATTCACAATGTTGCATTCTCTTCCAACGCAAGTCACTACACAAAGTTGGAATTCTTGGGGTTCACAATCACTTCTTATTTTGTTTGTTCTTCCCAGAACGGATATTCGTTGGTCGGAGGAGAACACTTGATTAAATCACCAACTTGCGGAATTCAGTGCTATTAACCCTAACCCTTCAACCGAACAAGAATCGAGCAGGATTCTATCCTGGATCGTTTCTCTGGCTATCACTAGGTATAAGAACCGACAGCAGGATTCGACACTAACTCAGCTCTACTAGGATGAGGCGGGAACCTTCCGCATTGCGACACCGACGGATACAAAGTATTGGCAAAGCGCTGATTACACCGGGTACTTATATACCTTTCAAGTGGCTCTTCCCGAACGTCGGAAGCGCGCGAGCGAGAACAGGCTAGATCATCTGCAGGGCGAAACACGGACGGACCCGACAAGAACATACACACAAAACCGTTGATGCTTTTCGAAACTCCCAAACCAACCCCGACTCGGCACTGCGCGAGGTGCAAACAAGAAGCGGTGGAAGAGCTGCTCCAGCGTGATCGGATCTCTCGTAGAAGGGGCCAGTCCCGGCTGCCCCGCGCCAAGTCATCGATATGGCGCGCTCTCCCAGACGCGAAGAAAATCGCCAAAAGCGAATTCGCGAATCGGGAAGAGAGTGATCACAAGAGAGAAGCAGAAGAAAAACGAAAGGTAAAATGTTTCGTGGTGCGGAAAAAATAAAGCAAAGAATCAGCTGAAACGAATCGAGCAGAAAAACGGCTCGAAGTTTCGCTATCGTGAAGCTGTTGCAGGGCTTAGCCACCGGGCGTTAAAGCGCAATCTTTGCCGGCTTAAGATTTCGCGAGAACGACGACGCACGGCGTCGTTGGTCGGAGCGCCAACAATGAGCTTACCGGGAACGAACGAGCGGCAGGCTAAAATGTTTACATTAGATGTGCTCGTAAACAAACTGCATGAACGAAGCTCTATCTCTGATGGGATTTATCTGGTTCCTGATGTAAATATAAACAAGGGTGAGGGTTTGATTTTCCAAAAGCTCTGAAAGATCGGAATTACCTTAAAAAAGCGCTCTGTTCTAGCACTTCATATAAAATTTTATGTATTTATTTGATTTTTTTATACAAATCATTGTAGCGTAAGAAAGCAAGAAGTAATGACTTGAAAATTTGCAGTTTCACTAGATATGCAAGCACACTAGTTAGCCAGTAAAATTCTTCCACACTCCGCACTGTGTGGTTTTAGCTTTAGACGCATTCACTCTAGACGCATTCACTTTAGACGCATTAGTAAATTTTGAACGAATCAGAATTTGTAAGTTCAATCATTACCGATACAGTGAGACGTTCAACAGCTAAGTCAAGTTGCACTCAAGTTAGAGGTGAACAGTTTTTCTTCTCAATTATTAAGAGCGCTTATAATTTGGAATAGAGGTTTTCCGTTGGACCATAATTCTTATTTTTCTCAAATTTTTCTTTCCTATAGTATTCTGTATTTGAAACATAAGAGATTGCCAATAATCTTCACATGAGCAGCTCCTAACATTCACTGTTCGCAATTCGTTCATCATAGAATCAAAGTTAGTATGAAATGCATTCAATAAATTGAAACAAAATCTTCTCTGGTGAAGGGAAATTGTACAGATTAAAGTAGGTAAATAGGTCCACAAGAATATGAACCAGCAAAGAAAAGTCCAGTACAAATTAAGATGCCAGCAAAAACATACCCTTATGATAAAGGGATGGTTTGAGCTACAACGCGGAACAACAATTCAATTTTGCGATGAGCGGGGGAAGGAAATGTTGGACGAATGGAGGGGTTTGGCGTTGGTGGTTATTTTGGAAATGGTGAAAATTACACGTAAGTTAGTTCAAAAAGTATTTTCCAATTTTCAATTGTTTTCACAAAACAGTGATGATATATAAATGAAACATATTTTGAAAATTCAAATTTTATTCCTGTCAATTCACTTATATTTCCATCCATGTTTCATCTAGTGTACGTGTATTGGATTGTTCGTCGTACGCATATGAAGCAAAGATGAAATATGGTAAAAGCTGCCAGATATATTATTTTTCTCTGCCGTGCAGTACGCAAAAGTTAACGATTTCGAAGACTTAATATTTTTGAATTTTTTTTTAGAGAGGAACACAAACATTTGCTTTCTTGCAAGCGGATGCAAGCCATGTTTAAAACACACACTTCATCGCAAAACAAACTCATTTAGACCTGCTTGATAGTACCAACCAAACAAACCCATTTGCATCGGCAACTCTGGTCTCAAGGTATTACACCTTTTCATTTCCATGTAAATGGTCATTTTTGCGGTTCTGTTGTTCTTCTGAATAATTTTGAAATGCATTAATTATGATTTCAACGATTAAACAGCTACAAAGCGACCTGAGGGGTAAGTATTTAGTGTTCTACGGGTTGATTATGAGGAATCTATACATATAAAAATAAAGTTCTGTCTGTCTGATCAATATAAACTTGGAAACTGCAGTACCGATCGGCATGAAAAATTGTATGTAGGGATTTTTGGGGCCGGGGAAGTTTATTATAATAGTTTGAGACCTCTATCGTCTCTGGAAGAGAGGGCCCCCGTACAAATGAAACACAAATTCTTGCATAACTCGAGAACTAATCAAGCAAATGAAGCCAAAATTGATACTTTAATGTATCAAGAAGCATAAAAAATTCTATGGTTGTTAGTTACCCTTCCTTGCTCTAGAAGTTAAGGCTCCCATACAAACGAAACACAAATATCTGTTAATCTTGAGATTTATTGGTTTATTTATTGGATTTATTGGGCGGTTCACTAGAGCAAGGAATAGTTGTTTGGTAGTTTGACACCCCTCCCTATTCTAGAACATTACAAATGAAATATAAATTTCTGCATAACTCATAAACTAATGAAGTAAACGAAACCAAATTTGGCACGGGAAGGTTTTTGAGGGTAAGAAATGTTTCTATGGTTGTTCGACACCTCTTCTTTCTCTGGAAAGGAGGACTTTCATACAAATAAAACACAAATTTTCGCATGACTCCAGAATCAAGCAAGAAAATAGAACCGAATCCGGCATGTGAAGCTTTTAGAGACAAAAAATATTTTCATTGTGGTTCGACACTTCTTCCTCTACTGCAAGGTGGAGGGGGTTCCAAACAAATAAAACACAAATTTCTGCTCAACTCAAGACCTATTTAAGCAAATGGAACCAAATTTTTCATGAGAAGATTTTTGGGGACAAAAAATACTTTCACGATGGTTCGTCATCATGTGAAGGTTTTTGAGGGTGATAAATGATTCTATGATAGTTTGACTCCCCTCCCTGTTTTGAAAGAAACACTGTTGCAAACAGCCGCAAGTGATGCACAGAAGCCAAAAATCCACATCAGATACTATTTTGAATATTTAGGTGACGATTTCCGGTTTCTGGGAAACAGCCCAAAATGGCTGAATATCACCCTGTATGGGTGTTTCCGGAACCATAATTACGCGCAGAAACCAGAAATCGACTCCATATGCCAAGATGACGACTTTTTTTCTAAAAAACAACCAAAAAAAAAATATGGTATTTCCATAATCATGATGAGAAGAAACTAATTTAGCTCACCTTGAAAACATCTTCAATATGTTCTGGATTTATAATTGTTATATTTGTTATAATTTAAAAAAATTCATCTGACCGAGTGTGGGGCTCAATGAATAACTGAATACTATAACAATGTCAATAAATTATCACAAAAATTACAAAAAGCCTACCGAACTCGAATTCTATTCTTGTGCACAAGTCATATTAAAAGCGAACATATCTGCCACTGTGCTATAACTGGCCTGGGGGGGTTGAATGGACCATATTGTGCATTCAATTCTAGCAACCCAGGAGTTGTGGAATGGACGTATTGTACAATAGAGCAGAATTCTATGATAGACCGCACTAGAAAGATATACAGCGTTCTAAGACAAAACGGATCATGGAACTCGTTGGCTATCTTGAACATGAATCCCAGTTGACAATTAGCTCTAGCGATGATTTTGTTGTAGTGCGGTTTGGAAGTTAGCGCAGTATCCTAAATAACTCCCAGATCCGAATTTGTGTCACTCTGGATAGAGGCTGACCCGACATAATATAGTCAAATAAGTTTGGCTTCCTTGTCCGATAGATGGAGATGACACTACATTTCTGAACGCTTACATAGAGAAGGTTCTCAGAACACCATTGGCTGAAAATATCCACTAGTTACTGAAGCTTAACGCAGTCCGTAGAATTTCTTATAACTTTTAAGAGTTCAACGTCATAGGCGTTTAGTTTATGCAACCTTCCGGAAGCAGAAAAGAAATATCATGACATGAACATTAGCGGTCCTAGGTTGCTACCTTGCGGGACTCTAGAAACTTTCGTGAACTGTGCAGAAAACCTAATTCCTATCTTAACACAAAAATGTTCGATTCATGAAACTGGAACTAAGCCATTGTACGATGGCAGATGAAACATCGTGTTTTCCAAGTTTAGCTAAAACTATTTACGACTTGTTATTTCAAGCAGATTGAAAATTGAAAACATCTCTAGAAAGACCACTCAACGCAGTATCAACCTGAGCATCGGAAACAGTATGCTCATGAAAATTGCGCTGAAAGCTACGGGCAAATAAAGTACATTTATCAAACCGGGTCCTGCCGTGACAATCGCCAAGAAACATATCCGCTGGTAATCCTTCTTCTTTGCGGTTGGAATTCACGAACGACCAAAATAAGCGTGGATTTCGTAGCTATGTTTAACGATTCAAAATCAGCTCTACAACAATCGAGACACGGAAAGTCACCTATATCTTAGAATTGCACGGGGGGAGTTATAGTAATCGTTATATCTAATGCTGACTGATTCAATGGTGTCACTTATTGCAGCAGGGTCTGCGTGTTTGGAAACAGTTATTAAAACACCACCACCACGCGTCTTGAAACTGTTATGATAATTGCGGACACGTCGGTAGTCAGTGAAAAACTCCCGAAAAGTTGTGCGCTATCAATACGACTGTCCAGCCAAGTTTCATAGTCACATTCGGTAACTGTTACGAAAAAGTCGTCAACTTTGGTCCGAAGTTCACGTACATTTTGATAGTATATCCGAAGTCCAGGGGAATGCTGATCAGCCGAAAGGCTTCGTTCTTTGAACACTGGCGACGGTACGTCAGGTTGTCGAGCACTGGAAGTCAGATACGGATCAGCGGGAAGAACAGATGCTACAAAATTGTACTTTCCGTGAATAACATTTTGGTAGCCTCGTTCCCCACTTCCACACGAAGGACCGGGACGACTGATGAACGCAGGCAGGAAAAGCCCGTTGTAGGAAATAAAAAGAAGAGAACAAAAAGAACATTTCTAGCAGTAGCTACCAGCAAAGAATAGACCAAAATATACCTACAAAAAGAACAAGAGAAGATTGGAACACAGAATACAAAAAACGGGAAGTACAGGAACGAGAATAGAAAAAAAAATCAGCTGCAAGAGCAGAGAAGAACGTTGGAAATGAAGAAACCTGCAGCGATAAAGAAAAAGAAACAGAAAAAAAATCAAAGATACCACGTTGTCCATTCGAGGAGTCTGAATTTGTAATTTGTAATTTGTAGTATTTTAAACAATGGGTCTAGCTTAGGGACCATACCACAATTACCTATTTATTTGTAGCTTTACCTATTTATTTGTAGCTATCACGATGCTGTACAGATTTTGATTCAGAGGAATACGGATTCCGGTTGAAAACTGTACGAATTTTAATTCAATCCCATAAGAGAATACGGATTTTGGGTCTGCACGGTAATACTGAAAATTATGAATATATTGAGAAAAGACCAAAAACATTATTGCGTCACCAAACAGAATAAAACTTTAACAGTCAGAAATCATTTATTTAAATAAGTCTGTCAAATTTATTAAATTATTCGATTGGTTGGACTGTTCAAAATATCACCTACCCTAACTATAATCGATGCGCACTCAAAAAGGTAGCACGAAAGCATATTCTCAGAAGCTAAGCCAGCCACGAACCTTCCGTCGCGCCTAGTCACAGTCATTGGATTGTAGTCTATGTTATCTAAAGTCCCTTGGGCAGCAAAACGGTGTTCGATGGCTTTACAGAAGGCGTGACGACGACGACGACGGCGGCAGCGGCGGCGGTAGTGGAAACCTGACAACAGCAACACAACCAAAGCCGAAGCTACCGCAACACCGTGGCTGCGACCGCGTATAACATTGAACTTGACCAACAGAGAACCGAGAATGCCTCCTCATTCGTTGCATGTATCTGTTTACCTTCCGTGTCCAGTTCAGCACAGCGCCACTACACGATCGCGTACCTACAATCTAGTTATGCTCGCGGGTAAACCTTCCCCGGTCCAATCTCGCTCTTTCTCCGTGCTTCGTGGGGTGGCAGTGGGTGAGCAAAACAAAACAGAAGAAAAGAAACCGATCGGGAGCTTTCGGCTTGCAACATCCGAAGGTGGTTTTGTCGCGCACAAGTTGAGAGACCTTCCGTTCGGCTTGGTGCGACGTAACACACGATCGTCTGCACGCGAACTGTTGGAACGCATGGTACGGAGTAACCGAACGCAGTCGCTCTAATCTTGATCGGACCGAGGTCTCGAATTCGCACGCTCAAACCTGACCGTAAGCTGGCCGGCTCTTTGTTGATCCCCAGGAAGCTCGTTAGAATAGCGATGCTACCGTCTGGCTGGCTTTCCTCGTTTGCGATTTTCGACTTTGGCGCATAAATTTGTATGACTTTAGTGTCAATTAGTGGAACCGGGAGACAATGACAGTGCCGGAGGGCGATAAAAGGTGCCCAAGTTCAGGGACAATTTCCCCCGTGTGTGTGCGCTCGCGAAATGTTCCTTGGGTCGGTTCACTGTCGCGTGCACCAGCAAGCTCCGGGAACGTTTCTCACGGCTTCGTTAGAGTTTCCAGTGGTTTCATTGTGTCTCTGTTGTACGTTTGCTGGGCATGCGGTAAGGTTCAGTCATCAGATATACCGAATGGTATTTTTACCTAGTTCAAAATAAGTTTTTTCGTGATGAGAAATGGAAACTTAATAAATCACACGAAACTGTGTAAAGGCCAGTTATTGCTTACATGATTGCTATAGAAAATAGCTGAATTCACAGTTACTGTGTTGTATCAAAACCGAAACGATTATAAAATAATTCACTGAGCCAGTGGTAAAGTTTATTTATTTACAATTCATCCTCTCATGCCACGTCACTCGTCTTTTGTGATCCCAAGACGATAATTCTATTTATAGTGTTATGATTACGATCTTTCTCATCTAGTGGCGATGTAATGATCTTGTATCGTTTTACTGCAGGCACCTAAGCCATGTTCTTTTGCGTCGACGATGCCACGGCTTCAACAGGACTACTCGTTTCCGAAGGCTTGTCATATGCAAAGTAACCGCCCGTAGGGAATCGAGCGCGTATTTTCTTCTCCACTAGCCTGTGGTTCCATTAATTCCATAGCAAAATTGCGGTGACAGCTTTTCCCTGTCAGTCGATGCAGGCTTCCATTCAGCGGGTGGCAGTGGGCGGAGGGGACTGTACAGCAGGAGAACCCGGCTAGCAGTTCAAGGACGCCTGTCACTTTGGCACTTTTTGCCTTAATTCAATTTTCTCGCCCTGATTCCGAAATAAGAAGAAAGCTCTTCGTGCTCCGGCAAGGCTATTGCGCCAGCAGGGAAACATGAAAAAAAAACGCGCAGCACTCTCTAGCCGGTGCAGTTTCCATTGGCGAGGCTGCTTTTGCATTCACGGTTGTATTGCAGTGAATGTTTTATTTTTCAATTTTCTCTCTCGCCTTTCTCGTTACAGACGACTAATAACGGACGGGAAACAGCTTCAGTTCCAGGGCGCGTTGACGAAGAGGACGACAACGACGACGACAACGATGGCAGAGGTAGAGCCCAAGCTCGGAAGGTGGTGGCGGGACGGTTATTCTTTTTCTCACACCACCCGGGGCAGGGAACTTCCGGTTACCGAGCTGCCAGTGCAAGAGGTCGCACCACCGGGACGGAGAAGCGTGCAGCACTTTTCAAAGACTTGTAAACGTCCTTGCCGTCGGGACTGCTTTGGAGCGCACGAGCGCCGCTGGAGCGTGGCTTTTCCTAGACGTACAGAACGAGTCTTTTATTTTGCCATTATTTATGCAAAATGTGAGCTCCGCTAGCAATGGGATGCACAAAACAAGATGAAATTATCTCGATTCGATTCAACGGACACAAAATGGCAAATATTGGAGTGGCATTTTTAAATTAGAATTTATTACAGCTGCTTCCGGGGAACAAACAGAAGCTCGTCACTGTGTTTGTTGTTCGATGAAGGATGCTCCAAAATGCGATCAAAGAGCCGAGAAACTAGCTAAAATCGGTGTTATTTATTATTCGCTTTTCATTTGTTATTTTGTTGCATTTGATGATGAATTTTATTACAAAAGCTCACATCAATGGACAATGTTATCCTAATTCCCTAACAAAAAAAAAAATGTTGAATTTACTAAAGAAATATACAAAGGGCGTTAAAGTGTCGCAAAGAAATTGCTTGCCGGGTTCGTCGCTTTATAATTATGTTCACAAGAAAACTCATTTGAGTTTCTGGAAAAGTTATTTATTGTTAGGGCATTCAATTGCTCGAGAATGGTTAAAAAGCTATAATCTTAATTTTTTTTCAGATTGAGCTCTAGGATTGAACCTTTGTTTACCAGTATAATCGATCATGAACAATTTCGGGAAAATATTTTATTTGTTCAAGTTTATTCATTTATTTCGTCAATCATATATGTAGACTGGTTACAATAATTTCTAAACTATACACGAACATAAAACAAATTAATTTTGTGTCCTCAGCCTCAAGGACTTGAAATACTGTTTTAGTTTATACCGGGACATCGTAAAGTCAATGGCTTCGCAGTGTTGATTATAAGAATTCATCATACTATTTATAGGTCCATTTTTTGCGTATTCCGTACGATGATAGTTAAGAGCAAATAAACTACGGTGTCGAAGTTGTCGAATGGGTGCATAAAAGTTCAATTTAGAAAGTAGTACTGCTGAGTAACGTTCTGCGAAACGATATCGTTTACAAATGAAGCCATCGCGTACTCTCGCCGTTCTTTTAATGTTTGAATGTCAATCAACATGCAGCGTGCTTCATATGACGGAAGACGATGTGCGGTCCAACCTAGCTTACGAAGAGCATATAGTAGAAATTGCTTTTGTACTGATTCTATTCTTTCTTCATGTACGCCAGGACGAGGAGACCACACAATGCTACAGTATTCCAGTATTGACCTCACATAGGCAATATGCAAAGTTTTGATAGTGTACGGGTCTTGAAAATTGTAGCAGAAGCGTTTGATGAACCCTAACATGTTGTTTGCCTTGTGTATGATAGTGTTATAGTGGTCGATGAAATTAAGTTTAGAATCTAAGATTATTCCTAAATCCCTAACTTTATCACATTTCTTCACATTCTGATCCCCTAATGCAATTACAATTTTGGGCGTTGTTAGTTTTCTGCTAAAGGATATTACATTGCATTTTTTTACATTTAATTCAAGTAGGCTTTTCTTACACCAGATGTAAAATGTGTGGATTTCATTCTGAAATACATTGATGTCTTCTTGACTTTTTATTTCCAAAAACAGCTTCATGTCGTCGGCATATATTAGAACTTTAACATGTTTGAGGATGAAGGAAATGTCGTTTACGTACAAAATAAAAAGAAGTGGTCCTAAGTGGGAGCCTTGGGGAACACCTGAAGTAACTTGAATGGGATTTGACTTTTTTCCATTAAATTTTATTATTTGTTGCCTGTTTGTTATATATGATTCAATCCACTTCAGGAGACCAGACTCAATTCCAATTTTTTGCAGTTAAAAAAGTAGCATTGGTATGTCAATACGATCAAATGCTTTGCTAAAGTCTGTATAAAGAGCTTCAACATGGTTCCCATTATCCATTGCATTCAATGAGTAATCTACGAATTCAAGTAAATTTGTGGATGTAGAGCGGCCTTTGAAGAAGCCGTGTTGTTTGTCAGTTATTCGATTTTTGACTTGAGCAAATATCTTTTCATTGACAGTTGCCTCAAAGAGTTTAGGTATGCAAGAGATAATAGCGATTCCACGATAATTACGTATGTCAGATTTACGCCCAGATTTGAAAATAGGCACTAAAAATGAGCTTTTCCATATATTTGGGAAGACTCCAGTTTCCAACGACATCTTGAACAGCCAGAACAAAGGAGATGTAAGTTCCTTCGAAAGATTTTTCATGAGTGCTGGAGGTATTCCGTCAGGTCCAGGTCCTTTGGAAGGGTCTGAATTTCTCAGACCCTGCAAAACATCCTGTACCTGAAGTTGGTTGACACCAATGTTTCTTGGATATTCTGGATAAAATGCAAAATAATCGCGGTCGCGATTTTCTTCGGAATATATATATTTCCTGGAAAAATTTTGAAAGAGATTGCAATTTTTCTTCGAGTTATCACCAACATGTTCATCGAGTTGCATTATTGATGGAAAATTGTCTGATTTTAGTTTTGTTTTGACGTAATTGAAGAAGTTCTTTGGACAAGACTTAATTTCTAGTTCAGTTTTTGCATTGAATTCTTCAAATGCATCACTGATTGCAAAGTTCAGTTGATCACATATTTCCAAGTAAATTGCTAGATTTTCACTGCTGTTGTGTTTTTTGAAAATTTTGTGGGCTTTTTGTTTGCGGTTTTTTAAATTTTTTATTTGTTTGTTAAACCAGACTGAATGTTTAGTGTTAGCGTGGCGTCGTTTTTTCTTCAATGGAATCTCTTGAGAGATGATGTTGTACAGAATTTTGTAAAAGACGCTAACAGATGATTCGACATTTCCTTCATCTCTAAAAATTTGTTGCCAATTGACACAGTTTAATTTGTTTTTAATATTTGCATAGTTCGCGAGTTTGAAATCAAGGACTTCCTCATACTCACAGTCGTTGGGTCTTTGATATTCATGTAGAAATAAAGAATATTCAATTGCTGTGTGAAAATTTTCGTTTTTCCACAGTGGGTTAACTGATTCGGTCACACAGAAATCTTCATGGATATTCGTTAAGAGTAGGTCCAAATAGCAATTTTCACGGTTTCTTACATGGTTAATCTGGTTCAAACCTAGTTTAGCAATTTCGTCAAATATGAAGTGCAAAGTGATGTTATCTCCAACGACTGGGAGTAGGATGCTTTCGTTTTCAGGGTCCAAGATGAAGTCAGCGGTGTTTTGATTGAAGTCCCAATAGATGTGAACTTTCACTTCTGGAGGTAGTTCAGATAAAAATTTTTCTGCGCATTTAAAAAACTTTTCATACGTTATTTTATTAGCGTTATGTGGAGGAAAGTACACAGAGGCGAATACGTGTGTTTCACCTGCTATGTGCGATTTTATCCAAATGTGCTCGAATTCTTTGAATTTGGGTGCAGCAACAGTTTCTGAATTAAAATTCACAGAGACCGCTATGAGGACTCCTCCGCCTGACTTCTTTTCGGATTCTTGAAGATTCCTTTCATTCCTGAATACATTAAACATATTTCCAAAAATTTCTTCACTTTTGACACTTTTATCCCTGTTTGTTTCAGTCGCCAATATGACTGAAAAGGATGAGCCTAAAAGATTGTTGTAAATTTGTTTCATTTTGGCTGGGCATTTCATGCGATTGAAATTTTGACAATAAACCAAAATTTCAGTCGCATTTTGTGTTGTTGAAGGCGGTGTGTTCGTTCACTGGATAACGATGTCCGATGAGACTGCAGGTCTGATAAAGCGTCATCGCGTGATATTCCCAGTTCTTCATGTACGTCCAGAAAAATTTCACGTAGCAGGCTTAAATCAGCTGGTAGTCCTTCAGCTGCCAACATCACCGATGCACTAATTTTGGTGATTCCTCGAATGCATACCGTTATTGGCTGATCATGCAGGAAAGCAAGGAAAGTTCGTACCGTATCCATAATTTTGTGATCACGCAGCCGTGCTTTCAGATAGCGTTTGTCACCAGCAGCGGATTGCTCCGTTAGTCTGACAATCGGTGGACGCATAGGATCTAGCAGCGGAGCAGTATTTTCCGGTTCTGACTGTGAAGTAGTGCTCTGTGTTGTGCCTTTTTCAGATCGATACGGGTTGATAGTTTCTTCTTTCCTGAAGTTGATGAGTTTTGGAGCAGAAAGTGCAGCATCGGATGGTCGGTTGATGAGGGTGGCCCGGCGAATTGAACTTTTGCTGTGGCTAGTAATTCTTTGTCTGATGCGTTGATACGTTGATAGTTTTGCGTACCGCTGTGCTGGTTGTTTTGTTTACTAGTATGAGTGATTTGTTGTTTTCTTTTTTTACGGTTTCTTTTGGCTTTTTCGGCAGCTTTTTCTTGTAGTCTTCGAGACCGTTGCTTGGCATCATAAGTGGACCAGTCCTGCTTCCATTGCCATTTGTTACCCAGAAATCTCCATCCTGGAGATGTGTGGTCCGCTTTCGGGTAGTAAGATTTTTCAGCTAGTTCTTCCTGAAGATTTTTTTGAGGTTTTGTACTGCATGTGTTGGTCACCTGAAGATTGGAGACAATCCCTGAGACAAATTTCACCACCTCCTCAGTAAGTTTTGAGTCGTTATTTGTATGTGGTTTCAATGACTCAGCCTCTGCGATTGAACTAATAAATTGCTAGTCAGGCTTGAGAGCCATTCGTCAAAATATTTATGTATTTTTTGTGGCATCGTTGAAAACGACTCGCTGATGCCGGTCAATGACGTGTGCAATTTATTGTCACACAATTTTATGTGCTGCCCGACCGCACTGCAAATGTTTTGATTGCTTTTGTTAATCGCTGACAAAGTTTCTTTGACATCATTAAGCAGGTGCTCAATACTGTCGAACAATTCTGACACAAAGCAGAATTTTTTCATATCCGCGGCAATGCGATGATTGGCGTCCGTCTGTCGATGAATTGCCTCCACAAGCTGCTCCTGTTGATGAAGCAGCTTCCGTACGTCAGCTTCCTTCCGGAGAATTTCTTGACATTCCGTACACACTGGCGCCATATAAGATGTGATGAAAAGTTCGCGGTGTCGTTGTACGCCGATACACGCAGCATGATAAGTTCTACTGCATAACTCGCACTTCCAAAGAAAGCGGTCGTCGTTTATGCTGCACGAATTTACACCGCACGGCATGGTTATTTACGTTAATACACTAAGCGGAAGAGTTACGACACGGTCAGCAAAAACACGCGACGTTGTCAAGGTGTGAAAAAAAAACAAAAAAAAATGTATACTATACAAGTTAATTGCGGAGCGAAAAGCAAACGCGTCCGCGCCCGATGGCTGTTCGAGGCGAAAAAAAGTAACACTGGTCAACACATGTGTGTCCCTTAAGCACAAATCAGAATAAGAGAAGTTATTGGTTTTTAGCCATTCGTGTGAATTTTGGTACCCTTACAGTGAATAACTTTTTCAGAGACTCGAATGAGTTTTCTCGTAAATATAAAGATAAAGCGACGAACCCGGCGAGCAACTACTATGCAAACTCTCACGTAAGTGGACGCGGTTTGGTAATGGCTAAGGGCAACAATATTAACAGGAATTGTTAAAAAGATATAATCTTTATAGGGCAGCTAATTCGAGCTTTAGGACAGAACTTTTTCGTTCTGTCGACCAGTGAAATTCATTACAAAGAAAAAAATTGCTACTTTTGGATAAAACGATGGAGAAGATACAATCCAAATCCAGACATAACCAAATCCAAATCCAATCCAAATTCAATCAAAATCCAATTCAAATCCAATCCAAATCCTATCGAAATCCAATCCAAATCCAATACAAATCCAATACAAAACCAATCCAAATCCAATCCAAATCATATCCAAATCCAATCCAAATCCAATCCAAATCCAAATCAAAATCCAATCTAAATCCAATCCAAATCCAATCCAAATCCAATCCAAATCCAAATCAAAATCCAATCCAAATCCAATCCAAATCTAATCCAAATCCAATTCCAATCCAATCCAAATCCAATCCAAATCCAATCCAAGTCCAATCCAATCCAATCCAATCCAATCCAATCCTATCCAATCCAATCCAATCCAAATCCAATCCAAATCCAATCTAAATCCAATCAAAATTCAATCCAAATACAATCCAAATCCAATCCAAATCCAATCCAAATCCAATCCAAATCCAATCCAAATTCAATCCAAATCCAATCCAAATCCAATCCAAGTCCAATCCAATCCTATCCAAATCCAATCCAAATCCAGTCTAAATCCAATCCAAATTCAATCCAAATACAATCCAAATCCAATCCAAATCCAATCCAAATCCAATCCAAATCCAATCCAAATCCAATCCAAATCCAAATCCAAATCCAATCCAATCCAAATCCAATCCAATTCCAATCCAAGTCCAATCCAATCCAATCCAAATCCAATCCAAATCCAATCTAAATCCAATCCAAATCCAATCCAAATCCAATCCAAATTCAATCCAAACACAATCCAAATCCAATCCAAATCCAATCCAAATCAAATCCAAATCCAATCCAAATCCAATCCAAATCCAATCTAACTCCAATAAAAATCCAATCCAAACCCAATCCGAATCCAATCCGAATCCAATCCAAATCCAATCCAAATCCAATTCAAATCCAATCCAAACCCAATCCAAATCCAATTCAATCCAAATCCTTTATAAATCTAACCCAAATCCTATCCAAATCCAGTCCAAATACAAATCCAATCCAATTTAAATTCAATCCACATCCAATCCAAATCCAATCAAAATCCAATCCGAATCAAATTTAAATACAACAAAAAATCCAATCTAATCTAAATTCAATCAAAATCCAATTCAAACCAATCTAAATTCAATCAAAACTCCATCCAAATCCAAACCAAATCTAATCCAAATCCAATCAAAATCCAAATCCAACCCAAATCCAATCCAAATCCAATCCAAGTCCAATCCAAATCCAATCCAAATCCAATCCAAATCCAAATCCAATCCAAATCCAATCTTAATCCAATCCAAATCCAAATCTAATCCAAATCCAATCCAAATCCAATCTAAATCCAATCAAAAGCCCATCCAATTTCAATCCAAATCCATTCCAAATCCAAACCAAAGCCAATCAAAATCCAATCCGAATCAATTTTAAATACAAAAAAAAATCCAATCCAATCTTATCTAAGTTCAATCCAAATCCAATCCAATCCAATCTAAATTCATTCCAAATCCAATCCAAATCCAATCTAAAACCAATCCAAATCCAATTCCAATCTAAATTCAATCCAAATCCAATTCCAATCTAAATCCAATCGAAATCTAATTCCAACCTAAATCCAATCCAAATCCAAATCCAATCCAAATCCAATCCAATCCAAATTCAATTCAAATCCAAATCCAATCCAATTCCAATCTAAATTCTACCCAAATCCAATCCAAATCCAATCAAAACTCAATCCATATCCAATCCAAATCCAATCCAAATCCAATCCAAATCCAATCCAAATCCAATCCAAATCCAATCCAAATCCAATCCAAATCCAATCCAAATCTAATCCAAATCCAATCCAATCCAAATCCAATCCAAATCCAATCCAAATCCAATCCAAATCCAATCCAAATCCAATCCAAATCCAATCCAAATCCAATCCAAATCCAATCCAAATTCAATCCAAATACAATCCAAATCCAATCCAAATCCAATCCAAATTCAATCCAAATACAATCCAAATCAAATCCAAATCCAATCCAAGTCCAATCAAAATTCAATCCAAATCCAATCCAAATCCAATCAAAATTCCATCCAAATCCAATCCAAATCCAATCCAAATCCAATCCAAATCAAATCCAAATCCAATTCAAATCCAATCCAAATCCAATCCAAATCCAATCCAAATCCAATCCAAATCCAATCCAAATCCAATCCAAATCCAATCCAAATCCAATCCAAATCCAATCCAAATCCAATCCAAATCCAATCCAAATTCAATCCAAATACAATCCAAATCAAATCCAAATCCAATCCAAGTCCAATCAAAATTCAATCCAAATCCAATCAAAATTCCATCCAAATCCAATCCAGATCCAATCCAAATCCAATCCAAATCAAATCCAAATCCAATTCAAATCCAATCCAAATCCAATCCAAATCAAATCCAAATCCAATTCAAATCCAATCCAAATCCAATCCAAATCCAATCCAAATCCAATCCAAATCCAATCCAAATCCAATCCAAATCCAATCCAAATCCAATCCAAATCAAATCCAAATCCAATCCAAGTCCAATCAAAATTCAATCCAAATCCAATCCAAATCCAATCCAAATCCAATCCAAATTCAAACCAAATACAATCCAAATCCAATCGAAATCCAATCAAAATCCAATTCCAATCCAATCCAAAACCGATCCATATCCAATCCAAATCCAATCCACATCCAATCCAAATCCAATCCAAATACAAATCCAATCGAAATCCAATCCAAACCCAATCTAAATCCAATCCATATCCAATTCCAAACCAATCCAAAACCTATCCAAATCCAACCCAAATCCAATCAAAATCCAATCCAAATCCAATCCAAATTCAATCCAAATTCAATCCAAATTCAATCCAAATCCAATCCAAATCAAATCCAAATCCAATCCAAATCCAATCCAAATCCAATCCAAATCCAATCCAAATCCAATCCATATCCAATCCAAATCCAATCCATATCCAATCCAAATGCAATCCAAATCCAATTTAAATCCAATCCAAATTCAATCCAAATCCAATACAAATCCAATCCAAATCCAATCCAAATGCAATCCAAATCCAATTTAAATCCAATCCAAATTCAATCCAAATCCAATACAAATCCAATCCAAATCCAATCCAAATCCAATCCAAATCCAATCCAAATCCTATCCAAATCCAATCCAAATCCAATCCAAATCCAATCCAAATCCAATCCAAATCCAATCCAAATCCAATCCAAATCCAATCCAAATCCAATTCAAATCCAATCCTAATCCAATCCAAATCCAATCCAAATCCAATCCAAATCCAATCCAAATCCAATAAAAATCCAACCGAAATCCAATCCAAATCCAATCGAAATCAAATCCAAATCCAATCCAATCCAATCCAAATCCAATCCAAATCCAATCCAAGTCCAATTCAATCCAATCCAAATCAAATCCAAATCCAATCTAAATCCAATCCAAATCCAATCCAAATCCAATCCAAATCCAATCCATATCCAATCCAAATCCAATCCAAATCCAGTCCAAATCCAATCCAAATCCAATCCAAATTCAATCCAAACACAATCCAAAACCAATCCAAATCCAATCCAAATCCAATCCAAATCCAATCCAAATCCAATCCAAATCCTATCCAAATCCAAATCCAAATCCAATCTAATTCAAATCAAATCCGAATCCAATCCAAATCCAATCCAAATCCAATCCAAATCTAATCCAAACCCAATCCAAATTCAATCCAAACACAATCCAAATCCAATCCAAATCCAATCCTAATCAAATCCAAATCCAATCCAAGTCCAATCCAATCCTATCCGAAATAAATCCAAATCCAATCTAAATCCTATCCAAATTCAATGCAAATTCAATCCAAATCCAATCTAAATCCATTCCAAATCCAATCAAAATCCAATCCAAATCCAAATCCAATCCAATCCAATCCAAATCCAATCCAAATCCAATCTAAATCCATTCCAAATCCAATCAAAATCCAATCCAAATCCAAATCCAATCCAATCCAATCCAATCCAAATCCAATCCAAATCCAATCTAAATCCAATCCAAATCCAATCCAAATCCAATCCAAATTCAATCCAAACACAAACCAAATCCAATCGAAATCCAATCCAAATCAAATCCAAATCCAATCCAAATTCAATCCTAATCCAATCCAAATACAATCTAACTCCAATCAAAATCCAATCCATAACCAATCCAAATCCAATCCAAATCCAATCGAAATCCAACCCAAATTCAATCCAAATACAATCCAAATCCAATCCAAATCCAATCGAAATCCAATCAAAATCCAATCCAAATCAAAATCCAATCCAATCCAATCCAAGTCAATTCCAAATCCAATCCAAGTCCAATCCAATCCAATCCAATCCAATCCAAATCCAATCCAAATCCAATCCCAAACCAATCCAAATCCAAATCCAATCCAATCCAATCTAAATTCATTCCAAATCCAATCCAAATCCAATCTAAATCTAATCCAAATCCAATTCCAATCTAAAACCAATCCAAATCCAAATCCAATCTAAATTCAATCCAATCCAAATTCAATCTAAATACAAATCCAATCCAAATCCAATCCAAATCCAATCCAAATTCTACCCAAATCCAATCCAAATCCAATCAAAACTCAATCCAAATCAAATCCAAATCCAATCCAAAACCTATCCAAATCCAATCCAAATCCAATCCAAATCCAATCCAAATCCAATACAAATCCAATCCAAATCCAATCCAAATTCAATCCAAATTCAACCCAAATCCAATCCAAATTCAATACAATTACAATCCAAATCCAATCCAAGTCCAATCCAAATTTAATCCAAATCCATTTCAAATCCAATCAAAATTCAATCCAAATCCAATCCAAATCCAATCCAAATCAAATCCAAATCCAATTCAAATCCAATCCAAATCCAATCCAAATCCAATCCAAATTCAATCTAAATACAATCCAACCCAAATCCAATCCAAATCCAATCCAAATTCAATCCAAATTCAATCCAAATTCAATCCAAATCCAATCCAAATCAAATCAAAATCCAATCCAAATCCAATCCAAATCCAATCCAAATCCAAATCCAATCCAATCCAAATCCAATCCAAGTCCAATCCAATCCAATCCAAATCCAATCCAAATCCAATCTAAATCCAATTCAAATCCAATCCAAATCCAATCCAAATCCAATCCAAATCCAATCCAAATCCAATCCAAATTCAATCCAAACACAATCCAAATCCAATCCAAATCCAATCCAAATCCAATTTCAATCCAATCCAAATCTAATCCAAATCCAATCCAAGTCCAATCCAAACACAATTCAAATCCAATCCAAATCCAATCCAAATCAAATCCAAATCCAATCCAAATCCAATCCAAATCCAATCCAAATCCAATCCAAATCCAATCCAAATCCAATTCAAATCCAATCTAACTCCAATCGAAATCCAATCCAAATCCAATCCAAATCCAATCCAAATTCAATCCAAACACAATCCAAAACCAATCCAAATCCAATCCAAATCCAATCCAAATCCAATCCAAATCCAATCCAAATCCAAATCCAATCCAATTCAAATCCAATCCGAATCCAATCCAAATCCAATCCAAATCCAATCCAAACCCAATCCAATTTCAATCCAAACACAATCCAAATCCAATCCAAATCCAATCCTAATCAAATCCAAATCCAATCCAAGTCCAATCCAATCCAAGTCCAATTCAATCCTATCCGAATCCAATCCAAATCCAATTTAAATCCTATCCAAATTCAATGCAAATCCAATCCAAATCCAATCTAAATCCATTCCAAATCCAATCAAAATCCAATCCAAATCCAAATCCAATCCAATCCAATCCGAATCCAATCCAAATCCAATCCAAATCCAATCCAAATCCAATCCAAATCCAATCCAATCCAAATCCAATCCAAATTCAATCCAAATCCATTCCCAATCCAAATCCTATCCAATTCCAATCCAAATCCAATCCAAATCCAATCCAAATCGAATCTAAATCCAATCCAAATCCAATCCAATTCCAATCCAAATCCAATCCAAATACAATCCAAATCCAATCCAAATCCAATCCAAATCCAATCCAAATCCAATCCAAATCCAATCCAAATCCAATCCAAATCCAATCCAAATCCAATCCAAATCCAATCCAAATCCAATCCAAATCCAATCTAAATCAAATTCAAATCCAATCCAAATCCAATCCAATTACAACCCAAATCCAATCCAAATCCTATCCAATTACAACCCAAATCCAATCCAAATCCAATCCAATCCAAATCCAATCCTACTCCAATCCAAATCCAATCCACATCCATTTCAAATCCAATCTTAATCCAATCCAAATCAAATCCACATTCAATCCAAATCCAATCCAAATCCAATATAAATCCAATCCAAATCCAATCCAAATCCAATCCAAATCCAATCCTACTCCAATCCAAATCCAATCCACTTCCAATCCAAATCCAATCTAAATCCCACGGAACGCGACGAGAGACAGGACACAACACTTATTGTTCTTACAAAACATAAAAAAGGAATTTAATTTTCCTTTTTAGTCGACCGGTTTCAGGCAGCGATCTTGCCCATCAGCTGGACGATGTCCGTTTAGTTGCGCATAGTAGTTGTTGTTTTCTAGATATCACAATTTCTCCCCTGTTACAGCTTCGTCAGGTGGAAGAGCGAAGAGAGTATTGGGGGATCATCCTCATTCATTAATGGATTATCGGCAGCGGTGATGTACATTGATTCCCATGCGTTTAGGTTCGATGTTTTTCGTACATTTTTCGAATAATTTTGCATTTCCCCAGTCGATGGCATGGTTTTGGGATATAGTGTGTGCTGCCACACTCGATTCATTAGCCCGATCGTTGTCAACTGCACTCTTATGCTCTCGCAGTCGCACTTTGAATTTTCGTCGTGTTTGGCCAATGTAAACCGCGGAGCAGTTTTTGCAGGGGATTTGGTAGATACCTGATTTTTCATCCGGGGGTACTTTGTCTTTTGAATTACACAACAGATCTTTCAAAGTGTTTTCACTTTTGTAAACAGCATAGAAGTCATGTTTCTGTAGTACGGATTGGACGGGATTAGTTATTTTTGGGTAAAATAGAAGACTGATTCTATGCTGTTCTTCTTTTTCCGATTTTAGTGTTGTGCAATTTAGCCTGTGTTTTTTTCCGTTCGTGTTTTCGGAGAATTTTGTTTACGAAGTCTTTGTCATACCCATTCAACTCAGCAGCTTTATGTATCCTGTTTCTCTCGGTTTCAAAATCTTCTCTGTCCATCGGTATGTTGTATAGGCGGTGTGCCATAGAATGGAATGCTGCTTGCTTCTGGGCGCCGTAATGATTGGAGTCGGATGTTATGTATCTGTCTGTGGCTGTTGGTTTTCGGTATATTGAGAATTTCAGTGTGTTATCTCCGTTTCTCTTTATCGTCAGATCCAAGACGGGCAGAGATCCATCGGTTTCTTTCTCTACCGTAAACTTTATCGTTCTATGACGGGAGTTCAACAACTCGAGTGTTTGTATAAGGTAGCGTTCTTTCACGACTGCAAAAATATCGTCCACATAGCGTTTCCACACTCGAGGAAAGTATTTCTCGGTCGATAGTGCCACCTCAAAGTCACTCATAAAAAGGTCTGCCAAAAGTGGGGATAACTTGTTGCCCATACTGAGCCCAAATACTTGCCTATAAAACCTCCCCCTGAACGAAAAGAAGTTTTGGTTCATACAGGTTTCGGTAATCAGCAGGTATGCTTCGATGTGAATAGGTGGTGCTTTCTTCCGTTCTAGGTGTCTGCGCAAGCTGTTCAATGCATCAGTCACTGGTACGCTGGGGAATAGAGCAGTGACATCAAATGAAACTAGAGCTTCACCCCTTCTTATCTCTACATCTTTAAGATAATCCACCAGTTCTACGGAGTTTTTAACACTCATCCCGATCAGAAGAAAAAAACAAAAATGTAACAGAAGCTGATAGTTTGTTACGGGAAAAACCTTACAGGCTGTGTTTTCAATTAGATCCCGTTGGGTGTTAAAATAACAGAAATTATAACAGAAACAATTCTACTAGTATTAAGCACATATCAAAATTTGCAACTAATGTATCAGCTTTCTAACAAAATAAGATAGTATATAGAACAGTATAATAACAAACATTGTTAGAAACAACAGCTTTTGATAAAAACGAAAAATTAGTTAGACTTGTTTCAAAACTACTTCATTCCAGGATTTGTTATTATAACTCATTCAGATTCAATTTTGTTATCAAAGTTATGAGGAAAAATACAAAATTGTATCAAAATATGTTATTTGTATCTCGCGTTGATATAATTTTGTGATTTTTCAGTTATGCTCTTCTGATCGGGATACCATGTGTTACGGGGTAATTTTTCATTTCGTCCACCACCCATGCAGCCATTTTTTCCGTCGGTGTGCAAATGTTTGACGATATAGGGCGCATCGCCAGTGGACTTTTATGGATTTTTGGCAGGCAATACAAGGACGCAACTTTCGGGTTGGGGACATGAAACTTACGTTCTAATTTATCCTCTCCCATCAGACGCGCAACCTTTTGCCGAACAGTGTTAGCTTCTTCTGTCATTGTATTGAGTGGATCTTTGGGTTTCCCGTTTTTAAACTTGTACTCTTCGTACGGGCCAGCAGCGATCATATCCAAAATGCGAGCATCGTAATCTTGTTTATCCATGATCACCACTGCATTCCCCTTATCCGCACGAGAGTATACAACATCACGGGCCTTAAGCTGGCGTATTGTACACCACGCATCAAAACTCAGCTGTTTATCGTTCTTCTGTGCGTGTGTTACATTCGACATACAACGTTCAACATCATGACGAATTGCTGATTTAGATGCGAAACTGTTGTACTGAATGAATACTGTTGTACATAGCATTCCATTCTATGGCACACCGCCTATACAACATACCGATGGACAGAGAAGATTTTGAAACCGAGAGAAACAGGATACATAAAGCTGCTGAGTTGAACGGGTATGACAAAGACTTCGTAAACAAAATTCTCCGAAAACACCAACGGAAAAAACACAGGCTAAATTGCACAACACTAAAACCGGAAAAAGAAGAACAGCATAGAATCAGTCTTCTATTTTACCCAAAAATAACTAATCCCGTCCAATCCGTACTACAGAAACATGACTTCTATGCTGTTTACAAAAGTGAAAACACTTTGAAAGATCTGTTGTATAATTCAAAAGACAAAGTACCCCCGGATGAAAAATCAGGTATCTACCAAATCCCCTGCAAAAACTGCTCCGCGGTTTACATTGGCCAAACACGACGAAAATTCAAAGTGCGACTGCGAGAGCATAAGAGTGCAGTTGACAACGATCGGGCTAATGAATCGAGTGTGGCAGCACACACTATATCCCAAAACCATGCCATCGACTGGGAAAATGCAAAATTATTAAAAAATGTACGAAAAACATCGAACCTAAACGCATAGGAATCAATGTACATCACCGCCGCCGACAATCCATTAATGAATGAGGATGATCCCCCAATACTCTCTTCGCTCTTCCACCTGACGAAGCTGTAACAGGGGAGAAATTGTGATATCTAGAAAACAACAACTACTATGCGCAACTAGTCGGACATCGTCCAGCTGATGGGCAAGATCGCTGCCTGAAACCGGTCGACTAAAAAGGTAAATTAAATTCCTTTTTTATGTTTTGTAAGAACAATAAGTGTTGTGTCCTGTCTCTCGTCGCGTTCCGTGAGTGTTATCGGGGTTCTTACGTTGGAACAAACCAATGAATATTGTCCAATCTAAATCCAATCCAAATCCAATCCAAATTCAATCCGAATCCTGTCAAAATCAGATTCAAATCTAAACTCACTTCAATATCAGTTTTATTTAATAATTTAATAATTTATTAATTTAATAATTTAATTCAAACTGTGTTTTAAGGCTAAGTTTCTCAGTGACTACCCGATCTAAAACTAAAAAACTAAAAAGGAACTAAAAAATTTCAAAATTCTATCAACGCGAGATACAAATAACATATTTTGAAACAAATTTGTATTTTCTCCATATAATTTTGATAACAAAATTGAATCTGAATGAGTTATAATTGCAAAACCTGAAATGAAGTAGTTCTGAAACAAGTCTAACTAATTTCTCGTTTTTATCAAAACCTGTTGTTTCTAACAATATTTGTTATTATATTGTTCTATTTACTATCTTATTTTGTTAGAAAGCTGATACGTTAGTAACAAATTTTGATATGTGTTTGATACTAGTAGAATCATTCCTGTTATAATTTCTGTTATTTTAACACCTAACGGGATCAAATTGAAAACACAGCCTGTAAGGTTTCTGTCGTAACGAACTAACAGCTTCTGTTACATTTTTGTTTTTTCTTTCTGATCGGGTAAGTTTAACCTAAATGTTTCAAAATGCTATAAAATTTCTGCTCTTCCAGATGGTACGATGCTGGCCTAACAATCAAGCCATGGTGGGTTCGTGCCTTGTCTCGGGAGAAACTTTTAGCGTCGGTAGGATCGTAGCGCTAGCCACGCAATTGACCGCCAAGTCTGTGTATAATGAATAGAAGGTCGTGTTTCGAATTGGAATAATAGCACCAAGGCTTTGCTTCGCTATTAAATTTCAAGCCCATTTGCTGTAGACACATACGTGAATAATTTCGAAATAGTTCATGAATTTATTAGAAATAAATTCAAATATGAACAACCGTTTGAATATAGCTCATGCCGTTTGAAAAAATCCAGGACTCAATAATTGATTATTTACTACTATTAATTTCAGGATAATTTCTTAATTTGAAAGATTTGTTTCAAAAGTGTCTTTTTCATCTCTTTACTGCAAGCCACTTTATTTTGTTTTGAAATTCATATTGTTAAAATTTTGCACGAAATGCGATTTATTTTATTTCTAATTCGCATTTGGGCCTATTTTCAATTTTGGAAATATATATGACTTATTTTTTTGATTTAACAAATTCGTAGATTAATATCTAAACGTAGAACAAGTTAATGAATTCATCTCACATAATGCTTAAGTAAATAAACGTGAAAGCTAGGTAAACCAAAAAGGACATATTCATTCAGCTATGGTGGTCTTTTTTCATATCTAGGGTTCATCTGTTAGAATATTAGCGAGATATTATTGAGCTGCTACAGGATTTTCTCAATTTTAGAAGATTTTTTTTCTTTTTTCTACTCAAATCTTTGAATCTAACTTCGTGAACATTCGTAATAAATTTGGAAACTCCCCTCCTCTCCACCCAAACCCTTACGTAATTTTTGGATGACCCCTGAAAGCTTGAAATTGTCCGAAATGTAAATCAACTTAGCGTAGTTGTCGACTATATAAGAGAGAAGTGTAAATTTTTATATATATCCTCCTGCTCACTATACGAATAGAACCATATCGCGTCCCGGTAGTGCTGCGATTCCTAATTTGCGATCTAATCTCGGCGTAATGGATTAATAATGTGCCACTGGGTATGGTCACCAGGGCGGCCGGTGAAGGTGAATTATGCGCATTAATTAATCACCCTTTCCGGGCACGAGATACGCCGTGTCCTTAGCAAGTTGCCCTTGCGCTAGGTTTCGCATCTGGCAGCGTACGGGCCAGGCACGCAGAAAAGGCAGACCAAAGTGCGAGGGCAAAGTTTAGAGCGACAACGCAGTGCTCTCGTTCTTCCACGGTTACCTAATTACACCGTCATCGTCATCATCATCAACGTCATCATTATCAGCGTCGGAAATCACTTGCCTGTTTTTTTCTCTCGCTTCATAAATTTTAGTCCCTTTGTGAAAAAAGCAGCACAAATAAATTGGTTCAAATTGATGCACTTAACAAAGTAATTTTCCCACCGGGATGCGCAAACCCTCTGCATTACTATCAAGCGGCAGCCACCAGCATGCTGGACAAGCGGAAAAGTGGAAATGAGTTCATAGCGAGTCCTTGCGCTGCTGGTGCACCATAAACACGTATCGGAATTCACCGGCTGAGCTTGGCACAACCGTTGCTAGCCTCCCAGTGGCAAAGTGTGACTATGTTTTTACTCGGGAAGCAGCAGTAGCAGCAGGAGATTACGTTTTTTTGTCCCGCAAGACAAGCGACCACCACCTCAATTAGCCGAGACAAATCGAATAAGAACTGCAATTGCCTCACAATTAATAGCTGCGCGTAAACAGGTTAAGTCAATAAAATAGTAGAGAAATTAGTTCTCTTAAAGGTCAGGAAGAAGTTCGAAATTAATTGTATTTGAAAAATGTAGCGATCATTATTTAATTGCAGCGTTGCTGCTCCGATCGAATGACAAGTAATGACGATTAATAGGAGGTTTGCCCTCCCCGTGGACTAGAAGGGATTGACTAATGGCAGGGGAGAAGAATGGAGGTTGGAAACTGGTTTGTCATGGTTTAAGTTTTCGGAAATTGTTTCCATCAAAATCGATGTGAATTTATCCCGCAGGTGTAAAATCTAATTGCTGGATAATTCCGCTTCCATGGTAAGGTGATGCTACAATTTTAGTATATAAATCCACCATCTCATCATAACAACTCTGTTGTAGCAAAACAAAAGCCGGAGGTGTGATAATTGGTCTTGCATGTAAACGTTTCGACGATAATTTCTTGAATATTACCACTTTGTTGTCGAAGATGCGCAATTGCTGTAATCGTTGTGACTGGCTTGAGGTAGCTTAGCTTCAAACAGTAGCTTGACCTTCAAACAAAACGGCATTGCGGTGTATGGTTGCGGAATTAACCATCAACAGAAAGAGCATAAACGTTACCATCAGTCACTCTCATTCTAATCCCAAACTTTCGAATGGACCAGAATGGTACACGGTCGAAAGACCGGTAATTATATTAAATTATTTTACATGTAAGAAAAAATATGAGTCCGGTTCAAATGTTCGATCATCGCAGGTTGAATCAGTAAATCACTGGGTCCGGTTTTTCCGCGGAACCCGGACCACAAGAATAATGAAAGTTCATCGACCTTCGGCAAGAAATATTAGGCGCACTCGCTGGCTGCTTGCTGGTTCGCAATTGGAGGGGCAAGTACTGAAAGCATGTAGGTAATTATCTGATAGCCAAATTGCCGACGGCAACAGTGGTGACGCTCTCGTATTCGACTTACTAGGTAGTAATTTTTCCACCGTCATACCGGGATCCGGATATCGCTACACATCATCTTGAACAACGTATCGTAGATTGAATAATTTCTGGTGGTGATTCTATCTCGGCTCATTAACGCGTTCCTCGCAGCTTCACTCGCCAGCTGAGTGGCGAGAATGTGGAAATTTTACACACTTCCGAGTGAAGTTCTTGGGCACTGTGGTAATGCGAATAAAATTGCCATGATTTCCGGTTTAAGCAAAACTAGTTATTCCAGAATTGAACTAAGCTCTCAAAGGTATTTTGATTGTGTTGACTAATGGAATATTTCATTTGAATTCGATACAATTAATATTGGAATTATTATCACACCACATCACAGTGCATAATTGTCCAGAAACCGAATTTAGGGGGAGATTTGCATCTAGAACTCGAAAGCAAAAACTTTCTTTTACAAAGTTGTTATAAAGAACAAAATGCTCATTT
This sequence comes from Wyeomyia smithii, assembly GCF_029784165.1. Taxonomy (NCBI): domain Eukaryota; kingdom Metazoa; phylum Arthropoda; class Insecta; order Diptera; family Culicidae; genus Wyeomyia; species Wyeomyia smithii. The sequence goes on from NC_073694.1 coordinate 161,952,038, forward strand.
AAAAATTATCAAGAATTAGGGCGACTAAAATTTTCGATAAAATTAGGTATCTAACTTTTTTATCTCTGTAGATAGAGAATAAGTTGTGCTATGATGTTGTAGCCACATTACTTTCAAATAACTTTATAGAAAAAAGTTTTCCTCTATCTTTCAAATTAAATTGCGAATTTTTTAATATCATTTTTTACATCAAATCTGTCTTCGAGCAACTTTTGATGCTTTTTAAGGCAAATAATTTGCAATGCTGATATCGTCAAAATGGTTGATGTTTTTCATGAAAATATGCCTTTTTCATTTGTTGATCATTCTTCTAGGGACAAACATGTAAAATATCTATTGGTTTCATTTTGAAGGGCACAACAACCAAACAATAAAATACGAGTTTGATTATTTTCGACGAGGATCCAGTCAAGTTTTAGCACAATTGAAGCACTTTGAGTGACCATTCCAATAAAAACCGCTTTAATCGATATATATTATTTTCAAAAGTTCATTACTTTTGAACCAGTTCATCGGTTCAATCTTTTTGGATTAAATTGAAGATGATGATGATGATGAAGTAAGATATTATATAGAGTCATACAATGTAACCAGTTGGCAAACAAATAACGGACTGGTTAATAATACAGACATAATAACCCTTCAAAAGAATACCAATAATTTAACAATGAATAAAAAAACGATTTTCCAATACCATCATGGATCGAAGGCTCATCCAGAACGTTTCCAACCCGAAAATTATCTGGACTTGGTTGGGAATTGAACCTAACATTTAGGAGTGTTAACTAATCAGAATTGATTCTGGATAACGATCCAAAACTACGATAGAGATCCTGTGATACTATAGTTCTCGATAACGAGCTTTACTGTTCACAGGCAAACCCAAGCCTTTTCAGTTTTTTCTCCCAACCCTTTGTTAAAAATCGTAAAAACAGATAAATATCATAAATCAGAATAACAGCATATATATTATTTCAAACCAAAAAGCAACTTTTCAACCCGATATGCTTTTTGTTTCAATTTCAGGGGTTTAATCCTGATGTACTCAATATCCAGATTGTCTATGTCAGTCTACGCGCGCGAGGCTCAAACATATTATACAACTAATTTAAACATAAATTCATCATCATCAGTGAACATAATAACTTAGTTTACCCAAAAAATGAAAAAATTCAAATAAATTTTACAATCTTCGTCATTAATTTACCAAAAAATCTATATAATCTGTCTACAAAACAGACTTTATGTGTGAAATACAAAGCCTTTTAAACTCCGCCATTCTTTATGCACGTTTTACCTGTCTTGGCGTCAGATTGAAAAAAAAAAGATTTCTTTGTATAACAGAGAGTTCTGTTATCTTCCAAAAAGAAAATTTGGTGTTCTAGCATCATCCGCGTTTCTAGTGTTGTACCTATGAAAATCACTTCCCCTATCAATTCGATTACTCAAATAGCGAGGTAGCATATTATTAAAAATTTTATATAGAAACACCATTGTCAGCAAATATACTCTTTGCTTCACAGAAAGCCATTGCAATGCGTCCAGCATAAAATTCTAGGAAGTGTATCTGTTACATCCTAATATTAATCGCTTAACTTTATTTTGTTAGCACTGCAGTCTCAATATTGTATTGTTTGCAAGAAATTATATGGATGAGCAAAAATCTGTATGTGGTAAAATGATTGAATTTTAAAGACTAATTTTACTACTAACAGTCAATTCATTTTTCAAACGGCACAGAATACCGTATTTTTGCCATTTTTTTGATGACATTGTCAATGTGAGACTTAAAAGTTAATTTGTCATCAATAAACACTCCAAGATACTTTATTTTGTTTACGCGATCAATCGTCTCACCAAAGCAAAGCAAAGTAAAGCCTTGGTGCTACTTTCCGTATCGGAATTCGACCTTCTGTTTTACTATACACAGACTTCGCAGCCGACTGTTAAGTGTACAGGACAATTCCGGGGCTAGCGCTATGATCCTACTGACACTAACAGTTTCTCCCGAGCCGGGACTCGAACATACGACGATTGGCTTGTTAGGCCAGCACCGTACCTCGAGACCAGCTGGGAGTCTCGTCTCACCATCAATTGCAATATTTACGTCTGGTCTGGAGTTGGCAGAAGAAATGATTAAGTACTTTGTTTCACTAATATTTAATTTAAGCTGTTTAAATTTCAACCAATTCGTCAGATAATGTAAATCTTGATTTGAAAGTGCCACAACGTCATTAGGATTCTCAGCCGCAATGAACAGAACAGTATCATCAGCAAATAAATTGATATCGCAAAACCGCAAAACTCACTTCATTTCATTAACATAAATAATGAACAAAATGGGCCCTAAAACACTTCCTTGCGGTACACCAAGTGTATTAGCAATGGAATCCGATTCAGAATCATCAAACGAGTTCTAGCACACAAAAAACTTTCAAACCATTTGTAAGCTGTCCCTACGATACCAAAGTGCTCCAATGTTTGTAACAATAAGGGCCTAGAAATTGTTTCAAAAGCGCGTTTTAGATCCAAAAACACCGCAAAACTAGTTTCTTTAGCCTCGATTTTTTCTTTCCATTTTGCTAACACCAGATTCAAAACAGACTCATAAAAGTGACTCTCTCGATAACCTGATTGCTCTGGGATTAGCAAATCATTACTATTTCAAAAATCCATCAGCTGGCCTTTCACAACTAGTTCTAAAATTTTCTCTCATGTGCGTGGGGCGGAACTCTTCGGCTTTATCCGTCCCAGTAATCTTGGGTATAGGAATCACAAGTGATTCCTTCCAAACCTGAGGCACATGCCCCGTTAGTAGTGATTCATTGATAAGGTCCAACAGATCGTGTAATCTTGTATTACTTTTGCGTTGACATTGTCGATACCAGCTGATCTCTCCGAAGAAAAACAAATATCTTTCAACTGTGCAAAAGTAATAGGATGAAAACCAGAAAAATTACAGTTATTATGGAACGGCTGTATTATTTCGGGAGGTTCATTGACCATATCAATACTCTGATTGATCGATTGAACACTATCAACGAAATAACTGTTGAATTTACTTGCAATTATTCGCGCCGAATGTTCTTCTAAGTCATTAAAAGTTATGGTTTGTTAGCAACTATCTTACTTTTCATTAATTTTTCTAAAATTTTCCATAACTCTTTGCTATTATTTTGATGTTGATCAATCTTCCGTTGTTTATATTCACATCGTGCCTTTTTCAAAGTGCGTGAGTATATATTCCGCGCAGCGGTGTACCTATTTCAATCATTGCTATCATTACTTCTGCAAAAATTTTGTACTTTTTATCTCTTTTACGTTTTAAACACCAAAGTTCTGAAGAGTACCGTATCGAATTATGCAATTCAACACACTTTTCGGAAACAAGGCTATTGGTACACTCTTTTAGCGTGTTAGTTAGAACAGCTGCTTTGTTGCCGAAATTCCCTGTTATTGGCTGAAAGTTCAGGCTTCTCGAAACAAGCTGAGACATTTCTTTTTTTTTTTTTTTATTCTCGCTTATTTTCCGTCGGTCTAGTTCCGCCACTGTTGTGGCCAATCACCGACGCCCAGGGAGGCGACTCCACACCCAGGACCCTAACTCACGACCCGTTTATTAACGGACCGGCGCCAACGGCTTTACTTCCTCATGCGATGGAAGGCGTGATCCCAGAGATTTTTCGCCTCAGAAAATCTCCCGGTGTCGGCTAGGATTGAATCTAGACCAGTTGGGTTGGTTGTGAGTGGATCACGCCACCTCACAACCATCGACACCTATGTCGGCGGTGGGATTCGAACCCAGGTGTCGAGCGTGGTTGGCGGAGACGTTAGTTGGTAACGTCACTAGGCCCCCGCCGTACTGAGACATTGCTTGCTTCGAGTATCTATTCCAACACTTAATTTTTACTTTATTATCACGATTTTGATCATTTTCAAGTACAACACAAATTGTCTCAAGATCTGTAATTTTATAATCGGCCTCAGTGAAAGAACGAACATTATCAAAATTCGAAAACACGTGATCAATTAATGTACGAGAGTGTCTGATGTGAAATTCTTGTAACTTGAAAAACCTTTGTTGTAAATTAAAAAATCTACTAGTTGCCTCAATTGGTTCGAATTTGGTATCTTAAGCCAATCGATATTAAAATCGCCAACAATAACATTTAATTTATTCAAGTCAATAAACTTATCCTACCAGTTTTCTAAAATTTCTAAAAAACGCTGGTTACTTGATCTGGGGGAGTGATACACAGTTCCAAAATTTCCTACCGTCATGCCCAAGCATGGAAATTTTCACTCACTAGCAATATTTCATGCAAATGTGTTCTTTGATTCATCAGGTATCGTTCAATTGTTTCCACTCGCGTACAAGTTTTCCATACAAACGCTGTTGATTGTTTTTCGCTTCTAAGAGTTCCGGATACTATAGAAGAAGACTGAATGATTCAAACACGATAGTATTTATTGTATCCAAGTTCACTTGCATTCAACGGTATCGCGAGAATCTTTGAGATTTTATCGCCAGTGATACAAAATTATGAATGAACGTTAGATTGCGTTCAATTGTTTGCTTACTGGAGTAAATAGGTATCATCCATGCTTACGGAAATGGTAGCATGGTGTATTAGCATGTGATATTTGAAATCACTAAGAATCATCGCGGTATATCACGGTGGAAGCACGACGTGGAGTAAACGAATTACGCCTGCAAGCAGCCAACATTTGAAAGAATCGCTGCGATCGCTCGAGTGCAATCGTATACGATTCTTTCGTGAAACACTCGCTATATGTTGCTCGCTCCCCCTAAAGCAGGCAATACTAAAACAAAATCATCAAAGAAAGCTACCATATATTTCTTTGCTGTAAGTTGTCTCTTGCATGCGTGAGAATGTGTTACTATTAATAGCAATGGTTTGCTGGGATTAAAAGCTTATGAATAAAAAAGTTCAGAAATGAAACCCGAATGAATGTAATGCGATTCGATTTTTTCCATCCTTGGTCATGCCTCTTTCAAATGATATTCCTAGGAACCAATTGTTTTCAAAAGATTCGTTTAATCGAATATTTAATTTGATCGAACAACCCCACCAGTATGTCTGGAATGTGAAAGGTAAAAGCGACTTTGTAACCCGGAATGCTATACTGATCAAATGCATCAGCTTCTACTATATGAGTTTCCGCTAGCAATACTAACATTGGGTGTGTTGTTTCCACAAGATGGCGCAAAGCAACATAACTTGTGGATAAACCAGCAATATTCAGATAAATCATTTATAATTTCCTTTCACATTGTGTTTTCTTCACCTGACGGACTTCGCGCCAAATGAACCCGCGGTTGGCAACACCCTCTCCGAATTGGTTGAAATTTTTTGGGTGTGAAGATATCACCTAATTAAGCATCTCTGCATACTTACTGTTTCCAAAATTAGTCTAGACTGTCTTCTGAAAAGGGCGAAACTATTTTTTGTAAATCAATATGATTCAAAAACGGTAAATTCTACAAAAAAGTGTTTTATAAGTAACTTTTAGGAAGTTGTCTGAATTTTCATAAAAAAAAATATGGAAAACATTATGTATCAAGTTATACACTGAAGAAAATGCAATTCATACACAAAACATCGATTTAAAAAAATAGTCATCTCCGAATTGGCTAAAAAATTTTTTGGTGAAAGACAACATTGTTGGCTACATTTCGTTCACACATCGCAACTTGAGCATATTCAAGGAAAAAAAGTTATTCTCTAAAATAAAAAATGAAAATGCAAACTAAAACCAAGGTATATTATTTTTTTAGTGTAAAACACCTTGATAGAATGGAATACTTGTTATGTTGTGTGAATGTGTAATGTCAATAAATTAGATAATAGTAGAACCAGTGTTTGAGTGTTGTTTTTGACTCTGGAAGCAAACTCCTGCGTGAAGCACGTGGCCGCTGTAGAACATAGGTAACCCAAACGCAGTAGGTAATTTCTCCCGAGAGGAGTGCTGCTGCTGGTGTTTTGACTGCTGGGTCATTCCATACGAAGTGACCACGGAAAGGAATAAACTTGGACACGACCATCACGGATTTGGCTCAAAGCTGGGGGAATTATTCATCTAGGTTCACTATGAAAAAATCCCAATTTTGGTGTCGATTGGAATACCCCCCGCTCTGTGGGACCCCCCTTTTCGTGACAAAGTCAGGCTATTTTTGTTCAAAATTCCGTTTTTCTTTTTCTTACAATTCATAGATGAAGAACGTCCGCCAAATACTGATAGATAATTTTCAAAGAAAATAAACCAAAAAATCAAAAAAAAAAACATAATTTTTGACAGGAAGTGTTGCCAGATAGATTATTTTTGTATTTGAAAACTAAATTTACATTCTTCGGCAAATGCAGCCATTTTTATTTTAAATTTGATAGTTTCATCGTGTTCCTTGGAAAAATTCACGTAAGAAACAACTATCGTCCCGAGGCAATATGAGCCAATCTCGAGATATAACATTTTTACGAAAATAGTTGTAAATTTCGTAATTCATTCATTTTATAGTTTATAGCCGTAAGACACCCGAAAAATAGTGATAAGTGCATTTTAAAGAAAATAAACCAAAGAATCCAGAAAAAATATTATTTTTGACCGGAAGTGTTGCCAGATAGATTATTTTTCTATTTTGAAACTAAATTTGCATTTTTCGGCAAATGTAGCTGAGTTTATTTTAAATTTGAAGGTTTCATCGTGTTTCTCGGAAAATTTTACGTAAGAATCACTCATCACCCCGAGCTAATATGAGCCAATTTCGAGATATGTCATTTTTACGAAAAACAAATTACGTAATTTAAAACCATTTTTGTAAAAATGCTATATCTCGAGATTGGCTCATATTACAACGGGGTGACAATTGTTTCTTATGTAAAATTTTCCAAAAAACACGATTAAATCTTCAAATTTAAAATAAACTCAGCTACATTTGCCGAAAAATGCAAATTTAGTTTTAGAATAGAAAAATAATCTATCTGGCAACACTCCCGGTCAAAAATAATATTTTTTTCTGGATTCCTTGGTTTATTTTCTTCAAAATTCACTCATCACTATTTTTTCGGGTGTCTATGAATTGTAAGAAAAAGGAAAACAGAATTTTGAACAAAAATTACCTGACTTTGTCACAAAGAGGGGAGTCCCACAGGGCGGGGGGTATTCCAATCGACACCAAAATAGGGATTTTTTCATAGTGAACCTAGATGAATAATTCCCCCAGCTTTGAGCCAAATCCGTGATGGTCGTGTCCAAGTGACATGTACACTTTGTATGGAATGACCCTGCTACAATACATGTTTATTCTACCTGCAGAATATATGTTTATTCTACGTACGTATCTTTTACCTATTGTATCTGTTGTGATATGTATGCACGTTACGAACCTGTTTAAACGCTACTCAATCAACTTATAGCAATTGTGAAGAGAAGTTCGACTAAGTTTTGTTGTCATGGATCAAAAGGATATATGACGGATTTCATCTCAAATCGTCTCAAGGATTGGCAGCACCCTCTCCAAATTGGTTGAAACTTTTTGGGTGTGAAGACATCACCTAATCAAGCATCTCTGCCTACTTTTTTCCAAAATTCCTGTAGGAGCCTATGACCACTGCTACCATTAGTTAGATATATTGTGGTAAAATTAACTATTTTTTCCAAAATTAGTCTAGACTGTCTTCTGAAAAGGGCGAAACTTTTTTTTGCCGATTTTTTGTAAATCAATATAATTCAAAAACGGTAAATTCTGCAACAGAAGTGTCGTATGAGTAACTTTTAGGAAATTATCTGAATTTTCATGAAAAAATATGGAAAAAATTATATATCAAGTCCTACACAGAAAACATGCAATTTAAACACAAAACATCTATTTAAAAAAAAAATTGTCATCTCCGAATTGGATGAAAAATTTTTTGGTGAAAGACAACATTATAATGGTTTTCAAGTTGCAACGATCAGTGGTCACCCATTGCTGAAAAATAATATCTTCGTCAATATTTTCCTCTAATTGTGAAAGGAGTTCTTCTTCGACAGTTTGTTTGGAGAAACATTGCTTGCAAAAACGCCAATAACAATCTGATATCCTAATAGGAATATTACACAACATGTTTTCCATTATTTCTGCCTGTGATACTACTTTTAAAGTGCTAGACATTATTAAATTAATTTAATAGTCCCGGTACTATCAAGAAGTATGCAATGTTTGGGCCGCATCTGTGTAAATGAAGTAAAACCAATTTCAACACCGCTACATTAGGGGCCAGCCAAAATGGTCATCTCGAATTTCAAAAAAAAAACCCTATACAAAATGTTTACCTGCTCGAAAAAACACCATGTGCAAAATTTCAGCTCAATCGGACTTAAAATGGGGTGGCGCAAAGCGATTGAAGTTTGCCTTTTTTGAAAACCGAAAAATCACCCAAGGGGGGGGGGGGACGTGAAATTTCGGTTTTCGAAATGTTTTTTGATGCCAAATGACTTAAAAACGCATGAAACGTCGAGAATTCGTGTCATCTGAAAAAAAAAAAATTTGTAGAAATTTACTCTCTGGGACTCGTTTTTTCAATTGTGGAAGGCGGAGTTCAAAATGTTTAGAATTTATCTTTTGAAATTGATCACTAGTCTCTCGAAATAGCTTGTATAGTGATATACACTATAACTAGCATCGAATACATTATAATTCATTAGGGTGGATCATTTATTCGGCATAAGGTGGTTCATAATATTGTGAAAAATGAGTATAAAATAGAAAAAAGCACTTCGGTTCGTTTGATTGGTGTGACGTCTTCGACAAAGTTGTAGATAATAATTCGGCCTTTTCAAAAAAAGTACACTCAAAAAATTATTCGTTGAAAAGTTAGAAGAAAGATTAAAAATTAATTATTCAAAAGGGCTCATTTTTTAAAAACTTGATTTTTTAAATAAACCTACGAAAGATTATCAAAACAATGAAACCAGTCCGATCATATAGAAAACAAGAAAAGTAAGCTATCATAATTTGAAAAAAAAAAAATATTTTTAGAAAAAAAATTATTTTCAATTATAATTGAATATTTTTTTTTTTGAATTGACAAAATATTATCTACAACTTTGCCGACGGTTTTTTTGATTGGCATAGTGTATCTGGCAATGTTGTAAATAATAACTTCGTTCCTCCAAAAAAAGTACCCAGTGAAAAAAAAAATAAATTTAAAAAATATTACTTTTTTTCTGATTTCTCCATGGCCAGTTTCGTTGTTCAGGAAAACTTTCGTAGTTTTTATAAAAAAAATCGTTTTTTTTTAAATGGGCTGTTTTCGATAATTAATTTATAACTTTTTTTTATTTATTTTTTTAATTAGTAATTTGTTTTCATAGCGTATATTTTTTTAAAAAACAAAACTATTATCTACAACTTTGCCGAAGATGTCACACCGCGCAAACGAACCGTGTTGGCTCTAAAAATTTTTTGTAATCATCAATACCTATCCGAAATAGCATTTTCCAATAGCTTTTCAAAAATGAGTTGTGTTTCAATAAATTAATCCAATAGCACAAAATGGCATCTTTTGCCTATAAAAACGTCTATACAAAGTTTCATCCAATGGACACGTTCACGTTCTGATGATGTAAACTTGACAGAAAATGTATGGTCGAACTGTCAAAACGACGCAAACCCAGAAACAACGAGTCAATTGTGTTGCGTATCTGATTGAGACCCCAATACTCTCATTATCACTGAATAACATCGATACAGTCTTTTGTCCGATTATATAAGCCAGAGCACTGTGTGTTCAATCAAGTGTTGGTAAAGGACATTAATGTGGTAAATAAAACGAATAAATTGTCTAGTACAACATTCGAAAGACGAGTGCAAGTGTCTTAGAGAGTAGATTTTTCAAACAAAGTAATATAACATATTCCATCAGTTTCCACCGTTTCATTTAAAAGTTTAAGTACACTTGGAATCGAAAACATTTTTCAAATATTAAAATTCCATGTACCACCCGTGTGTGATTTTGCAAATGACATGAAAGCATTCAACATTTTCCACGAGACACAATATTAATTTTGGTTGAGATAATTTTTTTTGCACAGAGTAGTTTGATACATTTTGTAAATTTGTTTTGTAATATTTTGCCATTTTACTTATAATTGGTCGGCGTGCACCCAGACCGAGGCAAGCGCCATTTTCTTTAAAATTTAGTTATTAGCACCAGTGGATGTGCAAACTGGTAATTTATGTTCCATTAAAGAATGAAATCATTTGAACATTTCATAGGCGTGTTATAATAAAAAATCTCTGTAGCACTTTGTGAAAAGAACGAAATTGCGTTCGACCAGAGTGAACCGTAAACACAGACATGGCATCTGAAGAAAGTGATTGTTTGTGATTTAAAAGCAAACTTTGCGATTTATTTTAACCAGTAACTGATTTCTCCACTTCGGGCAGATCGTTATTAAGACTTTCATCAGGATTAGATAAATGAACAGCCAGGTGGTTTTCGTAGAGCTGAATTTCGTTTCAATGGGCACATCACTTTTTTTCAAGATCTTGTTGAGCCAGACCGAACCAAGTGCATTTTAGTTTTATTTGATAATTTCCAAATAAAATTAATTTTTTTCTGTAACAATCGTCAGGACTGGGTTGATATACGTTAAATCAATAAAATTAGACAAAACCCGCTTCAAAATACCAGAGTATTTCATATTGATACTATCTTAACACTTAGCACTTGGTGCGCTTTGGCACCAGGAAATAGAGCAACAGAAATAAAGCTTTGCTTGTCTATACATTTTTTGATACAGATTGGACTGAGAGATAAAGCAGTGTTGATATCTATGTATAGCGTTTGACTAGTGAGAAAAATTAGCCTGTTTAATAGTCATGTTAACATGTTGTAGTAAATACGTTTGACCAGACCGAACTGAAGACCAATTTTTAAAATCTTTGTTCGACCAGAGTGAACTGAGTGCATAGGTGGCAAAAATAAAAACCAAATATTTTATCAATTATTGCTATTTTTCGTGTATTTATTCATGGGTGGTCAAACTTCAAATGCTAATTACTCAAAACAATGAGTTTGGCGCTTGGCTCGGTCTGGTCGCACGCCGACCAACTTTTCCAATTCAACATTGCCACCCTAACGACAATGATATAACAAATATTATATTTTCAGGAATTTTTCTATTGGTATTCAGTGAAAATTTTTTTTTATTTTATACTCATTTTTACACAATATTATGAACCACCCTATGTCGAATAAATGAACCACCCTAATGAAACATAATGTATTCGATGCTAGTTACAGTGTATATCATTATACAAGCTATTTCGAGACACTAGTGATCATTTTCAAAAGATAAATTCTAAACATTTTGAACTTTGCCTTCCACAATTGAAAAAACGAGTCCCAGAGAGTAAATTTCTACAAATTTTTTTTTTTTCAGATGACACGAATTCTCGACGTTTCATGCGTTTTTAAGTCATTTGGCATCAAAAAAAAATTTCGAAAACCGAAATTTCACGTCCCCCCCCCCTTGGGTGATTTTTCGGTTTTCAAAAAAGGCAAACTTCAATCGCTTTGCGCCACCCCATTTTAAGTCCGATTGAGCTGAAATTTTGCACATGGTGTTTTTTCGAGCAGGTAAACATTTTGTATAGGGTGAAATTTTCTGGTCACTTTTTTTCCATACGATGATTGGCGCCCTACACTACATATCTTTCGAAAAATCATGTACGCCTCTTTGGAAGACATCATTAAAAGACGTTTTTGAACATGTTCTTTTTTTTGCCATTTCGAAGCTCAGACACAAAACCGTTTGTTCCTGGCATAGGTCTACTAATTTCATAATTGTCAAAAAAACCTATTACCGATTTTTCATCAATTTCACTGATTCCACGCCCACATTTCGAATTAGGGGTACAAAGTATACTCTGATCGTTAACAAGTGTTTTCATCTGTTTCACTATATATGGCGACGCATCGAATTCCTTCACTATTTTAGCGATGGACCACGATTTTGGTAGTACTGCCAATATTTTTACCTGGTCATTTCTGCTTGTAGTAGGAGCTTTAAATTTCTCCAATAATTGCATAATCATTTCATCATATGCTTCCTGCTTAGCCATGTCCGTTTAATCTATGCCTAATATGTTTCGTCGCACTGCCTGCGTGATCTCCGTAGATTTTTTAACACGATAATCGGTACTTCTCATGCTCCTGGTCGAAATTGGGGAAACTTCCAGTGTTTGCACGATGCTATTAAATTTTTCCACATTGTACGAACTTCTGCTATGCGATATTACAGCTTGACAAGAAACACAAATGTGCATCTATTCATCCAGTTGGTGGTCATAACCCATGGACCGTTTTTTTTCTATTATCGTTAAAGTTAAACTGCGTGAACCCTTACGGCTGCACTTCTTATTGCCAACAGCTGCACAGCATTCCAAATATCTCAGCCGTGATATCTGCTATTTACTTGACAACAATATGGGCTCTTTCTTTTTTCAAACAGCCTCTGAAATACTGGACACTGTGTACTAGATGCTGGATGTTTAGGTCCAAAATTAAATTGAAGTCATTAAAGTCATTGATGCATTTGTTTTTGGGTGAATACCAGTTTTCCAATTCAAGTTTTGTCAATAAGTCGTGAGTAAAACACAAAATTCTTAGTCGAATGTTGTTGGATGATTGTAAAAAACGTGACATAGGCCAGCCTTTTTAGTCAGCTTTTACCTTTAGCTTTGTCAATTCAGATACCACTCTCTGATTCAATCAACTTTCTTTTTTTTTAAGTTTCATTAACGTTGCTTTGATATATTCCGACACTTTGTTACAATTGTTCAAAATTTGTGCCAGACTCCGAAATGGAGCCGGAACGTAGTAAGATCGAATCAGACTGACTTAACTTTTCGTTCTGATGTCGATCACTGTTTGACAATTTTATTATTTCCATTAATTACAATTTGTCATATTCTATTTTCCAGTTTCACTCGACAATTGAATTGAATTGGAGTCGAAGACCATAAACCTCCCATATTTTATAATACAAAACGGTCAATTTTTATGCCCCAGAAATGGACTGTCTTCGTTTTAAATTCTCCTGACGGTTAGTTCATGATAATTAATCACTCTTTGTAAATATTCCAGCTCATTTTCCGCGCGGCTTCCTCCCAACCAAACCAATTCCCGAGCCCACGCTTTGTTGGTTGCAATCAGCGACGCTCGATCGAAACCAAAAAAATGAAAAAAAGAAAAAAAATCCATCGGTTCTGCATGAATCAATCCCCCAGCGGCCGAAAGTAAACAGCAGTCGGGAGTATTTACCGACGCGAACGGCGAGATGCAAAATGTGATATCTCTTCTTGTACCGTTACCTGTAACACACAACTGTGATGACCATTGCGGAAAGTGTGAATTCTCGAAAGACTGCGCTGAAAAACGAATCCAATTATATAAGCACACATATGGCACCGATTCGGCAACTTCTCCCCCGGGCGATCGGACCGTCCATCTTCTCCGCTGATTCATTGCAGCTCGCATCAGCATCTCCCGTCTATCCCTCCCAACCCCTCGGGAGAGAAAAGATTTCGTCCACCTGAGAATGGATGCGAATCTGGTTTAACAGAATATTCACATTCGGCGAGGGGATGGTCAATTTTGCACCCGAAACTTTTCGCTTGTAAGCTTTCAACAGAAACGAAAACATCCCTACATTTAACAACAACTATGCGAAATGCATTTCGAAGAACGTTCAGCAGCATCGAGTGTTTACACAAATCCTGTCTAATGGTACATTCGTTATGCACTGTCGAAAGCAATCAGGAGAGCCCCGAATCCTCCAGTGTTCAACAAACGAGTGACAGTGCACTGCATCGAGAGTACACCGAGTGTTCTATACCGCACGGGGAACCAACTGTTTACTGGCCACCGAATGCATAGCTGAGGATTCACTTCTCGACAGTTGTTTGATTTGAGGGTGAAACATCGATTTGTTCATTTCGCCCCCGGGAGAGGTTCTCGGAACTGGGCCTGTTGACAAATTAGCTTGTTCGGTTGGTCATTCCTCTTTCGCTATCAATTTGACCGGGACAGTGTTTAATTTGTCGCATAATTTGTCTGCGAGATCAACGAACCTTTGGCGGCACACCCAGTATTGAGGTCCGCGCCAGCTAAGCAGCCTCACGAGATGTCATGATTCACCACCCAGACAACCGACCGACCTCAGGGCACAAGGTGTGTTCAAAATTATTGACTCTATAGAGCAAGGTAGTTCGGGATTCCCGGAGCAACACGGTCCTGGATTAGTCATGTTTAGGACGCGAAATTCTTAGGTAAATTTGCGCTGATGTGCTGCACCGGAGCAACGTCCTATTTTTATTCAAATTAATGTAGCAAAAAGTTTGAGGTTGCGATCACAATCGCACAGTGCCTTTAATATCATAGTTATCCAGGCAGTTTTGTCCGAAGAGATTATTCTCGATATGTATTCATAAAATTATCTACCCACTGATTTCTGTTGCCTCCGGGGATAATTTAGAAACGTGTTTGGTGTGACCAAGTTCAATCGCACTGTGTCTCGTCATTTGAATATTATTTTTATGTCGGACATTCCCATCCAGAGCGGGTAATTAAACAACCCGAAGACAGTGTTCTTCGTACGAAACATCGGACGCCTGCAGCAATTAAAGCAAATGAGGTATTCTGTTTTTGTGTTCGTTTTATTTTGTCCTATTAGGGAATTTTTGGTATCGTATAATAGGGAACGATGGGCCATAGAACTTTGTTTCCTTCTCACGGGGACAATTTGTGAAGCTGTAAATGTAATTAAAGAAAACTAGATTACTTTTTTTTTTACAAAAATGCAATGAAGTTTTCCAATTAACTTGATTATAAACAACTTAAAATTTTTATAAACATATTAACATATAAAATGAAATATAATAATAATTAACTTGCTTTCTATTGATTGATTATATAAAAATCGCCAGAACTTTGCTCAAGTTCGGTCAGATCTACAAATAATTCTTCAGGCTCTATAATAAGTACAATTTTTAACTGTTGGAGTTCGCACATAGTGCGAATAAGAACAAAAATAACAAAAATGGAAATGTTTTTTAGCGAATTTGGTTGTAAAAAGTCGAGGTCTTCAAAAGCTGACTTTAAGTTTTTTAGCGTCACTATTGGATAGATGGCAAAGTCCACTGATTCATTACAAACTTATCCGAAGATTTGATGGCTCATCTATAACTTTACCAGGAAATGTTAAATCCACATTCCAAGTGCATAGATTGTGATGATTTTGACCGACCCTACCCTTGAAAATTTTATAAATTTGGCATGGACCGTGGACATTTAACGCAACAATGACAATTACTACCAGATCATCGAGAAATAAGAAAAGTTTAGATTTAAAGAAAATGAAAATAAATATGCTAAGGTTTATTTGGTTTCATTTTCACTTTATGGTGTTTATTTTTTCTGGAGGGACAAAACTACTGTATATAACTTTGCAGAAGAAATTATACCAATAAAACAAACAGTAAAGGCTTTCTCTCTTTTTTTTGAAAATTTAAACTTTTTTTTCTCCATGATTAAACTACCATCAATGTGTGGCTTATTTTTTGCAGTTTTTATAAAAAGAAAAATATATTTATAAAAACGAGTTCCTTGAAATAGTTTATTTTACTGTTGCTTTTGTTGGAAAATAAAATAGTTTTTTTCGCGGTGTATTTTTTTTTGGAAACGTAGAATTATTGTATATAACTTTGCTAAAGACATCACACCGATCGAACAAACCGTTCTGACTCAAAAAATATTTTTAATCATCAATATCGTTTTAACATGAACTTTTCTCACCAATTAGTAGTGATTCAAAAAAATACCAATAGCACAAAATGATATCTTTGACCCACAAGATCTGTGCGAAGTTTCAGCTAGATCAAAAACGAAAATTAAAAAAAAATCATAATTGAAACATTTTTCATGGATTGACTTTATATCAACAAACCTTTTCTAGGTTTGTAAGCATGATAGCGCAGATGGTTTCGTAACTAAGCGAGAACAAATTTAATTTTCAGACGAATCAAATAGTTCATTTTATTGAAACATATGGTTATTATAAAGTAGTCATAGTAACAGACAAAAACGATCGTCAGTCTGGTAGCACTGTCCGTAGCAATAGGTTTATCCTAGAGATACTCAGAGAGAAAGAGAGAGAGAGAGATAAGCGAAGAGGAAAACCGCCAATTTGGTAACTAGGTTTCACGTGTCAGAGGTGCCATATCTCTTCTCAAAGCGCAATGTTGACTAACTTTTTCATTCAACTCGTGTAAATGATGGTGACGGTGGGGGGTCCTAGGGAATAATAAAGTGCATCACAAAAACCGTGAAAGTGTTAAATTTTATGTTTATATTTAATTTTATATACTTGCACCATAATTGATCATTATTTTGTTGACCATACAAAAGGTTTGTGAACCACCAGTTACAAATCACTGTGATAAAACAATTCTGGAACATTCACAATTCATCGTTTAGCAATAGAACATGAAACACGTGTGGAAAGAAATATATACTTTATTGTACCTGTTTGCAATACCTCTCTGTGTGTTACCTTTCTTGTTTGTTTGACTCGGGTTTTGATATGTTCGTTGGGCAACATTCTCTCCGCATATCTCTCCCTCTGGATATAGCTAGGTTATCCACGCGCGTGCGCTCAAATGTCAAAATGGTTTCATTTGTTTACAGAGGTTCGGTTCGCCGCGCTGCTCTTAGAGCTTGCCGTTTTCACCGAGGTTCGGTTCGCCGAATTACACCGATTGATTTATAAATTGAAAATCGCACACAAGAACATAGATGAATTTTGAAGGGTACCCCGCTACGTTGAAAACAGTCATGGTGCGGCACTTTGTCGACGCTGAATACGCCTGTTTTAGCATCTAACACATCTTATTGGACAACAATCAGAGCATCGTAAGAAAACCCGATTCTGGACGGCAGACAACCCTGAGTGACAAGGAGCTCCGAAGGATGCAGGAGAGGAAACCGAGGGAGAAGTAGCTGCACCGCTGCGTGTGCTTGACCAAGAATACCTGACGAACATGAATATACTAGACGGAAAACGGCAGTCCCATCCACTGGTCTTGAAGCTGAAGGCACCAACGCGGCGGCAGCGGCTGAATAAGGTGGTAAAGTGCATTTTCCCGGCGAATCGCGTCGTGGTGGTGGTGATGGACAACGAGACCTATCTCAATTTTTTTTCTGGTAGAGAAAAAAATTGCTGCCGACCTGAGAGACCAACCTCAGGTACTGTCAGCGGGTTTGACTCACCCGGCTTTTATGTTCTGTGCAACCTCCTGGCTCTATCAAGTCTCCTAGCTAATAAGCTAACTAACTTGGAGACTGGGAATCAGCTGACACCGGCGTGTCGGTGGTCAACCTGTGTCGCCAGCTTCGCAACTTTAGGTCTACTTGAGAGGCGGCTGCACAAACGCCCTTCAAATGTCCGAGTCTTCACACATCCTTTGAACTAGGTTGTCCGGGGTAGTGTCTGGCCGACTCACTACGCAAAACGAGGACATACGAAGAAAACATGCTTAGCAGTCTCTTCCACATCCACGCACTCAGGGCACATGGGGGACCCCCCATGATCTAATAGGATCTGTGTGAATCAGGTGGGAGTTAACTTTTCTATGGCGCCTCGCAACCTATCCGGATACTACCGGAATAAGTCGGTGCGTCCAACTACCCTTCGCTCGGTGGTCCCCGTGGTTCAGTGGTTAGCGATGTCGGTCGGCCAGCTCTCCCACACGGTTGTGATATCGGGTTCGATTCCCGATCAGGTCGAGGATCTTTTCGAGCTGGAAATTTTCTCGACTCAGCACTGGGGCATGGTGTATCGTTGTACTTATCCTACAACATGCAAAATGTGCCGAAAACAATATCGATAACGAATTCTCTCAACTAATCTAGTTAATCGAGACCGCATTAGCCCCCAGGCTAGCGTGCGATATTGTTTGTTATCTACCCTTCGCGGAATTAGATCATAGGTCATTTCGCGGGCTCTCATACCTAAGCATAGACGAAACTATGCTGGCAAGAAGTTTACGCTTGCTGCCATTCACCGCTGAGCTATTCGACATGATTCGAGATAGTGCTTTAATAGCCGTTGAAGCCCTCTCGCAAGCATAGTTAACGTGACTCCTAAATGAGAGCTTATCGCCACATCTAAAAAAGCTTCACAGATCGCTTTGAGGTAATGGTGCAGACTCCGACTGCCTGCTGCTATGATTTGCGGTTATTCACAACCGTGACCTCCGTCTTATGGTACGCTAACTCCAGTTTCCTGGAGCGCATCCGGTCTTGTACCTTGCGCATACAGTGTGTGGCCGTCAACTCGACCTCCTCGATCGACTCGCCGTAAACCTCTAGCGTTATGTCGACTGAAAAGCCGACGATCACAACTCCTACAGGGAACTTAAGTTTCAACACCCTTTCGTATATGACATTCCACAACATCGGTCCCAGGATAGAGCCTTGCGGAACTCCTGCGGCAATTGGGATGCACTTCTGGCCCTCCTACGTGTTGAAAACAAGTACTCGGTTCTGGAAGTAATTTCCAGAATCTTGTATAGTGACACCGGTACGTGGATGCTCCTGAGCGGAAGCGCTATGGAGTAGTTACTGGCGCTATTGATTGCGTTCTTCACGTCAAGCGTGACGATTGCACAATAGTGTATGCCCCTTCTCTTGCGCTGGAGTTCTACCACCGTCGGTGCCGTCTTGGTGACGAAGAGGATAGAACCCAGTGTGGAACTGTATCTCCGGAAACCGAATCGGTTACATTACCGTATACACCCTCCGTGCACCTCACCAAATAGGCAAATAGGCTTGTATTCCAATGGGTCTCCTGGCGGTCTCCAAGCCTTCGGTAGTAGAACCAAACTCTACGACTTCCACCTTTCCGGGAAGAGGCAGTCATCCAGGCACCTCTGCATTACTTTCCTAAACAGCCAGGGGGCCGTTTTTATCGCCAGCCTGTTTGCCACACCTTTAAGGATTTGGCGATCACGATGAGTTCTTCATTCGCTGTCGTCGCTCACGGATTGGATGTTCGGCAGGTTGGCCAACCATCCCTAGTCTGTGTCTGAGATACTGGAACGTCGGACGTGAGACTCGACAGCCGGAAAACTAGGTTCATGGTGTGGAAAGAGTCTTCCAATCTCACCCTGGATGGCAACGATTGGCAGGGCACTTCGTATTTTTCTTCTTTACAAACCAAGTTCTCCAATAAGGTGTTGCTGTGGTTGACAATCAGCGGGAAGCGGATGCCAAAGCTGCTTTTCTTTCGCTACGGACCGGAACGGAGAAATTTATAGTACGAAGTGCCTGCCGGAAGTTGCGTCGTTCAGCAAAACATACCATAAGGGGATTAAATTGGAATTAAAGTTAGCTTATGTCATCGAAAGTACTGAACCATCAAAGACATAGAAGGTTTTCGTTTTAATCTATTCTCACGGCACTTTCTGCCTGTGGTATAGCCAGTTCTTTGTTATTGTTTCTTATAACTCTTTTGGCTCTTCCCAGTTAGCAACCTTTTGAATTTTTGATATCTCGGCATTTCAATAACTTACTCCAATCAAAAAGTGATGCACAGATTTCTACTTCTGGTTTGTTTTCATTGAGCCATAACAACGTAAAGGGTGTTCCACATCAAATTAAATCACGGGAAAAATGCTGTGGAAAATTACACATCGGGTATTTTGTCTTAAAAATTTGGGTAGAAGTAGCTTGAAGTGTTAGTTTTTCGAAAAATGGAAATAATGCCGTTACCCGAAAAGCAATGTCGCGAAATGATTTTTCACAACTGTAAAATCGTAAATGCTCTCATCGGGACATCGGAAAACAACTCGGAATCGTGCAGTCAACGATAGGTCGTGTGAATAAACGTTATAGGTACTATGAAATTCTGAGCATCTACCGGAAGGAGAAATGCGGTCAGAATGGATGTTCTAGTGATCAGGATCACAAGCGAGTTGTAAAAGCGTTTACGCGGAATCCCAATGCTTCGGTCAGAGATGTGGCCAACAAATTGAATCTGTCCAAGTCTTTTGTTCAGAGAGCCAAGGACCGGGAGGAACTGCATACGTTCAAAGTATAACAGCTCCCAATCGTGACGATTGACGAATGGCAAAATACGGTGGAAAAGTCCGAAAATTGTACACCCAGATGCTGATGAAGCCTCATTGTCTCATCATGGATGATGTGACTTACGTCAAGGTGGACTGCCGGCAGCTTCCAGGGTTAATGATGTTGCTGAGGAAGTAAGGAAGCAGAAAATTTTCAAAGTTTGCCAAGAAATACCTGATTTGACAAACTATCCGTCTATGTGGTAGTAGTGCGCCGTTCGTGACTACCGGGACGGGGAGATCTACCTCAAGGAGTGTCTACAGAAGCGTCTACTTCCTCTGTTAAAGTAACACGGGGGATCTACGTCCTTCTGGCCGAACATAGCTTGGTTCCAAATTATGCCCTGGAGTGATACGAAGCCAGCGAGGTCACTTTCATGCCCAAGGAATCTCCCCAACGCACCGGAACTAAGGCCTATCGAAAAATATTGGGCTATTATGAAGCAGGCACTATGAAAGCATCACAAGGAGGTCAAATCTAGCGAGTGTACGGTTTTGGCATCAAAGTTGAATGTAATAAATAAGCCAGCAGCTTACCAATGGACTATATTTTATAGTGTGAAAGTTTGAAAAGGATCGGTCGACTAGTTTCTACAGCATTTTCCCGTCATGCAATTCAATATACCCTTTGTTGTAGTAACGAATGTAAGGAAGAAGTTCCACTTTTCGAGTGTTCCCAATAATTCTAGAGTAAGATCTAGATGGACTAACTTGTGATTTCAGTATACAAAATGCTCAACGTTTACAATCTAACTGATTTAATGAAGAATCGAGAAAAGTATTTTTCAAAAACTGAGGCTTTTGGATAATCGTTTTCATTATTATAATGACGCTTTCTTCTAGTAAATCCTATATCAATTTTCAAAGCTGCTCCTAATTTCTTTAATTATAAAATTAAATCTTAAAAAAGTCCTATTCATTTAAAACGAAAACAACTCGTCATACTTTTCATAGTCCTACGTAAACCCTGTATTCGTGCACGAAAGAGCCGACTTTTCTGCTTGTTTTTCGATCTGAATAACAATAGAATACGGACTCCCACCGACGTATCATATTAATAAGATTAGGTGATGTAGCGATCATTCAATAACAAGCGTAAAATAACAAGTTTATGAACTTGATATCAAACATGTTTTTCTATTACTCTCTACTCTCTATCCTGAGAGGCGATAGCGGATCGTCAGCGATAAGAGTGATGCGTTTTTTCACCTTCATTTTCATCGAACTTTTTTAAAAGCAAGCTCGTTTTGCATCATTTTTTTCTCTCTCCTAATAATAACCATGCGCCAACCCTTCTTCACTGTCTACCGCCGGTCTAGAGACCGGTGCGGATGCTTCGCAAAATTCTTTCGTACCATGATAGCACAACGGATGCGTAGATGCACACGTCTATCCGACCAAGACCCCCTGACCCTTCTTTCATTCATCCCCATCTTCTTCCGAGCAGCGTCAGAAGAGCTCAAACTGGACCGCATCGACAAGGAACCCCTGCAGCACGCACGCATCACTGCATTGTTGTTGCATCCTTCTCTAGGCAGGGCCCATACCACTAGAAAACGACGAGCAAAGGTGGAGCAGGTGGCGGCAGTGAAAGATCTTGTCGAACCAAACCGGCTACAAATTGATTCCACAGAATTGCACCGATAGTAGGAATAATAAAAAAACGCTGCACACGAGAGCAAAGAACTGCCGAGTAGAGTGAAATACGTAATAAAAAAAAAACTTTTTCTCATCCTAGAGCTTGTGACAAGTACTCCCGGCGGCGGGTGCCTTGTGGCAGAACGGGACTACGAGGACCGGTACGGAAAAACCACTTGCACTAGTGACGGGTTGGATGCTTGCGTGCAGGGTTGCCACATCCAAGTCTGTTTTTTTAGAAGTCTTCATACAAAAGGATTCAATAATTTTCTTGAATTTATTGATAAATATCGCTTTGTGATTGTGACGCGTACTTTTGGTACTTTTGGCGTACTTTTGGTTAAATTTGAGATAAAGGTAACACTGAAATAAAATAAAATTTTGATTTTGGGACAATTCTGTCCGAACAAAAATTGCCGAAGCTCGCCAACATCTGTTATTGACTATTTCTTAATCGTTTAGTGGAGTTATTTTGGCTACCAAAATTGATGATAACTTTTTACATTATTTATAAAATTTCAGCTTGACATGAATCCTCCACACATTTCATTAGACTGGTGATCAAGAAGCTGTCAAACTATTATTGATTCTAAAACTCTGCAAAATGAAGAAGAATCTGTCTATGCGGCATCCCTGCTTACAAAGTGAAGTTGCTATATTTTGCTATTACTGTGGGTAACAAGCGGAAGGCGGCGGTTGGTTGATGCAGGATGTTGAAAAATGGACGGTATTTTAAGTCGTCGTTTTTTTTTTCATTCCTAAACGCATTGTTTCTACGGCCGACAAGTGGCGCGATAAGAAACGTATTGACGTTTCTTCGATGTTCGGAACAATGGAACGAACAAAAATGAACAATGCTGGACAATTAACAAATTGTAGTATGTACTAATAATATCAAGCCTGTGGGCTATGTACTCTGCTGAGAAGCTAACGGCCGATATGAAATACTGTTTATTGGTGCGAGGAGACAATTCTTCGAAGTGGATTTAATCAATTATCAAGAACTATCATCGATCGACGAGTTGCAACTAGAAACCAACTGCAAGCTGTGTACATGCTCCTTGAACAAACGAAAGCTGAAATTTAGAATACTTTTTTTCCGGAACCCGAAAGGCGTACCGTAAATTCGTAGCTGCAACGGTTTGCATTATTCAACGAATTTTGACTTTCGATATGATTTTCTTCCCGGCCTGCCAGGGCCGCTTGATGAATACATTGAACCCAGTTTAATCCTGTAATTTATATGAGTAAAGCGTAATCGAACGGACAACCGATTAATATGACAACTATCTCACACACGGTGGTGGTGTGTGTCTCTGGGTTTGGGTTTCTCAAATGTGGTGTGTGTGGATGTTTGTGAGCGGGATCCAAACAGGCGAAAGTAAGTGCGTTTGTTCGTTAACCGACAGAAGTTTTTGTGTAAGTTTCTCATGTTTGCCCGGCTTATGCTGTATAAGTGGCACACGTTTACTCGTTCTGATACTTTATTTGTTAATTATGCAAACTGTTTTTGCTGTTTTTGGCGGTCGTGTGAAATTAAACGAAGACTTGTCGAAGTTCTCCAAGAATTATTCGGTATTACCGTATTGTCCAAACCTGAACAGTTGTGATAAGCTGAATGGATTTGGTTTATAAAACAGAATTGTGTTTCCTGTCCTTTGAATGAACTTTTTGTTGAAACAGATTTGAATAAGGTATATTTCCTTTATTATAAAAAAAAACACTTAAAACTATAATAAAATTTCTGGGATCATTTTGCAGGCGTTAAGGAAATATTCTTATATTTATTTTCTAATTTTAGAAACATTTCAGAGTTATTTCAAAATTATTTAATAATCATTTCAGAGACTTTTGGGAATTATTTAAGAATAACTTAACCATTTTTGAATTACTTTGGCATGGTTTTGAGAATTAATAAGGAATCATTTTAGAATCATTTCAAAGTTATTTTTGAGGCTTTCGGGATAATTTAAAATGCAACAGAGCGGATATTCTGTTGAACAGTCTTTGGATATAGTTAGTTCATTGAGCAAGCAGTCGTAGCATCGAATTGTTTCGCAGGGCACGGTGTTGCACGTTTATTTTCACTTGTGCAAAGAGAGCGGGGCAGTCTATGCTGCCTAGCAAAAGGTCTACGGTAAACAATACCCTGGTCGTGTCTCTACCGACAGGCAGAGGCTCCAAACGTATTATTAAGCAACGACTTGCGAATTGTTGGTAGTTTACAAAGAGCAAATTTTAAAAAGTGTCGTTGAACTGACTTTATCCTTTCCAAACTATTGTTGTAATGAGGGAAAACCAGAGACAACCGAGCAATACTTTAACATAAAGCGGGATAATGCACAATACAATGTTTTGTGCAGTAAATATTCGTAAATTCCTTAGTGGTCCTGAAGATGAATCCCAGTACTCTAAAGGCTTTTTCGACGGCAACGAAATGTAAGGCTTGAAAGTGAACTGGGAATCCAAAATTGGTCCTAAGCATTTAACATGGTTTACACGCTCAAATTCTTTCCCCAGTAAAGTATATTCAAAATGTTTAGTCTCTATGTATAGTACAACAGCAAAAATATCTAGCTGACGTTGGAGGAAGTGACAGTCTTCAATTGTGTAAACTTGAACATAAAGTTTGTGGTCATTCCCATAAGACGGCAGTGGTCCTCTAATTACTAGGTTCACGTCGTAAAAATAGAGCAGCCAGACAAGCGGTTCTAAGTGACTTCCCTGTGGTACTCCAGACGTAGTCAAAATAAAAGAATTGGTAATCCCTAATGGCAACGGTTAGACTGCGGCCGGTAAGGTACGATTGAAATCATAATTAAAGATTCCCGTTGATCCCAAGCTTGTCAAGTTCTGCGTCGGCTATTCCATCGTTCAGTTTATCGAAGACAGCTGTCAAGTCTCAAGTCGATGCAAAAATAACCGTCTGGACAGAATTCGACACACTGTCAGGGATGTAAGAAGTAAGACGGAGCAGATTAGTAGCAGTGGAGCTACCGGCTGTAAATCCATGTTGGTCACTTATAAAAGCCTTGCAGTGAGCGTGCAAGGGCTTCATAATGACAAGCTTGAACAGTTCCGCAACAGTCCAAAGCGAGGTGATGCCGCGATAGTTGCCCACATCGTACATGTTTCCCTATTTGCGTGCTGGAAAAGTATACGCTAAATTGCAAAAGGACGGAAAAATACCAAGAACGCAAAATAACTGGAAGATATGCGGAAGCGGGTTTACCAGGATTTTGATATGCGTTCCAAGAAACGTCGACGGAATCCCGTCAGGTTCGAGTTTAGGGATAATTTGAGTTTGCAGCAAGCTCTAGAAATCGTCGCATATAATGAATTGGCGAAAATCCAAAACTGCTTTGGACAAGACTTCAACTTCCGCTGTAAATCATGTTGAAATCTGAGAGATCATTGTTTAACTGCACTTTTAAATATGCGGTTTATTCTTTTTTCAAGGCAGCTCTCTCCTTGGATTTCAAATGCCGATGTTCTCTCGTTTGCCACGAATGTCTGGCCGCGAATTAGTGACTCTTCTTTGTGACGTCTCTGTCGATAGCATAAGTCAATACGTAGAAAAAAGTATGAGCGGCGTCTTCGACGTTAGCAAAGTCCAAAAGAGAATTCCAGTCGACCTCGGAGATAAACTAGGCGATACTGTGGTGATCAGCATTGAAAAAGTCGTTAAATACGGTAGCGAAGTCGAGACCACGTTTTGATTTAGTTAATATAACTAATAAAGGTGGGTGATGAGGGACCATTCACTAGGGGAGCAGGGGCATCGCATGAAAAGTGGGTCGTTTAAAAGGCAATTATTCTGGCTAGTAATATAGTTAATTTAAGTGAGTGTAGCGGACCGACAACGCTGTTCATACCACCGATATTCTAGTAAAACACGTTGACCTCTGACCAGAGGGCAGAGAGCTTGTTTATCATATTACTGCCGATTGTAGTTAGAATTCGAAGCGGTATCATACATTGAGTAGGACGAATCGTTACTACACTCGCCTGCTGAAGCAGGTTGGGAGCCCTCCGGTTAATATCTGCCTTCACGAAACGACATTGATGAAAGCTAATTGCAATAAGCGCGACTGTGACAGAGGAACCATATTGCTATCCACAGTGCGTCCCGGTTACGAGAGTGGCAGCATTTAGCGGATACTCAGAACCGGGACGGCTCAGTTGGTGGGAACAAGGACGATGATTGTCGATTTTTGGGGATGGTGAAATTGAGAAAGAGCCAAATAAGTCGCTAACTGGAAATCGAACATAATGAATCGGCCCTTGTGTCAACTATTGGTTGGATAGGTGGATTTAGTGGTTCCTTTGGAATAATGATAAAGGAGCTGATATCTCTGTCCTTCGGAACAATGGGTCGTTTTCGATCTCGAGAGAGGCTCTCGTTATAGATGCCATTGATTCCGTAGATAAATCAGGCCGAACTATAGATATATAAACAACAATATCGCACGCTAGCCTGGCGGGCTAACGCGGTCTCGATCAACTAGATTAGTTGAAGGAATTCGTTATCGATATTGTTTTTGGCACATTTTGCATGTTGAAGGATAAGTACAACGATACACCGTGCCCCAGTGCTGAGTCGAGAAAACTTCCAGCTCGAAAAGATCCTCGACCTGATAGGGAATCGAACCCGACATCACAACCGTGTGGGGGAGCTAGCCAACCGACATCGCTAA
Organism: Wyeomyia smithii; assembly: GCF_029784165.1. Lineage (NCBI taxonomy): Eukaryota > Metazoa > Arthropoda > Insecta > Diptera > Culicidae > Wyeomyia > Wyeomyia smithii. Next base: position 161,978,567 of record NC_073694.1, read on the forward strand.
CCACAGAACCACGGGGACCACTCTCTAGATATATGCCGCCACAATTTTTCTTCGGTATTACATGTAGCGAGTGATACGTCGAAGATATCCAGAGTCCGCCTACTACCAACAGTACAATTGTCCGAAGTTCGTGATCCCGCATCTGATTCTCGGGGCCGCTTGGAAGCCCTGTGTTGATCTACTGCAGGCCAACGATTACTCAGTGACGGTAATGATTAGACAGTAGGTTTAGTGTGCAGGTGTTTTATTCCGCCTTAGTTAGAGCACACGTTTTTGCCATGGTTATATCTGTAGTTCCAACACCCACCACTAAGGGAAGCTGCGTATCCAAAAGGGTACAGAGTCCGCTTTCTCAATCGGATGGTCGTGGGTTCGAATCTTAGTAGAACCAGGCCATTCGATGTCAGAAAGGACTTTGAACATGGGTTTATTCTCCGGCTCCCCAGTTCCCCTTTCTCCACGCTGAAATCTACAATACCTTTGCATGACTTCCTCTTAACAAAAAACAAATTCTTCTTATCAATAAAACTGGGCGGAAGGACGCACGACGAAAATTCTCCAAGGAGTTTTGATTGGTGATATTTGCCAGGAGGACCGAGGCTCGGTATAAAAAAACAGTAAGCGTATGAAAGGAAAGGGTAAAATCACATTACACACAAGCACTGATAAAAAATAATAATACAGCTACACTAATAATAAGCTACACAGAAATAATTTTAAGGGGTTTCTTCAATGTTTCAGGAATGATTATAATCTGATTCTAGAAAGATTCCAAAACTTTTTATTGGTTCCAAAATGATTCTAAATTGGCTCGATTTCTAAAGTAACACTGGTCAACACAGGTGCACCCTAAGTGTCAAACCAGAAAAAAATTAAAGATTGTACCTATTCAACCATACCACAGTGTTATATTTTGCTTATTTCGTGCTCCAAATTAATAATTTGATTAAATTATTATTTGGAAAAGTTTCTATGTATTTTATTGCGCTTCTTTCAGAATGGACAATTTAGTGATTAATTCACCTAGAAGTGATATGAAAAATTTATTTTTCAGGGCAGTGAGATAGACATCCAGTGTCTTCGAGAAAGTTGTAGCAAATATTTCTCCTAGCAACTTTGTCGAAGGTGTCGAATTTCTATCTTTTATTTAAAAAAATATATAACGTTAAAGCGACGAACCTGGCGATTTTAGTTGACGCGTATTGGTAATGGCAAGGGGTAACAAAATTCATAGGAATGGTTGAATTTGAGCATTTGGAATACGCTTTTTTTTGACGTCTCTCAGGAAGTTCGGCTGCATACGGGTGTGAAATGAAAATCTAAAACCGGAAAAAGTGAAAAATAAGTCCAATTCCAAATGCTAATAAATCGGTTTGTTTTCAGATTGGAAAATCAGTTTGTTTGTTCATAGATTGAAAATCTTCTGAGATTCTTCACAAATCCATAAAATTGTAATTTTATTATTTAAACTGTTGTACTATCAAAAAATTGTCAGGCCTTGTCAAAACGAAAAATTTGACTTCTGATTGGTCGTTATATGATTGCTTTCCCTGCACGGTCGACAGAATTCTAGACTTAGAAATTCGGAATGTACTATATAATGGCCTATATAAGAGCCTGTTTCAGCCGAAATTGCTCATATTTGTTCTAGTAGAGATGGTTGGCTAAGGGTATTTTCACCCGATACCCGTACCCGACGGGTTCGGGTCGGGTTTCGGGTAATGATAAAAACTATTTTTCGGGTTCGGGTCGGGTACGGGTAATTATTATTAACTTTTCAAGCCTAGGTGTTCTAGCATAGTCTTGGTCTGGGAGGGAGAAACGGATACGAAGCTGTGGGAAAGTCAAATGAATCAGAATGAGTTGTCAATTTGAACCAGGAGAAAAAAGCATCTTTTAGTAGCAGGTATTGTAATAACTTGAGGGTATCGCCTTACTTGATAAAATATTCAACGCAAGCATTTTTTTTGTATTCAGTGTGGTTACCCAAAATATTTTGGGCTATTTTTACGTAAAATAATAAATTTCATAAACTTTCAGTAATAATCATGCCAGCGTATTTCGCTTATTAAACTTGCGCTTTCTGGATTTACGGTGCAAGCCGGCTTTCATTTGAAATTTGAGGAATGGCTTAACCATTTTCTGTTTTATGTAACGACAATTTTGTAGTTGCACCGGCAACGTCATCACTGTGGAAGGTTGATTGCATTTTACTTGACCGTGGACTTATTCGAAAAATACTTATCATGATAACATCCATACACGCAATAAAATTAATAATATTTTCTGAAACATAATATTTCTGTCCTTTGGTAAGCTACGAGTTTTGAAAGTTTGCCGATTTTTTTAAGGCATTTTTGTGGTTAAAACGTGTAATATATGGAATACCTCTTCCGTCATTTTTACTCGGGTATCAAAAAATCTGTCGTTTGTTAACAATTTCGAATTATACACTTCATCGTAGTTGAATGTTGATTTTCGTTTTACAAAATAGTGAAGTATAAAATTGTGAAATTATTGCAACTCTGTCAAGTCTGCGAAATCGTGTCAAATGAATGTGTGAACAAAAAAAATGTCTGCGTGAATATATATATATAAACTTAAAAATCTGAAGAAACTCACTAGAAAAATTTGTGTTTTACAGACAAATTTGCACATTTAGTATTCCTGATGTTACTAAAAACTTAGTTCGAGTCACGCTCGGGTTACAGCAGGAAGATAGTTACACGCCATCAAAAAATGACAAATGTCCGTTTCATCTGTTTCGACCGATTTTTAGTGTAGTATTCGTTTCTTCCTCCCAGGTCTTGGTTTGCACTACGATCAGGGATACCGCATGTACAGAAATATATGTGTTATACCGAATTTTAGATTCCAGGTTGCTACGATGTGCTCATAAAACTCGTCGTTTATTTTAATCTCTACCAGACATGCATTTCTCATCATTTTCCGTGTTGTTCTAGTAGGGTTAAATTAACTTATAGTGGATCCCTTCCCTATAGTGGACAACCCGCCAGATTAATTCATTGTTTGTGAAAACTCGAGTGATTTCCAGAAAACTTCCATCTGGAAACATCTTGTCCAGCCAGTCTGCATCACAAACACAAATTATTAAAATTAAGTGATCCACTAGAGGTTAATTTATCCTGATCTTCTAGTTGTTTCGATCTGGTTCATTATAAAATTACAATGAATCTTTCCAAAAAAAATCTATTGAATTTTTATTGATCTCTCGAAAACAAAAAAAAAATTCCAGCATTTTATATGAATCATACGTATACATACAAAATAAATAATTGAAATCAATCAATCAATTTCAATTTGAGGTAACTAAAACGAAAAATGGAAATAAATATGGTCAAATTTTTCAACATCAGACGAGCGGACGTTCTCAGTGACAGGTGCTACGCTGGATTCAAGAAGAACCAATATGTCGCTTGGAACTCTGGGTTCATTTACATTCGTTCACATGAACAATCGGTTCTAGCCTAACTCCGGCCATCATCTCGAGAAACCATGTATGACAATCAGTGCATAAAATGGGCGAGGTAACCAGGTGTTTTCAAAAAAAATTATAAATAAAAAAAAATCCAGGACGAGTCGGGTACCGGCCATTTCGGGGTATTTTTCTTTCGGGTACGGGTCGGGTACGGATAGTTGGAAAAAAAAACTTTCGGGTTCAGGTCGGGTACGGGTATTTTAAACAAACCCGACTTCGGGTTCGGGTCGGGTACGGGTTTGAAAATTCTCGATTAGTCGGGTACGGGTCGGGTACGGGTAACAAATTTCCCATACTCGACCATCTCTACTAGACAGCAACTAGAAAAATCCTTATTTAGCAGCAGCAGCAGTGCAGCGGATAGCGGCCACAGTTGTTGCATGGTAGCGGATAGCGCAGCAGTTGCAGCGGGTATCACTGTATCAGCATGGATAGTAGTAAGGCCAGTTGCTGCAGCGGCACTTCCTCTAGTGAAATGCTGTCTGTGCGATAGCGAGCACTAGTAAATGCATTCAATGAAAAGTTGCCTCATTTTGACAACACACCAACGTTCTGGAAAGCTGGCGTTCAAAATACATGAACCGATTAGTTTTGAGTGTTAAAACAGCTTTTTCTTGTGTTATCTATCACAAGAAATATCTTCTTTGCACTGTCAGTGAGAACGCAAAGATGTGATCGGCATCTTATCCGATATTGAGTTAAACAACAAATTGTCCTTTTCAGGATGAAATAAATACCTAATTGAAGAGTTAATATTTTCTCTTAAATTAATTTACATCTTCTAATTTGGAGCAGTTATATATTCAATTCCACCTCCATGTCGCAGAACGTACTGAATTATCTTCTCCTCCAGTAATAAGCACAACACCCGAATAGCTTTTAATATCCGCATAAAAATAAGGTTATCACATAATCTGATTGGCTGTTATATGATTACTTCCCCAAGCTCGGTCGACATAATTATAGACCTAGTAATTCGGAATATACTATCTGGCCGATAAGAGCCTGTTTCAGCCGAAACTGCTCATATTAGTTCTAGACAAAGACTACAACAATCCTTACTTAACCGCAGCAGCTGTGGCAGCGGATAGCATCAGCAGCAGTAGTGATATCAGCAGCGACATTTGGGCTAGCTGGTGCAGCGGCACTTTCTCTAGTAAAAGTTGCCTTTGTGCAGTAGCGAGCTGTAGGTACATTAGCCGGCACTTCCTCTAATGAAAAGTGGCCGTATTTTGACTACACGCAAACGCTTCGGAATGCTGGTTTTCAAAGTATATGGGCCGTCAAGTTTTCAGTGTAAAAACAGGTTTCAGCTGTGTTATCATAAAAATGCCCCAAACTCCTCTGTCGGGGTAGCACACAGATGCGATCAACATTAAATCCGATATGAAATCGAACAACAACAGTCCTTATAAGGACAACAAGCAAATTATTGAAGATTTAATATTTTCTCGTTTTACGCTGGGATCAAAAATAAAATGTTATTTTAATCTGCATGCGCTTTCACTGTGCAACTTGTTTATAGTGTTTGTTTTATTACTGTTCAGTGTTGTTTGTGCATATTAAAATTCGGTAGCACTTAAACTCCTCTTTTGCACAAAGTTTAAACATATTAAATACCAGTAATGCAACAAACAACCTTATGTAGTTCTACGTCAACTTTGCGGTCGTTGCTTTGCATAAAACCCCCTTCTCCCCATTATAAACTAGGAGCACGAAAACTCACATGACCGGTAAAAGTCTATTATTTTCTATTTTTTTCTGCTTGAGCTCAAGGAAGATTTTTTTCGTTTTAGTCGACCATTTGCAAATATAGGATTTACCAAATGTTCAAGATGAAAATAAATGAAGGATTATAGCTTTCCTGATACTGGTCTTTTTGGTGCTTCTAACCACGTCGAAAGAGCGTAAAGTTTTCAAAAATTAAAATGAAGTTTACCCGAAATCAGAAGTAAAAGTGACGATCCCGGCAAGCAGTTGCTCCGCTGCCTTGAGGCACACTTTCGAGCTCGCTAGGGTCACCGAAATTCACAAAAATGGTTAAAAGAAAACTTCAATCTCTCATATTTTCTCAATTTAAGCCCTAGGACAAAACCTGTGTTGAACTGTGTAATAATTTTTAAACCATCTTAGGATCAGTTAAGAATTATTTTGGAATCACTATGCAGTTATTTTAGAGTCATGTTGAAATCATCCTAGAATCTTATTAAAATCACTTTCGAATCAATTTGAAACCATTTAAAAAAGTTTCAGAATCTTTTCAAAACCTGGTCAAAATTATTTTAGAAATATTCCTGAAACATTGAAGGAACCACTCAAAATTATTTCGTAAACATTTCTGAATAATCGAATCGATTTAGAATAATATTTTTATAATTTGCTTATAGCTTAGAGATCATTTTAGAATTATTTTGGTATCATTCGACATCTATTGTAGAAATTTTACATACTCGTTTTAGAATGTTTCAGAAATCGTTAAAAAACCTTTTTAAAATCTTTTCTTATTCAGTTTAAAAATATTTTAAAAACAATTTAATCATATTATGGAATGGAATTATTCAAGAGTCATCATAAAATAAACATAAAAAATAGAAATATGTATATGAGAATTCCCAAGTAACACACAAAACATGTTAGAAAATTAGTAACAACGAAAGTAGTCATATAAGTGTACTACAAGCGCAATTGAAAACTTGTGTTATTATATTGTGTTTGAAGTTGTTTTTCATCAGTAATACAACCGCATTTCGAAAACAAGCTCGTTTTTTCTGGTTTTGGAGATGTTTATAATAACATGAGTTAAAGAATGACAATCACTATCACTTGGTCTTTTCGTAAGACATTACACAATCTAATAACAACACTACGTACCTGTAAAATGCTTTTTCTTAGTATAGTAGCCGTAGCATTTAACAACTAACTTAAAATTACTTGATCAAATTATTATTGAAATTATATGAATGATTTCTATATTTATTTGGAGCGGTTTTAACGCGCCATCAAAAGATAAACGAAACCCTTGCAGTGTAACCAATATCACTTTAGATTTTTGTTATTGTATATCTAACAACGTTTTCTAGTTTTGTTAGATTTTATGTTCAGATAACGTTGAAACTATGAAAAAACACTGAAAAAAGAAATTGCCGATCTAGTTGCACTGCGCAGACACAACACATTTGCGCATGCGTTGGTTAACAGTTGTCATAGCAACAGATTTGCGCATTGCCGTATTTGTACTCGAGATGTATTTTGCCACTTAATTATATCAAGTTGTCTTGCTTCCATGCAGTTATCGGTACTTGTTCTACTAGCCTTCATGTTTTGCGCTTTTCTGGTGATATTGATGTCATGGAATAGGTGACGTCAACTATTCTATACCAACGTGTGTTACTTGGGTTAGTTGGAGTCTATAAGAACTCCAAAAACAGTCTATAAGAAACATTTTTAAATCCTTTCAGATTTATTTTGCAAAAAATCAAAAAATCTTTTATAAACATGTTAGAATTATTTTGGAATTATATTAGATTCATTCAGGAATCATCTGGGAATATTTTCAAAAGCCACTTCAGAATCACTCCAGAATCACTGCAGAACACTCATGTAAGAATCATACCACAATCTCTATGGAATTATAAAATCGGGAATCTTTTAAGAACCATCAGAATCTATCAGGACGCATTTTTCAATAATTTCTGATTTAGGTTAGAAACATTCAAATGTCATTTTATAAACCTGAATTATTTTGCATATTTTAAGCCCTTCAATAATTACTTTGAAATTATTTTAGATTCATTTTGGATTCAACTAGAGAGGTAAAGTAAAATGAAGTGTTCGGGTACTTTGGCTATTTGTTAAGTTATATATGAAGACTAGTTGAACGTTCCCGGCGATGCTCGGGATCAAAGGTTTTAAATTAAGGAATCTTTTCTTATAATTCATTACTGCTTTAGCACAACTTACTTAAAAAATATTTCACATCTTATACGTTCTTCATCACTTTAAATACTTCAATATTTTGTGAACAGAACACACATAAACTGGAAGTCGCCACATCGGATTTCCAAACGACGTATGGAGTTCCACTTTCGGAATTATTGAAATGGTTGGCCAAATACCACTTTAGGTTATTTTTCTGAAGCCGCCGTTTTGGAAAATTTTGTGTGGAGTCATCCCAGTTTCGAATACACCTATACTGGGTGATATTCGGGCTATTTGACAATCGTTTACAGTAAAACCTCTTTTTAGGAAATTAAAGTATGTAAGAAGAATTGAGCATGACCATTCATGCTTATTTCTCCTCTATGATGGAATCTAAAGAGATGCTTGTGATTTTTTTCAAAACGAAAATGTTTGTTGGTGTCCAAGGAACACGTCTGAGAAGAAGTGAAGGTTTTCCGATAACTAACAATTGTGCTTTAATCCACAAAACTGTGTAGAAAATAAAAAATGACTTTCTATGCTTAAGCCGCCTCTTAATCTATGTTCAAACCAATGAAATGGGACCTTTCCTCCAGCTAAATGTTCCAAGATCTAGTTTGGGTAAAGGTAAAAAAGTAAATCGAATCCCGTAATGTGTTATTATTCACAAATCTACGAATACATCAGAAACTTAAATTCGTTATGCTCGACTCACACTGATTCAAAACATGGATTTTTCTGCAAAAAACATATATGGAAATGTTAAAGAAACAACGAACATTTTATTGAAAGAAAAAGCACATGTCATCGTTTTGATTTTTGATTTAGATGCGATTTGAGCTTATGCTTGAAAAGTCAAAGTTTTGCATGTATTATATGTTTTTCAAAAAAAAAATCAAAGAGAGTATTTTAAGGTGTTTCTTTGTATGCAGAAAATCATCTTCGAAAATGCTTCGAACATATGTAGTTTTTTGAGTAATATGTCAACTTTTAGAAATAAGATAAGTGTTATTTTTTCTCAAATGTCTTTCCTGAACATTAACTAACATTTTATTGGAAAACAATCACAAATCATTACTTTGAATTTTGATTTGCAGACAAATTGAGCCTAAACATTCATGATTTTGCACGTTTTACTTAGTTTTGTGAATAATATCTACATTTTCAGTAATCAGATACCTAACATTTCTTCTCAAATGTCATTCCTGAACATGAACGAACATTTCATTGAAAAAAATCACATGTCATCGCTTTGAATTATGATTTAGAGACAAATTAAGCCTAAAAATCTAGGTTTTGCATTTTTCACGTAGTTTTATTAAAATTATTTTAATTTCAAATGATCAGGTACTTATTATTTTCCCTTAATTTCATCTTTAAAAGAATCACAGATAATAGATTCGAATTTTGATTTAGAGGCAAATTCAGTATGAAAAGTCATGACTTCGCATGTTTCACGTAGTTTTGTGATTATTATCTCGAGTTTTAGTGATCAAATACCTGTTATTTTTACTCGAATGTCTTTCTTGAACATCAACGAACTTTTTGATGAAAAAAAAAATCACATATCATCTCTTTGAGTTTTAATTTGGAGACGAATTGAGTGTAAAAAGTCATAATTTTACATGTCTTACGTAGTTTTGTGAATTATATTTCAAGTTTTAGTAATAAGCTATTAATTATTTTTCCTCAAATGTCTTTTCTGAACATTTACAAACATTTCAATGAAAAAACTATCCCATGTCATCGCTTTGAATTTTAGTTTAGGGGTAAATTTAGCACAAAAAGTCACAATTTTGCATGTTTTACGTAGTTTTGTGAATAATATCTCAAGTTTTAGTAATGAGATACTAATTTTTTTCTCGAATGTCTTTCCTTAACATTACAAACATTTTAATGAATAAAGAATCACATGTCAATGCCCAACAAACAATTTTGTTGGATAACGGCTTGTTAAACTATAGTTCAACCGAAATCCACTGAATAATAGCTTATTAAGCTGTAAATCAACAAAATTGTTTGTTGGGTGCTTTGAATTTTGATTTAGACGCAAATTCAGCTTAAAAATTCACAATTTTGCTTTTTTTCAAGAATTTTTTTTGAATAATATCTCAAATTTTAGTAATCAGCTGTTAATCATTCTTCCTTAAATGTCTTTCCTGAACATTAACAAACATTTTAATGAAGAAAGAATCACATGTCATCCCTTTGACTTTAGATTTAGAGGCAAATTTAGCTTGAAAAGACATAATTTTGCATGTTTTACGTAGTTTTGTGAATAATATCTCAAGTTTTAGTAATCAGATACTAATTATTTTTCCTCAAATGTCTTTCCTGAACCTTAACAAACATTTTAATGAAAAAAGAATCACATGTCATCGCTTTGAATTTTGATTTAAAGGCAAATTCAGCTTGAAAAGTCATAGATTTGCATGTTTTACGTAGTTTTGTGAATAATATCTCAAATTGTAGTAATGAGATACTAATGATTTTTCTCCGAATATCTTTCCTGAACATCAGCGAACATTTTCCAGTTAAAAACCCTTTATGTCACCGCTTGTTTTTCTGATTTAGAACGATTTTAAATGATGATGAATACTGTACACCACAGAGACGGAGGGAATAATATCAATAGGATCAAGCGTTACGGAATTCCATTTTTATATAGTAGAAGATGTCAACATAGCTTTGGAAGATACAATACGAAGGGCAGGTGTGCAGAGGAGCGGCACCATCATCACTAAGTCTCACATGCTTCTGGACTTCGCGGACGACTTAGATATAATTGAGGTTAACCGTAGAGCAGTTGAGGAAGCTTTTACGGCTCTGAAAAGGGAAGCTGCCAGAATTGAACTCACTATAAACACTACCAAAACCACCCCTTTGGCATCACGCCATGTTTCAAGGGCTAACATCTCAACATATGGTCGGCGTGCGACCAGACCGAGCCAAACGCCATTTTCTTTAAAATTGAGTTATTAGCACCAGTGGATGTGCAAACTGGTAATCTATGTTCCATTAAAGAATGAAATCATTTGAACAGTTCATAGGCGTGTTATAATAGAAAATCTCTGTAGCACTTTGTGAAAAGAATGAAATCGCGTTCGACCAGAATGAACCGTAAACACATACATGGCATCTAAAGAAAGTGATTGGTTGTGATTCAAATGCAAACTTTGCGATTTATTTTAACCAGTAACTGATTTCTTCGCTTCGGACAGCTCGTTAATACGACTGTCATCAGAATTAGATAAATAAACAGCCAGGTGGTTTTCGTAGAGCCGAATTTCATTGCAATGGGCACATCACTTTTTTTCAAGATCTTGTTGAGCCAGACCGAACCAAGTGCATTTTATTTTCATTTGATATTTTTCAAATAACATTCAATTTTTTCTTTGAACAAACGTCAGGACTGAGTTGATGTGTGTGTGTGTGTGTTTTTACAATTCATCTCCCACTGGCCGGCAGTGCTTTTATGGAAAAAACCTATTTGCATCTATTTCTGTTTAAAGCTGATTTATTTTTTTACTGATTTTTAAATATATTACATAATACAGAGATGCAAATATTTTTAGCCCTGGAGATGAAAGGTGACAGCTCTAGTGTTCATCCAACGACTCATTTAAAGAATGCCTGGTAATACACGTACATTCAGAGATCGTCTTCATAAACACTAAGCCCCGCATGAATACGTTGTTATATCTATTGGACATAACATTGTATTAACACTTCCGGACTAATTTACATTAGTGGCTCGTATTTAATATTACTTGATAATACCGTTACAGTTCAGAACGATCTTACCAACGTCTTTTTAAAGAAATTCTTCGCTTTTAGTGTACAGATTCGAACCTGCCCACGTTTTCCATGACAGCTAATTAGTTTACCCGCCACCGAACGGCAGTGGCGCTGCGAGCGTATCAAATTTTACTTCTTGATCGATGAGTTTTGTGGCTGGTTCAAGTGCTCCTCAAAAACAAAACACTTCGAAAATATAGCGATACTTATCCTGCCCAGAGCTGTCCGTTGATGCTCTTCTTCACTTTTCTAGATATCAGAGGAACCCGAACTTCGCGATTTCACCAATTACTTCATTTTTATTCCGCGGGAAACTGCCTTTATCTCTAAAATTTTACGTTGAGGTAGAACGCGCACAACACTCAGTTGGCCTTGTTGTCAGTCCACTCACAAACGTCAGGACTGAGTTGATGTACGTTAAATCAATAAAACTAGGCAATACCTGCTTCAAAATACCAGAGCATTTCATATTGATACTATCGTAACACTAAGCACTTGGTGCGCTTTGGCACCAGGAAATAGTGCAACAGAAATAAAGCTTTGCTTGTCTATCAGCTGTATAATTTTTGATACAGATTGGACTGAGAGATGAGGCAGCGTTGATATCTATGTATTGCGTTTGACTAGTGAGAAAAATTAGCTTGTTTTTTAGTCAAGTTGATATGTTGTAGTAAATACGTTTGACCAGACCGAACTGAAGACCATTTTAAAAATTTTTTGTTCGACCAGAGTGAACTGAGTGCATATTTGTCATAAAGGAAAGCCAAATATTTTATCAATTATTGCTATTTTTCGTGTATTTATGATAACAGGACACTCATTAAGCCCAATTCATTACGTGTTAGCATTGAATTAATGATAAGCTCAAACACGATTAATTTATGGGTGGTCAAACTTCAAATGCTAATTACTCAAAACCATGTGTTCGGCGTTTGGCTCGGTCTGGTCGCACGCCGACCTTATGTAAAAACGAGATAGCATCTTTATTTTACTGCTGATAGCGGACACAAATTAATTTGAGCCCATTACATGAGTTCATTGTCATTCACTGTTACTCGGTATAGGGATGCCAAAGGTTCGGCCAAAACGAAGTACATGCTGGCTTGCAGAAAGCGTGGTTGTCCTGCGGGTGTTGGTGCTGCGGTGGAGATGGATTGGGATACTTTCGAAGTGGTCGACGAATTTGTTTATCTTGGTACTCTCGTGACATGTGACAACGAGGTGGGCCGCGAGGTGAAGGGACGGATTGCGGTGGCGAATAGGGCTTTTTACGGATTGCGTAGCCAGCTTAGGTCCCGTAGCCTACAGATCCGTACGAAAATTGCGCTCTATAGGACTCCGATCGTTGGTCGGTGCGTACACATTTATTAGGTTGTAGTTGAAGAATTTGCCCTCAATTCTCAACACGCATATACGGTCACTGATCGGCCTCCATCTAATGACACGCTTCATCTATTTTCCAATTAGCACGAGACCGACTCCTCTTTTTGCTTTCACGCCGCCGCTATACTGCCGTTCTACGCATAGATGTCCCATGTTACTTTTGGTCGATTTTCGGTTTTAATTGCCATTAAGTCTATTTTCATGTATATTTTTGAAAAACTTTTAAAAACAATATTGCTTATTCCGAAAATCTTGAAAAACCATACCAAGTCTTTTTGTCCCATCGATGATTTTCTACACATATTTGTCCCACTAGATTTTTTATATTCCAATTCATCCCACTAACCACTAATTCCCATATTTGCAACTTGAGAAGTGCTACAGAGCACTAAAGACTTCCTAACAACGTTTGGCCAAATTACGGGTTTCAGCAAGACGGTACCGAAAATCACTTTGCTTGATTGTTTAAATACGGTACGTTCATATCTTTGTTAGGAATACCTAAACCTTGTTTGCTGGTTTGTAATATGAATGCTTTTCCTTTTCGAGCATATAAGAAGATAAACGCTTGAGATTCATACTAATTGGAAGTTGTAAGAACTAAAAGCCCAACAACGTTCAAATATGATAGGAATGGGCAATCTAAAAAAAAAATTCCTCTTTGTGATGGTAAGTCATTTGATATTTAGTCAATTTACTAAACTTTCATCTCGACTATCATCACTTACGTATAGAGACAACGAGATAAGCGTGATCATTTTCGTGAAAGATTAAACAGCCTAATATCCCCAGTACGAACTTTGTATTGGAAAACATCGAATGCTCGTGGTGGGACTGATATGCGTAGAAATTACTTATTGAAAGGTAAATTTCTCGGCATTATTGTCCCAGTGCGTATTTTCATGGAAAAGAGTGTTGAATCGAAAAACCTTCAACTAGATTTATTGAAAACAGTCTATTGCAAGGTAAAACTGGTTAGAAACTCATAATTGCATTTGTCACATTGACGCAATGCGTAAAAGTATTGTTAAACTTTAACATCGTTTTTCTCGTTTGCATGATTTGGAACATGGGACAAATATGCGTAGAACGGCAGTATAGTAGATGTGGTACTTAAATGAAGTGTCCGCAATAGGATCTACTGCCCAGAATTCGCGTTCTCCCGATTTCGGCCACCGCACCTCCTGGATAGCTGCAACCTCCACATTCATCTTCCGCAGCTCTCTAGCCAGCATACTTGCGCGTACCGGTTCGAGTAGAGTCTTTACATTCCAAGTACCGAGTTTCCAAAAATCGTTGTCCTTTTTCGTTCGCCTAGGACTATGCCGATTATTCCGCTCCGTATTTATATCTGGATTCGAGGTCTATTTCGACTGTTACAATTACAAATTTATTGTGTTTCGGCTTGCAGTCTTTTCCTAAAAAATCAAAATTTTTCTTCCGGGAATTATTCCCGGAAGAAGGCTAAATACACTCAGCCGAAACGTAGGACAGTAGACAAACTTCTGTTTTGATTTTTTAAGAAAAGACTGCAAGCCGAAACACCATAAATTTGAAATATATCTGGATTGTACGTAGTATTTAATATTCGGTATGCTGCCCTACTAGGGCTGCGATATCTAGTCTCGCGACGAGGCTGCCGTCTTTGATATAGCTGGCGAGGCACCGTATTTCATGATTCAGGCGCCCGCTTAGGATCAGACGCTGTTGTACGCCGCCCCTAACATGGGGAAACAGCCGCGTACGTTCCCCCTTCCCAGTCAGCATACGACCAAAGTTTCCACCGGGGGTTGGTTACCCGGTCTCCGCTAAGGTTACTCGTATCCCGGTCGGCACCACGTGGAGGTTGGGATAGGAGTTGCTGGACAGAGGTGAATGACTACAATAGGATCTCAAGTGACCAACGTGTCCAACCATTCGCCAACCAACCCGATGACGAAAAGGAGGATTTCTATGAGCTCCTGGAAAAGACATACAATGAGTGCCCAGGACACGATATAAAGATTGTCATCGGAGATGCAAATGCAAAGGTCGGGCAGGAAGACTTCTTCCGCCCCGTAACTGGTAGGGAAAGCTTCCACTCTACTACGAAAGATAATGGCCTGAGGCTGGGATGGCTATCTGTAGCACTTATTTTGCACGCCGGAACATACGTAAGCACACCTGGATGCACCCAAAGGGAGAGCTTTGCTCACAAATTGACCACGTTCTGATTGAAGGACGGCACTTTTCAGACGTTACAGTCGTGAGGTCGTTCAGAGGACCGAACGTTGACTTTTATCACTATCTCGTAGTAGCCAAAATCCCGCGCCCGGCTGTCCAACGTGTTGAAATCTAAGGCAACGAGGAGGATGCAGTTGAACACCAAGCGGCTATCAACTGAAGGAGCAGCTGCAGAGTACTCGCAGGAGGTTGATGGACGGATTGAGAAAAGAGTTGAAGGGAACCTGAATGAACAGTGGAGACACATCCACAGGTCGATCAGCACTGCACCGCGAGAAGTGTTGGGTACAACTGTGGCAGCTGCGTCCAATGAGTGGTTTGACGTTGAGTGCCAGCGAGTGACGGAGGAGAAGAACCGCGCCAGGGGTTACATGTTGGCCACGGCTGTGACTCGTCAGAGCGTGGGTAGATATCGAGATGCTAGAGCCGCTGAAAAGAAGACTCCATCGCTGGAAGAAACGACAGCATTGGGAGCATATTCTTGCGGTTGCTTCTCCAGGCACGATGCGAGGAGCTTCTACGAGAAGGTCAACGGAATCAGGAATCGAAACGTTTCAGCTCCTGTCATGTGCAACGATAGGGCGGGGAACCTGATAACCGATAAAACAGAGGTGGCCAGGCGTTGAAAGGAACGCTTCAGTGCGCTGTTGAACGGTGAGGGAATCGAAAGGAGCAGGATGACTATAGAGAATGATGGTCAAGCTGTGGATCCACCATCCATGGACGAGGTGAAGAAAGCAGTGAAAGAGCTGAGAAACTGCAAGGCAACCGGGAAGGACGGCATTCCCGCCGAACTCTTCAAAGTCGGGAGCGAACAGCTGTATCGTGCCATCCATCGGATCATGCTGAGAGTGTGGTCTGTTGAAGAATCGCCCTCGGACTGGTTGGAGGGTCTCATATGCCCGATCGCCAGGTCATCGCCTGGACTTTTCTCAATACCGTGTACAAAATTCTCTCCTGCAGTCTGTTCCACAGACTGAGGCCGCTGCAGGAGACCTTTGTTGGCGAGTACCAATGCGGTTTTCGAGAAGGACGCTCCACGACGGACCAAATGTTTACCTTGCGACAAATCCTCGATAAATTTCGAGAATTCAACTTGCAGACGCACCATCTGTTCATAGACTTCAGGTGCTATACGGAAGGCTGGTGTGCAGAGAAGCGGCACCATCATTACGAAGTCGCACATGCTTCTAGGTTTTGCGGATGATATCGACATTATTGGTATTAATCGTAGATCAGTGGAAGAGGCCTTCGGACCTCCCAGAAAGGGAAGCTGCGAGATTAGAGCTTGCCATAAACTCTGCCAAAACGAAATACATGGTGGCTGGCAAAGCGCATGGTATTCCGTCGGAGGTTGGTGCTGCGGTAGTGCTAGATGGGGATAGCAGCCGCAAACAGGGCCTTTTACGGATTACGTAACCAGCTAAGGTCCCGCAGTCTGCAAATCCGTACTAAACTTGCACTCTATAAAACACTGATTCTTCCGGTGGCTCTCTACGGCCATGAATCATGGACGCTGAAAGAGGCTGATCGCCGAGCTCTTGGTGTTTTTAGAAAAAGGTGTTTGGCGCAGACGCATGAACCTTGAAGTGTACCAGGCATACAAATCGGCGGATATACTCAAGCGGATAAAACACGGCAGGCTTCAGTGGGCTGGGCATGTAGCGAGAATGCCGGATGAGCGTCAAGCGAAGGCTATATTGAGCAGGAATCCTGATAGAGATCGTCGTCTTCAGGGTAGACCCCGCACTCGTTGGATGTGTGCTGTTGAAGAGGATGCACGCGAAATAGGTGTGAGGGGCGATTGGGGGATAGCAGCCCAAGTCCGAGGGACATGGTGACGTATTATGGATTCGGCACTGGATCGATAATCGGTCTGTCGCCTTAAAAGTAAACTAAAGTAAGTGAGGACTCCGATCCTCCCGGTAGCGCTCTACGGACATGAATTGTGGACGTGGAAATAGGCCGATCGACGAGTGTTTGGGGCGTAGAATTCTGCGATCAATACTCGGAGGCAAACTAGAGAATGGGGTGTGGCGCAGGCGCATAAATCACGAGCTGTGCGAACTATGCAAACACGCTGATGTTATCAGGCTTGTATTTCGGCAGGTTACAGTGGGCTGGCCACGTAGCACGGATGGCGGATGAGCGACAGACAAAGATTATATTCAGCAGAGAACCAGATAGAGGCCGACGACTTCAAGGCAGACCTCGCACGCGCTGGATTTGTACTGTCGACGAGGATGCCAGAGAAGCGGGTGTAAGGTGAGACTGGAGAGTAGCAGCCCAAGACCGAGTTTTGTGGGAACGTATTCTGGATCCGGTATGGTATCTCAACGATCTGTCGCCATAAAAAGTGAAAGTAAAGTAAGTATTTGAAGATATATTTTCCACATCGTGGATGCAAATATAGTGAATATTACGCTGTTGGCAGCTGGGAACGCAGATACTCTCTCTAAATCAGAACCTAACTGGTGGAAAGTTTTTCTCAGCATCTACTGAAGCGACTTGGCTCAAATTTTGTTTCAGCATGTAAGAATGGATTATCTAACTTGTTACATAGCGTTGGAAACATTGAAAACTCATTTTATAACCGTATTAGAAATATTCTGGAATTAATTACACATTATTTTGAAGAATTTTTAAATTTTTATGCAATCCTGTTATAATCCGTTTGAAATTATACTTGAGTCATTTCGTAAACAACTTGAAATCTTCCTGAAATTATTTTGAAATCATTTTGGGAATATCGTTGAATCATTTCTCTAAATTTTAGGATTTTGTTGGGAAAAAATATGCATGACCAAACTGAAGAGCTGTTTTGAAGTTTTTCGAATTGCTTCAGATTTTTTTCCGGAATTATTTGAAAATCGTGTTTTTTTTGTGGATTGGCGGTATTCACGTAGTATATTTTGCTAACTCTTGTATTTGTGTATATGTACAAAATCATACTCTAGAATGTTAGTTAGAATTTGATTTATGAGCAAATCATTACCTAAAGTGCAGGAGTCTCATCATTATTTTAAATTTTAATACTGCATATTGAAGAAAATAAAAAGTCATGAATTTTCGCCAATGAAATCAGCCATGAAAACTCAGTTGTGGAGTACATAATGTAATTTTTTATTAAAATTAAAATTGCCACATTTTGCTTGAAAAAGCTCAGCAATAATTTAAAGAGCATGTTGATTCCACAATCGTACAGTTACAAGTAATGTTTAAACAAAACATTAATTAGCTCCAAAACACCGAAATGTATGTCTTTATTTCCTCGTAACTTCCACTAACCCTTTACGGCTTCATGGAAGTGGCGACGGATATTTTGTGAACTAATATGAATTCTAATTACATAAACACACACACACACACACACACACACACACACACAGGGAACGGCCTGGGGGCCCACCATGCTGCAAATCATGTTGCGGAATGCCTTCCAAGCGAGGTTCACCTTCTAGACGTCACGCCTAACTTGAACTTCATCACATCAACAACGTGAAACTTTTCTCATGTCTTCGAATCAAATTATTGTGTAATCCTAATTAAGTTTTTCTTCGCTCGTTTCACTGCTACGACGCGGCGGAGAGTGCTTAGCTTTGGCAACCATCAGGACACGCGCCACACGGTGAACAGAAACGACCTTTGAAACTACTCAAAACCCACTTGTGACACAGGTACTGAAAGTTTGGATCCATAAATTAACAGGAAATATGCAAAAATAGGCAGAACAATTTGCGCCAAGATTTAAGTTTTTGCCTTTTAACGGTGTTTTGAGAAGTTTCAGCCTAGTTACAGGTTATCACGTTTAACCGTGCATAGCGTCATGCATGGTGAGCATTAGTGTGAAAAATTTCATCGACTACGAGAATGGTATTACGGCAGCATGAAAGTAGGTACCTAAGATTTCACCACAAATGATTACACTTCCCGTTTCTGCCACATACGAACCGTCCCCTTGACTACACATACACATTCACAAACCGGAAAGAGCTTCAATTGGTGCCAAAGATTCTCTCTAACTGTGTGAGGCTTCTTGTTCATCTGGTTTAATTTCCGCACCCCACTTACGGAGCTTTTTGGCATTCGAACGGCTAGAGATTCCTTTGCATTTATTCTGTGTGCGCGGGGAGACCCGGCCCTGCAAAAGGGTGGAGGAAATTCTCG
Organism: Wyeomyia smithii; assembly: GCF_029784165.1. Taxonomy (NCBI): domain Eukaryota; kingdom Metazoa; phylum Arthropoda; class Insecta; order Diptera; family Culicidae; genus Wyeomyia; species Wyeomyia smithii. The sequence goes on from NC_073694.1 coordinate 161,997,555, forward strand.
AAGTAATTAGCAATTCACGTGCTTCGCTTCGGTTCCACCACGAGAAGGAATCCGGATTTTACCCACCCGCCCAAACGTACGCTTCCGAAGGCGCGGACAAAAATTAACATGTCAATGTTGTTCATTTGAACAAGTGAAGAAATTTGAACCCCCAAAAGAGGGTCATGCACTTAACAGTGGGAATTTTCGGAAAAATATTACTACCCGATAACAAACAAAGATAACTTGATAGTCGTAATCAGCCTCTTGAAACCTCAAAAGAAATCTAATTTAACATAGATTGCAAAATATTTCTTTAAAAAAAAGGTACAATCTTCTCATGAGAAAAGTTTTCTTTCGACAATTACTTTCATTTGTGCTCCTGTTTGCCATATTTATTGGCATACAAGTTTCATTCAAATTAACCCTTTTTAATATTCCATCAGAGTTCAAAAGTAAACAACATTGTGGAAGGTTTTATTAAAAAGTGTTGCTTGTTTAACTAATTACTCAAGAATATATAACTCATGCTTTTAGCTTGCGTTTGCGTCCATCACAAACCGAAAATAATTATTTCAATTACCATATGTAGCTATGCATATTTTCTGGGCAATGTGTGTTTCAAACATGTTGACTAGCATGGCTGAATTCCAATACAAACTGGTGAGACTGATTTTCACAAGAGGAGAGAATATTCAGCATATATTCGTACATCAACCAAACACACAACTTTGTAGGAGACACGAAAAAGATAGCTTCTACACAGACCGAAATATCACAGAAGAATATATTTCGATTTTCGGTTCCGGAAAACCCAAAATAATTGGATAATATTTGAAAACTGGAGGTCCCCATTCTGGATTTTGAAATTACAACGGGAATTGATTTTCGGCTTCTAAGCATGATCCCAGGGGTCCGTGAATAGCATATTTAACGAAATAAAATAGGCGGCTTATGGTTGAACAGGTAATGCTCGAAAATTACTCTTATTATGAAATTCATCTGTAACAAATTTCAATCCGGTTTTACTTCAATTTACATTAGACTCTTCTGTTTCGTAACCAAACTCCTTGGTTCTGTAAATAACTATTGAATAAGGAGTTTGTCCTTCCATAAACCGTTATAGTTACATCATCTCACTAGCCAGTTCGTCTGTTTGCCATCGTCCTGTTCAACTGGAATTCCTAGGCTCGAAAATCATCCGCACGCTTCCCTCCAAGTACGTCAATCAACAAAAACCCAACAGCGACGTTCACAGGGAAAACAAGATCTCAGCCAGTGGCTAAAGGTGGAAGCCGCGTCAGTTTAACTTTTCATCAACAGTATGTTCCGAGCAAAGCACACACACGCACACATACACGCCTACTCACAGAGCACAAGCTGTCCTGGCCATGCCCATGGATGGTAACCAACAGCGGCGGTGGCTACGGGCAGAAAACATGCAAAAACTTCAGTTCGACCTGTCTACGGCGACAGCCAGAACGGACAAACCTACGCATAACCTCCGGCTGATGTGTGTGCGGTCGGTGTGCTTCCTCTGTATGTGCCTGGGTACGTGCGTATGTGCGACGATGTATACTTAACTGCCTGTCAACAGTTGTCATCTCCGCGTTACGCCTTGTGTTTCGGCAATGAAAGGGAAAAAAGCTCGATACTGCTCCACATCCGACCACGGCCTGATTGAAGGGGCGAGTGACCTCGGAGCGGCGCTCCATCAACATCAGCCAGAAGTTTTTTTTAACTGACGTTCAACTTCTAAAGCACAAGGTGGCAGCGTTTCCTCTTGCTTTCACTCCCTAAATACACCTCTGCCTACGGATGTTTGTTTGTTTCGCGATTACAATGGAAGAGGAAGATTTATTCAGCTCAGGAGGAAGCCTTCCGCACCATATTGGTTAGATAGCTTGTGGTGCTACAAAGGTAGGCAGTTGTCGTCACTTGCGAACCGGACTGAACCGAACCGGTTGTGGAAGAAAAGAGCAGCGGTGAGATTCTTTTCCCATTCACGGAACCACCGAAGTGCCTCCGGCGTATCCGTCGCAGTGCAAACCACGGTCCGTCACAGGCTATCGGTAACCCGGGTGAGTGTCCATTGAGTGTTTGACGCTGCTGATAGTCGAAACGAGCCCTCGTCAACCAAAACGGCTGGAACTATCCTTCAGGAGAGTCCTCCCAGTCTGAACAGGGTAATTTATAAACGTATAAATAATTACAGGCAGCGTATAATTTATTGCCTCCGAAAGAGCTTCTAGCAACGTTTTTGCTGTTGTTACTGGAAAAGGGTCGTCCCTGTCAAGCGGAGGGCCATTTTTAGCCATCGGAGACTGGTTGGGAAAACACCTTCTTGGTCAGTTCTGTTTGCACTCGGGTGATGAATTAATTCTTCAAGCTAGACAAATGGAAGCTATACACCGGCTGCCGATCAACTGACCATGTTACACGCACAAGAAATGTTGACATGAAGCATGTTGATTGTTACACATTCATTGTGGCTCCCTGGTTTGATTTGATTCTTTCCTTTCTGTGCACTCGCGTCATACTACAAGGTGTTAATCGAAAACCAAAATTCGAATCAGGAAAACGAGTACTCAGTTGTAAATTTATTTAGTTTTTCAGCGGTTTTGGTGAGTTTTTAACATAGGTACTTATTGCGGGAGTCCCTTCACGGTGAAAAATATTTAACTTTCACGCTCATTTCACTTGTTGAAACCTATTCCCGATTCCACCTGAAGTGAGGTGATAAAAATTTGCTCCGTGAAGGGAGATTGACAGTGAAGCAAAAATGAAAATAGGACAAGTGAAATGAGTTTCCTATTCCTAAGGCATTTGCGATGAAAAAAACAAAACAAAAAAATAAAACAATATTGACAATTGCCTGTGCCTTTTGTCATCGGTCGAAAAAGTGAGGACGTTTTTTGATGAGACTTTTGAGCCCTACTGCTAAACGAAATCCAAAGGTCAATTTTCCCGTACGTTCTATTGGCCGCGAATAGTTGTAAGTCCCAGAGAGCCAATTTTTTTGGAAAATATAAGATTCGTTTTGTTACTAAAACATAAATCCGATATTCAAGATAATCCGATGGATATTCACAAATCAACCTTTCTCATCTTCGTGTAATCATTTTACCGTTTAAAACTTTCATGAAATAATTCCACCCGAAACGACGCTTCTTTCGTTTTCATTTCAGTGATATGACCTTCATATTAACCCGAATTTCATTTGCGACGTTTTTTGACGTAGGACTACGTCTTTGTTTTCTATACTAGATTACACTTTGTGAAATTGAAAATGAAACTGGCAAATGTTGCGTGAGATTTTAAACGATTATAGCAAGCGAGCGACTTAATGCATCTAAGTCATTTATAATTTATAAAATGTGTAACATTTTTTTGATATAATGTTCAACATTGTTGCTTTTTTGCTTAATGGTGGAAAAAGGTTAAAAATTTCCAAGGTCAAGCTTTCCCATTTTCCCCTCGTTATTGGCTTACTTATCGAGCACAGATAACAATAACATGGACGAAATAAATTCCACTGCCTACATATTTTGACCCAACAAAGTGTTTTGGTTTGTTTGTTTTTCTCTAAGCTGTGCGGCCACGCCCTAATGGCAAAAATCTACGCTGAACTCGATACAAAAGACTGCGTGTAGAAAATTCAGCTTCAGTCTAGTTTGTCACACAACAGCGAGTGGAGTATAGCTGTTAGAGGTATGCGACATTGAGAAACGAGAGCTGCATACGAGTCATCTTCCAGGCACTGCGGAACATGTTACTCCCAGAATGCTGTGTTACTGTGCTCTCCCAGAATGCTACCGAGTGGATTTTTGATTAGTGGCTTAGTTCTCAAAATATTGATCAAAAAGTATTTTTTACATAAGATATTTAACTTTCAAGGCAAAATGAATGGCATGGAGAGCCATGTGTTATACACTAATCGACTCAGATCGACGAACTGAACAATTTTTGTATGTATGTGTATGTGTGCTTGTATGTATATATGTGTAAATATGTTGTTTATATGTATAGTATATCAAATCGAAAGAAATAAATTACAAAATAAACGCTCATTTTACAGAACGCATATTCCGATTTGGATGTTTGCATGCTCAAATAAACACCCTAGAGCTCTTTAAAAATCATACTAAGTGCGAATTTTTATTGGTAGCTTGAGCTGTAGAAATTTGACCAAAGTATATTTCAGACATGGGACTTTTTGGATAATTCATCTCTCTCCCTGCTCTCTCTTCTTCACTATCTCTCTATTTCTTTTTTTTTCGTATCTCTATTTATTTCTCAAAAGAAAACAACAATCATCCACAACTTTGCATAATTTTTACACTCTTCGTAGTGCGTCTTAACTGGTGTAAATAAATTACCCTTGAGCTTTTTCATAAAAATTTGAATTAGATTTTAGAGTAACCTGCAATGCTCTCTTAGCTCCTTTTCTGCCTTGCGAAGCTTTGGTCCTCACTTTCTTCAAAATATATATTAAATTGTACGTTGAACCCAGATTTGCGAAGAATAAGAATCTTCTACAGCTCTCGGGAGCCAAACATTGTAGCAAAATCTGATCTCACTGTTCAAATGTAACACAATTAGCGATGCAGATATTTTGAAAAGCCAAAGAGGTATAGACCTATTTACGTACGAATATGTTAGTGCCACCCGTTTGCAATGCTACATTTTGAACAGCTGGAAAATATTTCAGTTGTACACTTATTCTATGTTTAAATTCAGTTCTGAATATACTTTTCACTCGTGACCAGGAATCTACAGTTGATGGTGAACGTAATTGGCAAAATAAGGAAAAAGTTTTGAGAAATTGTGAACATCGAGATGCGATGATTTACAGTTTGGATGAAACTTAAGCAACCATGGTACTTGGCTATACACGTTTACTAGTGTGCGCAGGTGAAAAAAAGCTTATCTCTATGATATGATACACTATGCTCATGTAAGATATAAAAATATCTTTCTAATTTAAGACTAAGTGCAATCAGAGTATCCATGTTATTCCTCTTCTCGTTATCGCAGCAAGTTTTATAAAGTCTTCATTTCGAATTTTATCATACAGCCTAGACCTTCGAAAGGAATAATGTTCTCGACTACACTCTGAAAATCCAAAATTCACAAATGTCGTAAAAAACCTTCATTTTCAGATAATGCATTTGAGATAGAATTAAATTGACAACTTTCATAAGTGGCTTTTTTCCTGTATAATTCTGAACTTAATTTTTTCGAGAACAGGTTTGTAGAAATTTGCTCTAATTCGTTAAAAATATAAGAAGCTGATTCATAATGCTAGGTCCTTCGATTTCTAAAAATCAAGCGAAAGTGATATTCAAACCTGGATTATGGGGATTTAAAAAAAAAGAACTACATTAAACTAACATACATATTTGCTGTTCTAGTATGAAATCAGCATCATTGTTATCTACTGTTCCTCACGTTCGATTATTTCAAGAAAAATTTGAGTTGCTTCTAGCTAGCGTTTTAAAATTGGTTTGTGATCGAAAAATAACACTCATATACTCCAGTGACAACATCCATAACATTTATCAAACCCACGTCAAGCTTTAATTTAATGATCGTATTTGGCTCTCCCTCTGCAAACTATCTTTTAAATTTGTTTCATTCATTATTGTAATTGGACTTACGTTGGTATTCGATTTGTGATTAGGGTAACGGTGGTATTTTGGCCCACATGCATATTTTGGCCCACCCGGTAACATTTTACGCATTTTATCTGATAAATTCAATGAATATTAGAAAACTATGCATGCAACATTGAATAACACACCTAAGAATCATACAACACTATAATTTTCGGCGAAAAACTGACTCTAGGTAGTGTTATTTTAGAATTAGTTCATACATATTCAAAGTCATGGCTGAGTCAACCCAAAGTCAAGAGGAAGTGGTAATATACAAGTCAACGTCCGGAAGCTATTGTAACAAATATGTATGCTTATGAAACAATTTGTTGTTGTAGTAACATCAAAAAAATGTCATAGAAACAGTTTGTATACTCTAACATCATGGAAAAAGTTGAAAAAGTGGTTAAACGCATGGCCGAAATATTTTTGCCTCTTTCTGAAGCAAACATATTTTGACCATGCCAAGTATTGACATTTCTTTGATTACCGTTCGGCCGTTGCACGTGAACAAAGAAGCAGCTTGTGACAATTTACAGGTAATTACTTCTTAATTTATCACATTTAACTATATGAAATTAGATGAGAATGCCTGTCAAACCGCTATAAGCCAAATCATTTCATTTTTAGATGCCTAAAATTTACAAAAATTCACAGCAGAAGGATGTTCTCCTCAAACCCACTATTTTTGCTCTAAAAATACCGATGATGATCTTAAATATAATTAGTCCGAACTATTTCCATACACGTCTGTAGATATAAAGGTGGGCCAAAGTAAAAATTTGGTGGACCAAAATATGTTTTTAGTACTTCGTAGAAATTTTGATATTTCTAGGATATTTTTCCATATATTGCATTGTTGAGCGGTGTATTTTAAAATAGACACTTAGCTTTTCACAATGGTACAATAGAGTAGGTATTAATGTTGAAAAATTGTGTTTGTTTTTAATGAACTGTGCGAACACTTCCCAAAGCTGGCCAAAATACCCCCGTTACCCTACTGGTCTAATAAGTATAAAGTAATAGGTAGTTAGTATAACAAAGGTTTCTGCACCACTAGGTGGATTAATTCAGGTTTTATTAAGAAATCAAATCACGTTTCGTGTCTTTTTGTGGTTCTGTTTACCATAGTTTAGTATTTTTCTATAGGGATCTACTGTGTTGGGTGGGTTCATGCCCTTGGGGCCACCTGAACGTTGTTGACAGAATGGTTGGAATTCTGATTGAAACTGCTGGCCACTCTTTCCATCGTTTTGTGCCCTTCAGATTTCGATAATCTTACGATCCTGTCTTTCTGGCAGTCTAAAATCGTTCTCCAAACATTTTCATTACGCTGGTGACGGTTGATTTGGCCACATTCAACAATTTTGCCACCATGGTGTGCGAGTAGTACGCGATGCGCGAGCAGGGGCGGACGAAGGCTGATTTGAGCTGCAGGCGAAGACTGATTTTGCCGCCCCCCCCCCCCCTCATGTTTTTATTTTATTTGTAACGCATTTTCTATAGACTCGAAAATTTGATTAGACAGCATGTGTTGTGTTAACAATTCGAAAATTAATTTTTCATGCTTTCAATGTTGCAAATTTTTTTATCGTTTCCGACATATCAATTTCTTGAAGCACCTGTCTTCCTATCGATATTATCGTCAAGCCACACAAACGTTCTTGCGACATGGTCGATCGTAGCTACGTCTTTATAAGTTTAAATTTTGAGAAACTTCTCTCGCCACTTGTTACTTACTTTCTTTACTTTACTTTACTTCTAAGGCGACAGACCGATTATCAATCCAGTGCCGAATCCAGAATACGTCACCATGTCACTCGGTTTTGGGCTGCTATCCGCCAATCGCCCCTAACACCTATTTCACGTGCATCCTCGTCGACAAGACACATCCAACGAGTGCGGGGTCTACCCCGAAGTCGACGACCTCTATCGGGATTCCTGCTAAATATAGCCTTCGCTTGACGCTCATCCGGCATTCTCGCTACATGCCCAGCCCACTGAAGCATGCCGTGTTTTATCCGCTTGACTATATCCGCCGATTTGTATGCCTGGTACACTTCATGGTTCATGCGTCTGCGCCAAACACCATTTTCTAGTTTGCCGCCAAGGATTGAACGCAAAATCCTACGCTCAAAAACACCAAGAGTTCGCCGATCAGCCTCTTTCAGCGTCCATTATTCATGGCCGTATAGAGGCACCGGAAGAATCAGTGTTTTATAGAGTGCAAGTTTTGTACGGATTTGCAGACTGCGGGACCTTAGCTGGTTACGTAATCCGTAAAAGGCCCAGTTTGCGGCTGCTATCCGCCTCTTTATCTCACGGCTAACCTCGTTGTCACATGTCACTAATGTTCCCAGGTAAATAAATTCGTCGACTACTTCAAATGTTTCCCCATCTAGCACTACCGCAGCACCAACCTCCGACGGACTACCACGCACTCTGCCACCCACCATGTATTTCGTTTAGGCAGAGTTTATGACAAGCCCTTATCTCGCAGCTTCTCGCCTGAGAGGTCCGAAGGCCTCTTCCACTGCTCTACGATTAATACCAATAATGTCGATATCATCCGCAAAACCTAGAAGCATGTGCGATTTCGTAATGAAGGTGCCGCTTCTCTGCACACCAGCTCTCCGTATAGCACCTTCCAATGCGATGTTGAACAATAAGTTCGACAGCCCATCACCCTGCTTCAAACCATCTAACGTCACGAAAGGGTCCGATATCTCACCGGCTATCCTGACGCTTGATGTAGAACCTTCAAGGGTGGCACGTATGAACCTAATCAGCTTTGTTGGGAAGCCATGTTCGAGCATGATCCGCCATAACTTTCGCCAATTTAACGCCATTTCTCTCAACTGAATCGTACGCTGCCCTGAAGTCTATTAACAGATGGTGCGTCTGTAAGATGAATTCTCGAAATTTATCGAGGATTTGTCGCAAGGTAAACATTTGGTCCTTCGTGGAGCGTCCCCCTCGAAAACCGCATTGGTACTCGGCAACAAAAGTCTCCTGCAACGGCCTCAGTCTGTGGAACAGGATGCGGGAGAGAATTTTGTACACGGTATTGAGAAGAGTTATGCCCCGATAATTGCTACAGTCCAGGCGATGACCATTTTTGTAGATCGGGCATATGAGACCCTTCAACCAGTCCGAGGGCAATTTTTCATCAGACCACACTCTCAGCATGATCCGATGGATGGCACGATACAGCTGTTCGCTCCCGACTATGAAGAGTTCGGCGGGAATGCCGTCCTTCCCAGCTGCCTTGCAGTTTCTCAGCTCTTTCACTGCTTTTTTCACCTCGTCCATGGATGGTGGATCCACAGCTTGACCATCATCCTTAATAGTCATCCTGCTCCTTTCGACTCCACTGTTTCCCTCACCGTTCAACAGCACACTGAAGTGTTCCTTCCAACGCCTGGCCACCTCTGTTTTAACGGTTATCAGGTTCCCCTCCCTATCGTTGCACATGACAGGAGCTGACACTTTTCGATTCCTAATTCCGTTGACCTTCTTGTAGACGCTCCTCGCATCGTGCCTGGAGAAGCAACCTTCCGCCTCCGCAAAAAGACGCTCCCAATGCTGTCGTTTCTTCCGGCGATGGAGTCTCTTTTCAGCGGCTCTAGCATCTCGATATCTACCCACGCTCTGAAGAGTCACAGCCGTGGCCAACATGTGACCCCTGGCGCGGTTCTTCTCCTCCGTCACTCACTGGCACTCAGCGTCAAACCACTCATTGGACGCAGCTGCCGCAGTTGTACCCAACACTTCTCGCGCTGTAGTGCTCATCGAACTGTGGATGTGTCTCCTGCGCTTTCATTGTATGTCTTTTCCAGGAGCTCAAAGAACACCACTTGTTACACTAATGGGTAAAGTGAGTAAAATTCTCAAAGATACAAAAACATTTGAAAAAGTATCAATCAGTTGATTTTTTGTGATGTAGTTTAACGCATTCATTGGAGTCGTCTCAGCTGGCAACATAGGTGATAAAATAACAAGTTCTTGGTGCATTTCATGTCCATCGATGTCACACTCTTTCTTGTGTGTGAGGATTTTCTGTAAATGTAGACAACTTTTCTCTAACTGATCTATACTACAACCCATTAAACTGTGAATATCATACAAGAAGCTGAAATTGTCACTGTGATTTTTCATTAGCTGGAATCGACCATCAAACGATGCAATAGCTACATCCAATACAGAATAGAAGAAATTCACTTTGAAAGAGAGTTTTTTCGATGTAATTGGTTCATCTGACTGTTCGTATGCAAACTGTTTCTTTATCATTCTCGGCCGAATTCGTGTTTCTGTTTGAAACTCCGGATTTACTTCTAAAATGTCGGCACGTTCTTCAGCATCAGTAATGACGCTATTCAAACCTTCATTTCTCATATTTTTCAAAAAGTTTTAAACGCTGCCTATCAAGTCAATAGTGTTTTCGAGACTGCTATTTATTTTTTGAAGGTACTTACTCACTAAATTGATTTTGAACAAAATTGAATGCCAAGCTACTAAAATGCATAAGAATTTGATTTTTTTAATTTTTTTTTGCTAGGCTTTTTGCAGTATTTCTTGCAAACGCATCTTGCTTCAGATCCTCGATTGCTTCATATAGGGCATAATAAATTTCTCCTATATTAAACCTCAAGGGAGTGACAGCATCAATTCGACTTTCCCAACGCGTTCCACTCAGAGGCTTTACCGTAAGAGAAGTAATGTGTTTTTTGAACGATGAGTTGAAGCAGAAAAGAAGTTGAAAATTTCTTGCACGACACTGAAAAAGTCTACTGCATCAAAACATGACTTGGCACCATCGCTAACAACAAGATTGAGAGAATGGTTGCTGCATGGAACGGATTAATTTTTACAAAAATTGATTTTTACAAAAAAAGTTTAAGATAATTAGTTTAAGAGATTATGACAGATCTCGACATTTTATGCATTTCTAAGACCATTTTTTTCAATATCGAACATTTTACGAACTACCAGTGCATTTTTTATGGGCCGAAAAAGTGAAACTTTGACCGCTTCGAGGCACCACTTTTCGAAGTCCGACTGAGCTGAAATTTTGCAAGAAGACTGTGGTATGTGGAGTGTTAGTACAACGTTAGTACATGAAAATGTGAATGGTCGCGTCGCACATGAATGGAAATCCTGCTAGAGAGAGAAATGATCAGATCAGATGAACGGGCTTGCTAAGAGTTAACTGATGAATTATGATTGAACACGTGGTTTCAAAGTTTGGCTGCCCTATACGTTCCCTTTTCATTTGATTATTATCGAACCTAAGCAACCGTTATGTAATTAATTGCTAAAACAACGAAAGTCTATTATCTCAAGTATTACACGATTTGTTTGAACTTAACTAGTGTCATACATACGAGTCATCTCTCAAACTTACAAATAACAAACTTCATAACAATTCTATATGCTGTTCAAAAGTTTAAGAAAGAAAAAAAAATTCAAAGACTATTCAAAACTATACCTGCTTTGATCAATATATATCTCCTCAACATGATTTTCCAGAGATCTTCCATCTATCAAGCCAGCATAAAAACCTTTCCGGGCCTCAAAAACCGCTGCATACAAATTTTTACCGTTCATGAGTTAAACCTCGACATACGGACAGCGACCTGTTTGTTATATAAATTTCAAAAAGGCCGTAACCGGCATCCCAATGAAAATTTTTATGAGGAATAGGAACTGAAATTTGTATGCAGTTCAGTTAGAACTGTAACGGTTGTCCACTAAAAATGAGAATGAAAAAAAAAAAAAAACAATCAAGAAAAGAACAACAGAGATGCTTTCTTCGAATTGATTTATTTCATGTGGAGGGTTACCTTAGGCCTTCAAAACGTGGTTAGTGAACACTGACATACGGTCCGTGATCTACTGCACGGTGCTGTCATGAATTTATTTTTTATTTTCAGTTTCGAGAGCAAGCAACGCAATTATTTTTTTTACCTAGATGCTCTCTTCATCTGATATATACTTAAGGAACACACATAAAAAACACTGCAGTAAACTCTGTTGTGTCGTTATTGTGCCAAATGTCCTTTCTTGTGAGAAAGCTCGCATCAGTTCATTATCTCCCTGCAGAGATATTTCACATTCCACCGCGGTGTTTTTTTATCATTCTCTTCAGATAAACACGATTCCCTGCTCTCTTATAGATTTAATAGATTTTATAGAATTCATAGATTTTATAGGTTTTTAAGATTTTATAGATTTTTACGTTTTACAGATTTTAAAGATTCGATAGACCTTGTAAAATTTATAGATTTTTTATAGATTTTATGTATTTTTGCATTCTATAGCTATTGCAGATATTTCATTAACAGCCGACATACTGGAATCTTACAAATATTCTCAAAAAAGTATTAAGGGCAGTGTTGTTTCTACTTAAGAATCAAAATAAAAATCAGGAAAAAATAAGAAAACTCTGGTCAAATCAACGAAAATTCGGTAATTAGACATAAGGAACCATACAATAAGGTCTTTTCTTACGCAGATTGCTTTACTCAATTACTCAAAAAACGGTACAAGATATCGACCTTATTCAGGTTTTCCGTTTTAGGCCACAAGTGATCATATGTCAGTTTTCAAAAAAGTCACAATTTTTGGTGTAAATACTGAAAATCCAAAATATTGCATTTTAATCTCTAGATTGATCAATACCATATTCACACGAAGTTTAAACATTTTAGGACGGCTTTCTTCGTTACATTTGCAACTCAAAAAAGTCTCTTTTTACACTGGCCCATACAAATTTGGAACGCATATCCTGCGTAAAAAAAGACATTAGTGTATTGACGTTCCAAATAAACGATTTAAAAACGAAAAACTATTAAAACATCTTACGGAAAAAAGTGCTTTTTTAGGAAATCCGGGTAACAAAACCGCGTCAAAATAAACACCGTAAAAAGCGACTTGAGATTGTTTCACCGATATTACGTTCTTACATATTTAACAGCTTATGTTATCAAGCTAATGCCAACTTCTAATGTATCGATTCCGAAAATTGTGCTGCACTTTAAAGAGCTACCCGTTAGTATCTATCTCTCGCAAAATACCCGGTAATCTGCTGGCCCAATGAAATTCTCCTATTTCATCTTGATTCCCCAGGCTTACCTTTCACCCGGTTGGTTACGGAGTTCTGTTCGGTGCCGTACAGAAATGGCCAAACCACTGGCAATAATTTGTACAAATGTCGCAATGTTTTAGGATATGTATTTCACTTCTCAACCGCACCGTACGTAGGAGCAAGTGTTTCTCTTTCTCTCTCGCTCTTGTTTCCTTTCCTTCGAATTTAGCATTTGTGTTTGCGAAATAATCCTCACTAGATCTATGTCGCCTTCATCACGGCAACTGTTTGCCATCCTTTAGAGCAAATTTTGCCAGGAAGTGTTTGCATCTGCTTGTACAGCTGCCGTGGCTGGTGTTGCCTGCTTCTGGCGTGGCGCTGCCGCTGGTACAATTTGCATTATAATACATTAAATTACAGTGCAAAGATGTGTTCGCATACACACACAGGCACACATGGATACTGGAACACGGAATCCGCTGAGATATGCGGATCCACACGGAGCATAAAGCAGTCTCCAATTTTCCGTGGTATAAATCAATCAACGACCACGAGGCCGGTGCCGAGCCTGGCGGGAGTCCGAACGAGCCCGGAATGGAACATCAATCAAGTCTTGATGCTCACCCGGTATAGGGACTGTCTACCCGACACAGCCCCAAGTCGATACGAGCAGGTCCAATAGACGAAACCTTAGCATTAACTTAATTTTAGGGAATTATGTAAATTATTCAATTATTGCAAGCGATTCTCGACCGGCTGCACGATGAACCGAACGCTGGACACTGATTTGTACCGCTCGGAGTGGGCAAATTTGAACCTTCGAACTTTTTGCCTCCTCAGTGATCGGTTGATTGTTTATCGGAATTGGACGTAAGGTTTCATAATCGATTTTTTTTATTTTCCACTGTATTTAGCCGCTGGAACAAGATCACAGTTTAGGGGGCTGTGCGTGCTGGCGTTTTTGCACCGTTTAGTGCGGTGTGCATTATCATAGCCTTAATATGTGATATCTGGGTGCAAGGTCGAACCATAGCTTCCGAGCCTACCACAACATAGCGGAATGATCGGCGGTTCTCCCATGTCTGAACGCACACATACCTTATTGGGCAATCATTCGACGATTGATGGTTGATTATGCATGCTAATTCAATTACCGACGCGTATTAATTTGCCTCCGCATCATCATAAGCGGTACGCTCGCTAACTGACCGAACGAACGGGCGGTTGACCTCTTGAACTTGAAAGTGGTTGTAAAAGTGCGAACTGCGGGATTCTGGCTAGCAGCGAACGCAGTACTAGGATACACGGGAACGTGTAATCTAGCCATTTAAAATCGGTTAGCTAGGAAGTGGTTTGCTGAGGACGATTATTCGCTAACTGCTATTACTTATCCGTATCCCCTCTGGCAAGAAGTAAACGCATTACCCTGCATAATTTTAATCGTTACTAATTTGACATAATCGTTAGGTTGTGATAAGCAAGGGGGAGGGCAACTAAAATGTTCAATTTTGATTTTTACACCATTAATACTTATTGTTAATGAAACAAATGTATTTCGTAACATTAAATTGGTTCAATTTATTGTCGCAGATTCGCTTTCACAACCAATCCTGGAATCCTGGAATTTATACCACAAAAGATCAAAACAATGGTCGCAGTGGTCCAAATCTTACAAAAAAAAAATCCTGGATGGCAGTATGGATGGTTAATATTTCGACTCGTTCATACATACGACAATATAAGCATCAAGTATGAACTGCAACGAGCACTGTTTGCTGCTGAACCTATTTCACGCACTTCAGCTTCGCAACGGAGAACCCCTCTGTTCCACTGCTGTACCGTAGCGTAGCACAATTCGAAATCATACGACAGAGTTTTCGAGTGCACACAGGAAAGTGAATTAACGTACTGGAACGGAGAGTGACGGAAGCGCAGCGCTGGATGATGAACACAGCACCAGTTGCAGTTTGCACTCAAAACAACCAGGAGTGTTTGTTTTTGGTTCTTAGCTATTTTTTCAGTTTCATTAATCTCCGAAGTCAATTAGGTTTAGATTACTATTTGTATAATTTGACGGAACAAAAATCGCTCATTCTCGATGAATCAACTACTAGCTACTTGCTACTAGTGTATTACAAGCTAAACTACTAGCAATTCAAATTTTTGAAGTCAAATTTTACTAGGGTAGTTTACCAACTATCGTCAGTCTATGCCAGTTGTTATGTTTCAAACTGCCATCCTTCTTCAGAAAATTGTAGAATTAATTTTTTTAATTTTTATCATACTTTTATACTCTCCATCTCATTAAAAAAATCAAGAAAAGTCACAGAAAGTAATACCAAGCTTCCTAATTAAATTGTACAAAGTCACTTCAACAGGTCCTTTTTGGTCAACTCATTTGCATTGTGGGTATCATTTGATTTAGTCCGTCAGCAGCAAGGAGGGAAAAAAATTGTGAAACTTTACTCGTTTCTTCAAGTTTCATTGCAATGAATTGTAAGTAAACGTACTCCATTACTTCGCCACTACGGTACATTTAAACAGCGCGTTGTACGGAAAGCAGTATCGCCCTTTGACACGAAAACACTCAATCTTTTACTTTATCCTCTCCTATTTTCTCTCTTTAATATTCTCCCACACTCATATCTCTTCTACAACGCAACCCGTGTTGAGACTACAGGGGTTGACAAAGTCATTTTCAATCGACAATTATCAGGTTATAATAACGCTTTGACCTGGTGATTTCAACTGAAAAGCATTTGTATCATTTTCGAGCACTTCATGAGTCACATGGAAACTACTCGAAAGCTCTTGCTTTGCTTTTGATAGCTTGAAAATGAAAAAAATGACTTTCAATTGAAGCGGAGATTATCACCGTCACTCTCACATGACGATTTTTAATTGAAAATGACAATGAGCGCTGACGAAGACTGAGGGCTTCCATACAGTACTTCACGCATATATAGGCAAGAGGGAGAAAAGAAAATCGTGACGATATGAAACGGAGGACGCCAGTACCAGTTTCTCAACCCGAATTGGCTACGGGGCGCAAGAGATCAACAGCAAAAAAATTTTCCGAAATACTCATCGAAACATGCGTGGCGTATTAATTAAATACCATACAATCCGTCTCTTCTCTACTGCAGTTGTTACCAAAGATCCGAGGTGTACGAATTCGTCAACCACCTCGAGCTCGTCGTTATTGCCTATGCGATCCCTATCGCGCTTGGTTCCTCCTGCTAGCAGATACTTGGTTTTTGACTTATTCACTTTCAATCCAACCTTTTCTGCTTCACGTTTCAGTTTGGTGTACTGTTCAGCAACCGCCTGGAACGTCCTTCCGACAAGGTCCACGTCGTCGGCGAAGCAGATGAACTGGCTGGATTTATTAAAGATCGTGCCCCGCATGTTAAAAGTCGTACGTATCATCACACTTTCAAGCGCAATGTTGAACAAGAGACAGGAAAGACCGTCGCCTTGTCGAAGTCCCTTGCGTGTTTCAAACGGGCACCCGAAATCTTAACACAGCACTGTACACCATCCATAGTGACGTAGATCAGTCTTGTTAGTTTCACAGGGAAACCATTTTCGTCCATGATTTGCCATAGCTCTACGCGGTCGATAGTATCGTAGGCAGCCTGGAAATCGAGGTGCGTGGGGACTTGGTATTCGTGACACTTTTAGAGGATCTGCCGCAGCGTGAAGATTTGGTCCGTTGTCGATCGCTCACCCACGAAACCAGCTTGATAACTTCCAACAAACCTTTCTGCTAGCGGTGAGAAACGGCGAAAGACGATCTAGGAGAGCACTTAGTAGGCTGCGTTGAGAATCGTGATCGCTCGGTAGTTCTTACATTCCAAATTGGGCATATTACTCCCTCCGACTACTCTACCGGTAGCTGTTTTGTATCCCAGATCCTGACTATCAGCTGGTGCAGACAGGAAGCCAACCTATCCGAGCCCAGTTTTATAAACTTCGCTGCGAGACCATCTTTTTCAGCTGATTTGTTGTTCTTGAGCTGCTTGAAGGCATCCTTAAGTTCACCTATCGTAGGGGTCGGAATGTCTCCCTCATCCGCTGTGCTGACAAAGTCGTTCCTCCTGCCGTCTTGGTCCTCTGCCTCTGCGCCATTCAGGTGTTCATTGCAGAGCTGCTTCCACCTGTCGATCATCTCACGTTCATCCGTCAAGATTCCTCCATCCTCATCCCATCACATTTCTGCGCGCGGCACAAAGCCGGCGCGGAATGCGTTCAGTTTCTGGTAGAACTTACTTGTTTCTTGAGAACGATATAGCAGCTCCATTTCCTCACACTCCATCTCTTTCAGGCGGCGCTTTTTGTCCTGGAACAGATGGATCTGCTGTCTTCGCTTCAATTTCTATCGCATCACGTTTTGACGGGTCCCTTGTTGCAGCATCAATGCCCGCGCTGCATTCTTCTCGTCTAGAATCGTCTGACACTCCTCGTCGAACCAGCCGTTAAGTCGATTTCTCTCGACGAACCGTATGGCACCTTCCGCTGCGCTGTTAATGGCTTCTTTTACATTGCTCCAGCAGTCCTCTAGAGGGGCTTCGATGAGTTCACCCTCTTCTGGCAGTGCTGCCTCAAGGCTTTGCACGTATTTAGTAACGACTTCGAGAAATTTGAGTCGTTCCAGGTCATACCGTGGCGGGCGACGGTAGCGGATGCTGTTGACAATCGAAATTCTTTGGCGCATTTTAACCATCAGA
Organism: Wyeomyia smithii; assembly: GCF_029784165.1. NCBI lineage: Eukaryota > Metazoa > Arthropoda > Insecta > Diptera > Culicidae > Wyeomyia > Wyeomyia smithii. Next base: position 162,015,008 of record NC_073694.1, read on the forward strand.
ACATGGTCAGAATCGACGTTTGCACCACGGTAGGTGGAAATAGGTACTACGTATGGCCATGTTCTTGGAGGCGGCGAAGTCAATTAGTAGAAGGCCGTTTTCGTTCGTTAGCCGGTGAGCGCTGAACTTCCCAGTAACCGGTCTAAATTCCTCCTCCTGACCTACCTGAGCGTTAAGATCCCACATAACGATTTTGGCGTCAAGTTTTGGGGAACTATCGTATGCACGCTCTAGCTGCGCATAAAATCATCATCGTACACCATCATCATCGTTACTTCCTAGGTGAGGGCTGTGCACGTTAATTATGCTCACGTTGAAGAAACGGCCTGTCATCCTCAACTTGCACGTTCTGTTGTCCATTGGCCACCACCCAATCACGCGCTTCTGGATTTCACCCATCACAATAAAAGCTGTGCTCAGCTCGTGTGTGTTGCCGCAGCTCTGGTAGAAGGTATTACCATCTTTTAACGTATGTACTGATATTCCCTTCCAGTTTACCTCCTGCAGCGCTACAATGTCGGAAAGAATGCGGGTACTTCCCAAAAAATTAAGGGACTTTTACGGCTGGCTTGTAAGGCCTGCACCAACCCCCTGTTTCGCCGGAGGACCATCGTGTTAGCACTGGTGAGAGTCACACGCTGACACCTGGACATCTATCAGCCGCCCCTCACATAGAGAACAGACGCTGTTTTGAGCCGCATCATCTTGGTGAACAGACGCTCAGGTTGGTGAAGCATTTCCTTTACCGCCGGAATACGGTTAGCGCGCCAATGATCGCGTCGCACCTTCTCACTTAGCTAATGCCGGATTGACAACATTGCCCAGGCTTCGCCAACCAGCTGCGTCCATGTTTCAACTGGTAGTCTATTCTGATCATGTGGCTCGTGGAGGCGTGAGATCGGTACATGTGAAGACCGGAGCTAAGTCTGTCGCTCCTTCCAGGTTGTCAACTCACCATTTGAAGCCCTTCCCATTTGTTTTTGTCAGAAAACCGTAGCAAATAATCCTCGTTCGATCCGCTCTCGTCAAGCCGGTACCAGTCAAATTAACTCTCTTTTCTTTTTTTTAATGGTCAAGAGTAGTGGTGGCTCGTACCGCATCAGAATTTTCCTCCGCTCTTCTCGATGCTGGGTGACTTGTCACCAATTTTAAAGGTGTCGCGACACTCGTAGATCCGCGTCAACTTGGTCAAGCCACGTTGTGCCCCACTGTTTTGTGGTGCCGAAGGGGTCCTTGAAGATAAATGATTTTACCATCCTGTTGTCCGGTATCCTCGCGACATGTTTAGCCCTTCGTAGCCTCCCGATCTTCATTAGGTGCACAATAGGAATCTCTACAAGTAGTGCCTACATCTCGTCATTCATACGTCTGCGTCATTCTCCGCTTTCGGATTGTACTCCACCGAATATTGTCCGTAATACTTTCCGTTCAAATACTGCCAGTGCGCGTATGCCCTCCGTAGGTAACATCACAGTTTAAAGTCCATAGAGAACTACTGGTCTAATTAGGGTTTTAAACGAAGTCAGTTTCATGCGGCGTCGTATACTCGTGGATCGAAGCGTCTTGTGAGGGCCAAAGTTCATCGTTGGATCTTCTTACTTGCGTTATTGTCTGTGGTTATTGCGTTATGGTCGGGTCTTCACACATCCTTCGTTATCCAGAATAGAGTCTGGCCCGCTTACTACCATCATGTCACTCCACGCACGCGCAAAACGAGGGCATACGAAGATCTTTCGCATCCACGCACTCGGGGTACATGGGGGACACCGCATGCCCGAACCTGTATAGATCCTGCCTGAAGCAATCATGACCTGACAGGATCTGTGTCTGATGGAAGTTAACTTCTCAATGGCGCCTCCCGACCCAACCGGAGACCATTGAAATGAGTCATTGCGTCCATCTACCTATCGTGGAATTGGACCATTCCTGCTGCCATCTGATCTGATCATCGTACCTCGTTTGCATCCTGTGTCACGTTAGTCGTTAGCATTCTACGTCCTCCCTAATGGCTATGCTGATAGGCATCATGCCGAACGGGACGCTGATTTTATCCTATGACACTGTACGGAGCGCACTCGCAACCCTCAGGCACATGAGCCTGTAGGTACTTTCCAGTGTACTACGATAACTGTTAGTACCTAGCGCCTTGGACCACACTGGGCCCCCATACCTGAGTATGGACGAAGCCCCGCTGGCAAGAAAGTTACGCTTGCTACCATTCACCGCTGAGCTATTCGACATCATTTGAGACAGTGCTGCAGTAACCGTTGTAACCCTCTCGCAAGCATAGTTGACGTGACTCTTAAATGTAAGCTTATCGTCAACCATAACTTCCAAGAGCTTCAAAGATCGCTTTGAGGTGATGGTGCAGTCTTCGATTCTGACGGCCGCCTGTTGCTCAGATTTGCGGTTTTTCACAACCATGACCTCCGTCTTATGGTGCGCTCACTCCAGTTTCCTGGAGTGCATCCAGTCTTCGACCTTGCGTATACAGAGCGCGGCCGTTAACTCGACCTCCTCGGTCGACTCGCCGTAGACCTTTAGCCGACGATCACAACTTCTGCAGGGAACTAGAGCTTCAACACCCCGTCATACATGACATTCCACAACAGCGGTCCCATGATAGAAACTTGCGGAACTCCTGTGGTAATTGGGACACGCTTCTGACCCTTCTCCGTGTTGTAAACAAGTACTCGCTTCTGGAAGTAATTTTCCTGAATATTGTACAGCAACACCGGTACTAGGATGCTCCTGAGCGCAAGCGCTATGGAGTCACAGCTGGCGCTATTAATAGTATTTTTCACGCCAAGCGTGACGATTGCGCACTTACGTATGCCCCTTTCTTGCACTAGAGTGCTACCCCCGCCGTCATGGTGACGGAGAGGATAGCATTCAGCGTGAACCTGCCCTTCCGGAAACCGAGCTGGTTACTTGCCAGACCGTTCACACCCTCCGTGTACCTCACCAGTCTGTTGAGGATAATCCTATGAAACAAAAAAAAACCAAAACCGAATGTTGCGCGGAGCTCAATCCTCCGTTCGTCTGTTCGCGCACGCCGATCCTCCGTCTTGCACGAAGGGCACGTACTGCCTCTTCGAATACCTCGGCATCGAAATGCGATGTCTTCCAGCCGCGGACGGTGAGAGTGTTGGTTCTATCCGTCACTTGCTGCCACGCGTCGTTTTCTACACTATAGCAAACCGACTGGAGGTCTCTATTGGTGTAGCCATTGTCTACCCTCCAGTTCGTCATTAGTCCAGGGCTGGGGAAAGTCACATCGATGATCGATTCCGCACCATTTTTGCGGCGTGCAGAGAAGTGGCACCATCATTACGAAGTCTCACATGCTTCTAGGTTTTGCGACGATATCGACATCATTGGTATCAACCGTAAAGCAGTGGAAAAGGTCTTCGGACCTCTCGGGAGGGAAGCTGCGAGAGTAGGTCTCATCGTTAACTTTGCCAAAACGAAATACATGGTGGCTGGTAGAGAGCGTGGTAGTCCGACGGATGTTGGTGCTGAGGTGGTGTTAGATGAGGAAACTTTTGAAGTAGTATGTGACAACGAGGTTAGCCGTGAGATAATAAGGCGGATAGCAGCTGCAAACAGGGCTTTCTACGGATTACGTAACCAGCTGAGGTCCATTAGTCTGCAAATCCGCACTTAACGTGCAAAACACTAATCCTTCCTGTGGTCCTCTACAGCTATCAAGCATGGACGTTAAAAGAGGCCGATCGGCGAGCTCTTATGGTTTTTGAGCGTAGAATTTTGCGCTCAATCCTTGGCGTTAAACTAGAAAATGGTGTTTGGCGCAGACGCATGAACCATGAAGTGTACCAGGTGTACAAATCGGCGGATATAGTTAAGCGGATTAAACACGGCAAGTTGCAGTGAGCTGGGCATGTAGCTAGAATGCCGGATGAACGACCAGCGAAGACTATATTTAGCAAAAATCCAAATAGAGGCCGTCGACTTCAAGGTAGGCCCCGCACTCGTTGGATGTTTGCTGTCCTCCTGCTGACGTTTTTTCTCCTCAAAATCGTGGACAAAACATTTCGAGCTCGTCGATAATTGACTGCGTTCTCTCTTGTGGCGATGCATGGATAGCTTTTCCAAGCTAGTTTATTCCTCTCCATCGCTTTCTGGCATTCTCCGACGATATCTCAGCTAATACTGCGGTTGCGACTTCTTCGATGGTCGAACGTAACTCGAAGCACATAGTTCCTCCGTGACAGGTATTGTCTCGTTAGGTAAGCGCGCATAATTCTAGACAGCCTGTGGATTGTGCAACTGCGGGTTGTTTCGCATTTGTCGTTCGTGAAATACTACTAAGTGGTGGTCTGAGTTTATATCCTTACCCCGAAGAGAGCATACGTTTGTGATGTTCGGAAAAAAACCATCAATGAGAACGTGGTCAATTTCATTTTTTGTCCGGAGGTCAGGTGATCTCCCAGTGGTTTAGTGTATATCTTTGCATGAACACAGATGTCCACTTTTTGATCGCCTTCCAGCTGATTACGCGATCCTGCATTCTGCTCAGCACACAAATACTTGTTGTGTGTGTTGCTCCACCGCTCTGGTAGACTAGGCTCTTAACGCCACGGACTATCCACACCTTTTTACCTTTGTGACAGATTGCCAGCGGAGCCACGATGCCGAGCTTGCGGGATCTGCTCAAACAGCACCCTGTCTCCGCCAACAAGGTACCGAGTTTCCACTCGTGATCCGTTTTTCGTTGCCTAGGTTCATGCCGAATGTTCCAAGTTTCGAGACAACTGTGTTACTTTAGCAATGTTTTTGCGGTTGAGAATGAAGACGCTAAATTTAAAATCTAAAAACCCTCAGAGAAAAGCAATTAGTTTTAGTTCAGAGCTTTGTTACTTGCCCTTTAGAGAAATGGTGTCGTCAGCAAAGTTGTAGATAATTTTGTCACAAAAAACTTCGCTAAAGACATTTTCCTTCTAACCCTTCTATTTTTTATCTCCAACAGTTAGAGATCTTTCTTATGTATTGACCTTGAGCTTAGACACCGCACACATTTCATGGTTGCTTCTTCATAATGAAAAAACCACACAATTTAAGATTTATCAACCATCTTCAGTGTACAACAATTCAGCAGTTCCAGCTTTGTATAGAATCGAGCCTGCTACGCTTTTACGGAGGGTTAGGGTAGAAAGGAATGAAGTGTTGCAAGCTTTTCTAATGGAGTTTACACGGTGACAAAAAAGTCCGGTCACACTTTTTTGGGGTCGCCTGTAGCCTACACGTTGCATCTCTCTGGTGCCATCAGTGATCAGTGATGGTTTGAGGAGCCATTTGCAAGATTTCTTATTTTTATCGATAAAGGGGTCAAAATCAACGCAGCCTCAAGCTGAACTATTGTTTGAAGACGATTACTACTGCTTCCAGCAAGATGGCGCCGAAAGTCTGGGACGAGATGCCGATGGAGCACGTGCGCGCCGCTTGCGACGACTTTCCGAGACGTCTGAAGCTGGTTCGATCAGAGAAAGGTGGCGTAATTCTGAGATATCGTCTGTGAAGTATCTTTATGAGTTACTGAATAAAGCTATGAAAGCCAGATTCAGATTTTCTTCTTATTCTCTGAAATATTGAGATTTTCCTGTGTGACCGGACTTTTTTGTCACCCTGTATGTGAAAACCAAATTAATAAAGCAACGCAACTGACGATTACACTTAGCTATGACAATGGATCGATGACGATGCGAGCTCCAGTAAAATATCATAACAGAACCTTTTGAACACTTTTTGACACCTAATTAAAAAACCATCTTAAAGTAAAATTCAATTATATGGATCATTGAAAAAGAATGTGAACAACCACTGTCCCAAATTACTTCCCCGAATCACAATGTTCAGGTCAACAAACGGAGTTCGGAAACTGTTACAATTTCACACAAAGTAATCAGTCTCAGAGGTATGAACTACTATAGGGTATGTCTTGCAATTTAACTGTAAGAAACAGCGAACACTATAATTTCAAATTTTCAACCCAAGTATTATATATATATATATATATATATATATATATATATATATATATATATATATATATATATATATATATATATATATATATATATATATATATATATATATATATGGCGGTGATTTACCGAGTGTTTTGAATCGTCTCGTTTCAACGTAATGCTTAAATTGTTTTTTATCAATAGCAAAAAATTTAAACATTTTACAAAAATTCAAATCACTTCGAATCTGTGTGTCCAAATTTATTCCGCAATAGGTGTCAGCTTACTATCATCGGTGGCAACGGAGTCCTAAAATTAGTCTAACTGTACAGTCGGCTTCTTTCACTCCAAGCCACCGAGTGCTCTACATCTTCATCAGCAGAAAGCTAGGCGACAGCACAGATGCTATGAGCTGCGGAATCCGACGTCCCTGTCATGGGTGACATACCCTGTTGTAGCATCCTGTGCTTCACCAAACCGAGCCGAGACGGGAAAGGATCCTGCAGATGTGACATACACGTAGACAGCAGCGGCGGATGACGTTGCGGGTCGTTCCGCCCGGGGAACGTTTTGGCTAGACGCACCAGTTGATGTCTCCCGTTTAAGGCTGTCCTTTGTTATGCTCCCCGGATGGGATTGCTGCTGGCAGCAAGCGAAGAACTGTCAAATAAATAGTCTTCTTCGGATCAAATAGCACCGGATTCAGCTTTAGACTATTTTCACAAAACACATTGGTCTGCTAGAAACAGATTGAGTATGCAGTTTGTCACACAGCACTTCTCATATGCTCGAATCTCTTGACACACATCCTATTTCCGTTGAGTGGGTTTATTAGGAAAGTATGGTGGAAAAATGAATAATCGTAGAACTAATCCCGAGCAGAATCAACAGTTGGAAAACATTGTTAATAAATACCAAGCTTGGGACCGATTGGTGCAAATCGAAGATCTCTCCAGCTGATCCTGTCACATGAATTTGTATTAAATTCCTACCCAGCGCCATTAGTTAGGCAACTTATGAATGTACCAGCTCGAAGTGAGTAAGCCTCCGAGTTCAAGAACTTGGGCCTCTAATCCGATGTGATACGAGTCTGCCGACAATCGGTCTATCCTTTATGCACGGATGGAAACAGTAAGCCCCCAACGGCAAAATCACTTCACGGGAGAATATCGACAATAATTGCCAACTGCCGGTGAATCGAATTGCCATTTGTGCCAGTTGCCTCCCCGTGTGCTGTTGCTGCTCGGTGTCACCATGAATGTAAATACGGGCAGTTTATCGATATTAGTCGATATGCGGCATGGTGGTTGTTGCTCACACTAGTTTGTTAGATAGTCAATGTGACATGGGAGAATACTGCCATCAGTCTATAGATTCAGGACAAAGGATAGTTCCGTCGTATGAAATATGAAGAACAGGCTTCCTAGAATTTGCTATCTCGAATCAGAGAAAATTATTATTCATACAAAAGAGCGAGAGTTATGAGCAAGGCCGTGCGCAGGATTTTCGTTATTGGTTCTTTACAATCTATTCTTAGACAACTTTTTCTATACAACTTCTTCTCAAGAGAGTGTATGCTAAAATGTATACGCGCTTTTAGGGAAATACTCCTAAGTGAAAAAAATTTCCACCCGTTGAAAATACCCAATACCAGTGAAAATTTTCATTCAAAGTGACACCAATCGAAACTGGTATGTGAGTCATAATTCTTTAGGTCGGTATAAAACGAAATGTAAGCACAGTGGTAATCCCATTTAAATGACTGATTAATTGTCATATGCCACTGGCTTCGTTCCTGTCGTCGATGCGACGGATTATTCAATAATTTACGCCATCTCAAAGGAAGTTTCCCTAAAGTATAATATGCTGATTGTTGTGGTGTAGGTTTGCGAACGGTAAATGTACAGTTCACCGTCGTATTCTAGAAATAGGCATCACATATAACATGGTTTCCAATCTTAGCTCACTTCACAACCGTAGTTATGGGTACCGGGAAGCTTTGGAGAGTAATTCCCCCCTCCACCGAAGCTAGTCAAAAAACCTTATGATGAAAGAAAATCAAGAAACTGAAGCTAGGTAGATTAGATATTTGATGAATTTTATGATTGATTATTATAAACAAAAAAATGAAAATAATTAAAAATCTTTTGCCGACCAGGTCACCATGCACACTTAGATTTTATTGCCGAGAACTCAACAGCTGATAAATTCAGCGAAATTTTCTACAAACTTTCGGCAGAATTTTCAAGAACTTCGGCAAATGAAATGTCAATACTTGCTGGTTTACGGTAAATCGTTATATTTGCTGAATGTTCGTCGAAATATATTGCTGACATTTGTTGAAAACTTTGCCGAGCCCAATCAGCTGTTGGGAAGTTTACCGAGATAAATTAAGCGTGTGGAATACATTTAAAAAACCTAACTTATTCAAGGCCATACTGGATTGAAGCCCCAAATGGCAGACTTCAAGCCACTAATTCGAATTTTCAGAAGCACAAGACTCCTTTAACGGTTAATGCGTCACTGGTGAAAACGTTATTTTATGTTTGCTGTGGTGAAGCTAACCTAAAATAGCGTTTCCACAGAGAACGCATAATACATTCCCAAGTCTTGTGCTTCTGAAAATTCGAAGTGGTGGCTCGAAGTCGGCCGTTTGTGGCTTCAATACCGTTTCACCTTAGTCAATCGAGCTGATATATCGAATAATCATATCGGGCACAATTATAATATTAGTTGTGATTAAACTAGAAATTCTAGAAAGAAATAGTTACTTTGCTCATTGTTTCAATGCTATTTAAGAAAATCACTTTCCCGTTTTTTGTTAGTGACAGCCCTGGAACCTGCCTAGATCATATACCAGTTGTAATACCGTTTCTCCACTTTGAGTTTCGGTATGCAACGCGATTACTGACGCTCCCAATCAAATGCGGATGACTCAATTTCAGCGCTGTAAAATTTCCCCCCGATTCAGGATACTAGTTTAAATTGGCGAATTATAACGAGCCTCATTACTAGTCCGACCGAGCGAAAGCAGGTCCCAAATCTCAGTCCCTTAGGCCCCGCTTCATCATTCCACGCACAGAAACGGCTACGGTGCCGAACCTGATTGGAATGCTGGTGGGGTACTTTCTGGCCTTTAAAATAAGTCACTCCAGCTGGTAAACAAACAGTTTTGTTTTCATTTCTGCTTAGTACAATACGCTACGTGGAAACCGATCTGCTATTAAATTTCAGCCAACAGCTTCGATATATACCCGGCAGAATCAAGCATAAAGATCCGAGAAGAAACTATGCACTATGTACGTATAGCCATTAAATTATGGGAAACGTGACGGAATTTCCTGATTCGTACTATCACTAGAAACGGTACTCATCAGTTGGGGGGACTTGAGCTAACTGAATTTACAATCTCGCATGGCATTAGATGCTAGTCAGACTATTAGCAGAACAGCTGTACGCTTTCTCACCAGCAGAGCCGCTGAGAGGATTAACGTATCAGAAACATAAAGGTTAAGCCGCTACTATCCCTTTGACTGGGCAGGTCCACAGGAAGCAATGCCGCCAGCTATGGCGGGTCTCGTGTGAATTTCCATCACCTCAATCCTGTCGGCTACATCAGAACAAGAGTACGTGTGTGAATTTTCGTACCTTCTGCGAATCAATTACGGTCACGCCGGCAAATATACAGAATACGAAATAGTTGAAAGTGGGTCAAACGCGGAAACGTTGCACCGCGCGGTTGTCAGGAAGAGGAAGATGATGAACTTCAATATTTCGCAGTCCCATGCACCTAGTGTTAACAGATTCACGGAATTCGATTTAGTTTGCGAATGATAAACTCTCGCTATAATAGTGGAATGTCGAGCGAGCAAAATTCCATTTTACATTCCCAGCGCCACTCGGAATTCCGTCTTATTACAGTGATCAGATTTCTCCCTGTTTATCGAGTGTAGTTAGCGTGCACCGGAAGGAGTTGCAGCAGGTGGTTCCTCGGATGGTTCGTTACATTCTGCACCTTGGTTTCAAGAGCAATCCTGTTGTTCGGCTGCATCGTTCACTATGTAGAGCTCGTATGAGTATCGGAAATCGAACCAGGAGCATACCACGAAACCACGGCAACCACTAACAGAATAATAGTTAACCATACCGTATTGCATTTCGGAACAGGCACCTTTTTACTTCTTACCGATATGGTGCGAAAATATTTACTATTGGCTCGCTCTAACAACGTTGCTACGCTAATGACGGGGTAGCTCAGTTTTTCAACATTCCAATTGAAAAGTTCCACGGTTGATTACTCTTTTAGTCACTAATATACTAGCAGATTGTACTACCTCGGTGGGGGGGGGGGGGTGGTTCTGATGATTTAATCATATAAATAATAATATAATATAAAGTGCATCAAGTTGGTGTCAAATTAAAAATGTAACTAGGGGAACTGCTCCATTATTCATCTCATTAAGCCGATATTCACGAAGAATGCACGGATTAAACACCAAATTTTCACGAAATCATTGAACAAATAAGCTAAATATGTTTACGTACTCTTATGGAATCGTTTAGCATTGTATATTTAGTAAAATTAGCTAGATTTATCCTAAATTTTGTAGAACAAACCATTTTTCACAACGCTTCCATATCCATCTCAAAACTTGAATCACTGTTCAATTATTCTTCTCACGATGCCCCCATATTCATCTCACTGTTAATCATGAATGAGTCACATTATCATGAATGAACGTAGCCGCAGCCCGTCGTAGTAGGTTACCTAGATATACGCTGTAGTTGTTTACGTGCAAAAATGGTAACCTAGGTAACCACTGCAGTGCTCTCGATTAATATCAATTATGTCGGAATTATTCAAAATTTTCAGTATGATTTTTTCGTATTAACAGAAACTGATTTGGCAACTCTTGAGTTTCTTCAACGCAGTGAAAACAGATGAAAATACATACAGTTGAAATTTAGGAATTGCAGAAATTCATCTCATATATTTCTGTTAATTCAAGCTTGTTTTAGGAAATTTGAGGTGAACATTCCAAAGATTAAGGTATTCTTAGTGTAGTGAGTGATTTTGTTTAGTGATTAAAATAAAAAATGGTCCGCTAGTGATGAAACAAACTTTGGTTGGCTGCTGAAGGATTCCCGTTGTATCCGTATAGAACAATGCGCGGATTTTGTTTTCTGAGGTAGGTGATTGAATTAAATGAGTTTTCGAGTGCAGATGCCCGACTATAATATCAAATTTAGTGCCTTTAAGTGAGCTTTTGAGGATTATACTTTATGAGGAATCTAAAGTGAACTAAGAAGAATCCATTCCTTGGATTAGCAGATTAGTTTAAGAAGAAAATATGCGTTTTTTCCTGTTTTCAATTGTGTTTACATGTTGAATGAGATGAATAAACGGGCTGAGATGAATTATGGAGCAGTTCCCCTATATTGTTGTTCCTCCTTCTATAATTTTGTTCCTAATAGCGTTAACATTACGTCAGCTGATCATAAAAAAATCGATATACATCTAGGTAGATTTAACATGGTCGCCACATTGTCATGTAACGTTTTAAAGTTTGAAGTTCTTACCACAAGTCAAAATCGAAAAGTTGTTCATGATTCATTAGTATATCGAATCGTATATTTTAAAAAATATTTGCAGTCACAGAGAACTCCGGAAGCAACTATCCTCAGTCTATCATCTATATCAGTATCAAATACGCTAAAGGATGAATTAAACGTTTTTCTCAAAATCAAAATGAAAATAAACATCAGCAGCATTCTAGCTTGCATCAGACGAATTACACGCAGATTTGGATTCCGATTTCGAGTTCAAAGGTGCTTTAATCACAATTTTCAGTAAGCCATCGAGAACAAGTAGGAGTCCTGTGGCGAATTTTGTCATCGACGTAGTTGAAAAATATACCACGAAAATATTTATAAATAGCTGTTTTGTTTGCAATGCTATGTTTTCAGCAGCTGGACAAAAATTCAGTTGAACACTCATTATATGTTTTGAACTTGTTTCTGAATATATTTTCTCATTCGTAATCAGAATTCGGAAGAAGGCACTAAATATAATCGACCAAAAATGGTGAAAAAGTGATAAAAGTCGAGGCAACGAGGTGCGATGATTCACAGGTTGGAAGAAACAAAAGCAACTTTACACGGGTTAACACGTTTACTAGTGTGCGCAGGTGAAAAGTCACTTATCTCTTTACGGAAAAAGTATTTTGACAGCATTATGTTTACATCGCACATGGTCTCACGCACACCAACCCAAGGCTTTAGATCGTAGATAACATCGCAGCGGATCCGCGATTCGCGGGCCCCATTGACAGATGCTATGTTATGCGTATGAAAAGTGGCGGTGATATGCTATCTCGTTTACACAGACGCTGAGATGGTAGTCCTCGAAACATGGCGGGATGCCAGCTAGCTGATTCCACTCGAAAGGTGGCGCTTAAGCCATCCGCTAAATTTTGACGTCGGTTCCGGGTGCGTCTGTTCATTACATAGTTGCATGTCATATTAGGGCTTGACAATTTTTAAAGTTTGATTATGCGAGTTTTTAGTTTTTATGCAGATAACAAAAACTGTTCGGATGTTGTGCTTATTACTGAAGAAAACAATAATTCAGTGCGTTCTGAGACATGGAAATGAAGTCAAATTTATAAAAATTTATTCATAATTATATTAATTCAATTAAGTATTTGTTTCATCCTAAAAAGGACAATTTACTGTTTACCTCAATATCGGATAAGATGCCGATCACTTCTTTGCGTTATCACTGACAACAGAGTTGCCAATGTTCCAGTTTAAACTGGATTCTTCCAGTTTTTTTAAGTGATCCAGTCAAACAGTTTAATCCCAGAATCTTCCAGTTTTTTTTGTAAATTTCTCAGTTTTATCCAGATTTTTTATTTTATCAAGCTCCGATTGGTTTCCGGAAATATTCTTAGAACGTAAATGTTGAAGATTGATAAATCATTGTAAGAATTCTTATCAACGTTTCCAGCCTATTCTATTCTCTAGCACGAAACACAGCCAACATATATACTACATATCATTGATGAGATGAAAAAGACAAGTAAGATTAGCTTTATTTAGAAAACAACAAGAAGATTTCACCAGATCGTGGAAAAAATCAACTCCAATGATAGCTTAATATGTCATTTAAAAATAAAAACAATCGATCTCAAAAATGTTTTATACAGGAGGCATTCTTAAAAATAATTTCTGTTGCGTAGCAGTTTAAAATATGTTCGGATAATTAGATACCAAGAGATAGCGAACTCAGAGATAATTGAAATTCAATCTTCACTGATGTAACGTAATTAAATGTTTTATTAGTACTTCTGTTAAAAGTTGAAGTAAATGAAAAAACTTTCATTTTCATAATTTAGAGATAGACAGTTTTATATTTTGCTGCTGTTAAAGGAGATAACAATAAAATTTAAAGAAAAGAAAACCCGAAACAGAGCAAGTCTGATTGAAATGAGTGATTTTTGCTGTATTTAAAACTAACATTGGATTCAGTAACCATTACAGAAAGGGCTCTCTTTCATTTTTTTTTGCTACTCATTAAATATTTTGAAGTAGAGACTGGCTGCACGGCCAACAATAAGCACGCAGTTCTTTCTTGCTCTACGTTTATTTTCAAATTTCTAGTGTTATTTTCAAAGTATAAATAATGCAAGTTGTTAAAAATGGTAAACTTGTGCGTGTTGTATACGAAAGTGATAAAAGTAGTTAACTTGAAGTGCACCCTTTAGTGAAATATCAAAAAAACGGATATTGAAAATGTCCGTTCATACAAAATGTGTATAAAACGTGAGTGTGAGCAGGATAACAATGTTTGTTTGTAGAAAAAGCATGCAAAGAGTACTTTCTTTTGGTTCGACACAAACAACGTTGTCAAGCGAAAGGAAGGAAGAAAGGCAAAAGAGACAACACCACCAGCTAAGTATCCGTGCTCTTTTTTTTTTGCATTATATGGATTAGGTACATGTTATTGTGCGATATATTTGCGAGAGCGACCATGCCAGCAGTTATGGAGCATTCTGATAAATCAGTCACGCACACTCAATGTAGTTTTTGCTTCATACATGAATTGCCTCTGCTTTTTCGGGAGATAAATTCAAACCCCTGTAGTGTACCAATACAGGCACAATTAAAGGGCTTTGTGGCTTTCATTGACGTAAATTTAGAATCTGAGCTTTACGCCGATGAAAGCACCGTTTGAATTACAGCTTTCATGATTTCTAATAGGAATTTTGAAACTTGTTGCCATATTCACGTTGACAACACCAGTAATACTGTGCTGGGATTTGTGTGTGAGGTGATGAATAGACTTATATGTTTGTTTTATAAAAAATCACAGCTGGCAATATTCTAGGAATCAAGCATTTGCTATTGACATTCTTATGTGTTTCACTGTATCCAAATGCAAAATGCGTGCGAGATTGAGAGCTTTTCACATACCTATGTAGTTGCAAACAGCAGGCGCTTACTACGGACTACACAAGTGCACTTAAAGATTTCTGTTGACATGCAGTAAAGCGGTCTGCTTCATATACAGACAGAGCAAGTTCATTTTTTTCCAATTATAATTAGTTTTAGCGGGTCTCAAACTATTTTTTGATTTATTTTTGAGCTGTTGTAGATTCATTTGAGGCACAACTGACAGTTTTGGCAGTAATGTGACAAGAAATAGAAATTTTTCAAATGTAAATATGTTTCGAAATAAACTGGGTTTTCTCTATCTTTGTTGGTATACTCAACATTCAAATAGCTATAATTTATAAATAATATTTTGGGCATTTTGTATAGCTTTATTTCATGATTTTCCAAGCTTTTGAAAAATAATGGAATTGGATTAATATTGTAATATATTAACATTTTCAATTGATCATAATTAAATCCTATAAGTAGATAATCAGATTGTCATTGGTTTGGCCTTTTGTAAGTAAACTCAGTTTGTACTTTGTTTAATATGCATGTTTGCATTTTTTTTACTTTTAAGCTTTGAACGCATGGAACTCTGCCAGCTTTTTATACTCAATAGGTGTCTTGAGTTTTTCATCTATTAACGGACTCGATCAAGCGATATCTAGGAATTGTATAATTTAGGATTCAAACCACGTGTTTGTGGACCCATCAGTATCTTTACTGTTGGTTTAAACCGGTTTCAAATCGTCGAATTTAATTCACTTTTGAAATTTACGCGACAAACCATACGTATTCGTGCGTGCCCTCACATTACTTGTTAGTTAACTCGGTTCCATTAATCAAAATATAATAACTTTTGTATTTACCTCTATGTTGGTTGGTTGTTTTGGTGTGTTGGTTTAAATCGTGTATGTGGCTCGTGTAGTATAATATTCTGCATTTCAATGGAATATACCACACACCTGTGCGTGGCCCCCATAGCATTTTTTGTCACTCTGACTTAAATCGGTCTCAAATTAGGATAGCTTTATAAAGGCATACGACCAGTATACGGAAAACGTCGTTAGTCGATCTGCTAGGCATAAAATCAGATGCCCTGACGACTGAATATCCGAAGACTCCGCGTCGATACCATCGCATTTTCTACATATAGATTATATAGTTTAGGCGTCGGTATCAGGTCAATCCACGAGAAAGCAATAGGAGTTGCGAGGCGTTAATATCGGCACAACCGTTGTAGCTTTCGTAACATTGTGTAGTTGTCTAAGATAAATCAAGGGAGATACGTTCCGGTAGTTGCATAATGGCTCTATAAGGGATGTCCGGGTATTCAAATCAGCTCAAATTTAGTCATAGGTCCAGTAACCTAGCGTGTGATTTTTTGCGGTGTTACAGAATGACTTCGGATCACGTTCTGATTTTCACGGTGGATATACAAAACTGGTAGGCGCGATATTTGTTATGATGAACCCGCATATCGAGCTAAGCGTATCGTTTACCAAAACGAAACCTGCTGCAAACCCTTCCCCTTCTCCAACATCCCAGTGATTTCTCGTGGAAGTGCAGAGGTGTTCTCGGCTTCCGATAGAGCGAGTATCACGTCAACATATCCCCTATATACACTCCTTCATTGACCTGCATTCGGATGCGGCCGGCGCCGGTATTGCCTAATACATATAAAGATTAGGGTCACCAGTTTTTACACATTGAGGATGTATGTTAGTCCCATGCATCATCCATTGGTTCTCTGTGTAATTACAGCTGATCTGGCAATAACGGAGTAGCAACCGCGGGCGGTCAATCATGCTCATGCTCATGCTCATGCTCATTAAATATTTTGAAGTAGAATACTTCTCTCAGGAAGTTCGGCTACATAGGGATGTGAAATGAAAATCTAAAATCGAAAAAAGTGAAAAATATGTCCAATTTCAAATGCTAATAAATCGGTTAGTATTCGATGGATTTCCTTCGTTCTTGCAGCAATAGATTGCAAAATCTTCTAAGATTCTTCCCAAAATAAGATAATTGTAATTTTATTATTCACACTATTGTACTATTGAAAATAGTCAAGCCTTGTCAAAACGAAAAATTCGACCTCTAATTGGTCGTTATATGCTTGCTTCCCAAGCACGGTCGACAGGATCATATACCTTGCAATTGAAAACATGCTATTTGGCCTATATAAGAGCCTGTTTCAGCCGGAGCCGCTCATAATAGTTCCAGACAGCGACAACAGCAGTCGTCCTTCCTTAGCAGCAGCACTAGCCCTGTGGTTGGTCACCACGTCTCAGGAGCAGCGCGGTTTTTCTCAGCGTGTGTCGCCAGACAGCCATTATTCCCCCCGTGTTGGGGCAGCATGATGATTGCCATCAGGAAATCCAATTTCGGAAATCAAAATGCCTTTTTTAAGGCAAATAAACAAGTCATTGAAAGTTAATAATTTTTGTCAACGCAAGCAAGCATTCTGTGTTGCATCCTAGCAATTCAAATTTGTCGCACCCGTCTAATTTACTGAATGTGAAATAGCTTCCACAGTGCATGTTGTCCGTGTATCTTAATTCCACCAATGTTAGGGCAGCTCAAAGGTTGTAATAAGCAACCGATTTTGAACCGCAACATGCTTTTTTCAAGGCAAATAAAAAAATAATTGAAGGTTAATAATTTTCTGGCATCAACACAAGCAGACATTCTGTGCGGGATGCAATCAAATTCTGTTGTAGTTGTCTAATTTTTACTTTCACTTTATTAAGTAAACCCCCTACTGTAGGGGCAGCGCAGAGGCTGCGATCAGCATAACCGACATTGAATAATTAACTGCCCTGTTAGTACGCATTAACAAAAGCAGTTAGTTCGACTATGCAGAGCTAATATGAAGTCGATTAAATCAATCAGCATAAACAGAATTTCGTCGTCTCCCAGCTGCCAAGTTGCAACATGATGCAACACGCAACAGCGAGCAAACTAAATCGCTTGATGTTACAAACCGCAATAAGATACGGGTTAAAACCGTTGCGTGTGTGAGAGCACCATCGGTGTTTATTCGCTGGATACACTATCTACTGTCTACTGAACGCAATAATCTGCTTACATGCGACACGGGGACGGGAACATTTTCTTCAACCAAGCTGCACAACACGACACAAAACATGTTATTTTGTTGCTTCAATGAGTGTGCTATCGGTCCGGCTCGACAAGAAATCATTTTTGTGCATCCGTGCTAAGAAACTGAGGAAAAACTTTAGAAACTGAAAAAAGAGGTGGAGCTTATCAAATGATCGCTCTGAGCCGGAATGAAGTCACACATATTTTTCAAGTTATATTATTCCACCACGTACGTAAAATAATTCATTCCTATTTTCATCCCTATATAAGAGCCTGTTTTAGTCGAAGCCGCTCATAATAGTTCTGAACAGCGACGACAGCAGTCCTCCCTTAGCAGCAGCGGGAGCGAGCAGTGGGTACCATCGATAGCAGATAGCGGCCACAACTGTGGCATGGCTCCGGATAAGCGTAGCAGTTTCAGCGGATCTCACCATCGATAGCAGCAGGGCCAGCAGAAGCAGGTACAGCGGGTACCAATGGCGGCCACAACTGTGGCATGGCTACGGATAGCGTTGCAGTTGCTCAGCAGTTGGGCCAGCGTATAGCGGCCACAACTGTGGCATGGCTATGCATAGCGTAGCTGTTGCAGCGGGTATATCAGCATCGATAGTAGCAGGGACAGCTGATGCAGCGACACTCCCTTCACTAAAATGCTGTTTCAGCGTGGTAGCGGGAAGCATCAGCAGCAGGCTTGCATGAAGTGAATACATCAGCCAGCAACTTTCTCTAAGGCCTCTGCCATAGTAGACGCGAAAAGCGGCGCGAACCGATTCGCTCGGCCGTAGGTTTATGCACAGCTCTACTGATGGCTGTACATTAACCTACAGCCGAGCGAAACGATTCGCGTCGCTTTTCGCGTCTATTATGGCAGAGGCCTAATGGGAAAGTTGTATAATTTTGTTCAGAAGAATATTATTGTCGGTAATATTACAGAGATGCGATTGCGTAAATCCGATTTTGAATTGAACAATTGATCTTTTGAGAACAAATAAAACACTTATTTGAAGAGTTAATAGCTTTTGGTACCAACAGCAGTATAGTGACAGCCTCAGCGGTAGATGCAGATGCAGCCGGTACTTCCCTGAGGCCGATGTAAAAGTAAATGGGAGCAGCACGGCGAAACAGTTCGGGTTATGCTTAGACGCGCGTCATTTTTCGTTCTTGATATTCCCCACATGAAACGACGCGCTTTCGTATGATAGCGGTGGTATTAGCGGTAGATGCATTTGCCAACACTTCCTCCAGTAAAGCCGTGTCTAGTTTTCAATGTGAAAGCACCTTTCTCATTGTGTTGACCGTGCGCCTTAGTCCTCACTATCGAGGTAACACAGAGATGTAAGATAAACATTACACTACAATGAACTTCATTCAAAATATTAGACAAAAAGAAATTACAATACTGCCAATGAACGGTCAACGTTTATTTACTAGAAAAAATGACTGACACGCAAGCAGCCGGGTTATCTTTCTTTTAAAAGTATTCTACTTCAATCTTGCGGTCGTGGCTTTGCATACAACCTTCTTGTGATTTTTATATCCAGTGTTCTCTAGTTTTTTTCTTTAGCATTCTTCCAGTTTAAATAAAATTTTTTTTGGCAACTCTGATGGCGATACTGACCAAAACAAACCAAAGTGACCGCTACCTCTGGTATTGCGCACACCATTGCAACTGCTCGGAAAGTGTATTTTTTAGCTGCAAAGTGTAGTCCGGGACGGTATAGTCCTGCCGTAAAAACGAATTCAACATAAGAGAGGATTGCTGTTGTCGCTGTCTAGAACTAATATGAGCAGTTTCGGCTGAAACATGCTTCTATCCCTTTCCGACCGGACCCTTATAATTTCGTAGGTAGAAGGTGACTTAATCAAAACCTTCCCTCTCGCTCTTTGAACGTCCTATAGAGTTCTCCAAGCGAAAACACACAAACACTACGACACGGCCCGCTTTACACTATATATTGAAATTTGTGAGAGTGTGAATCAAACTCGGTAGTTTTTGACGTAGGACTACGTCTAACCGCACTATATCGAGATACATTCTGCGGAAACTAAAACCAAGGTGTAACGTTGGAATGAAAGATTTCAAACGGTAATGCTGATGTAACCACATGATGGATTACAATAATCAATATGTCGTTGGATTGATAAAATTATGGACAATTTTGTGATTTCTCAGTTATCATTATCATTTCATTGTTGAACAGTGAAAATTGAATAAAAGTTTCAAGGTCGAATTTTCACGAACAATGTACCAATCACATGCGAGCACCCCTGGCACAGACTTCATGAATAGACACCAATTGTCTGCTGTAATATCCTGTATAGCAGTGGCAAAAAAAAATTGTCTTGATGGAAAACATGCTGGCACAAGCAACAGTACTGCACCGAGCAATGTATGAATACTGGTCACTCGTCGTCTATCAGTGCAGTAGAACTCGATATTCATTTTTGTGCAACCAAGCCAAGTGAAGACTACATTGCCGTTGTCGACGCATAGTGGGGCGTGTTGGGTTAACGCGTAGGTATCGTTTTGCAAGCTGGAACACAATCGAATTGCCGTTTGAATTGTCTTCTTCTTCTTCTTGTTTCGTATATGTAGTAGCAAATATCAGAATTCAATATGATTATTCGGGTGCCGCAAAATACACTGCGCTACCGGGGACAACGAAATTCTGTACGTGTCGGTAGAGGCAGATAGCAGGGTATATAAATTATATACCCTGCTATCTGCCTCTATTATATAAATAACAGATAAAATGTGTTGTTTATTTTTGAACTCTACACTCTGTTTTTCTCATGTCCATTTTGAATTTTCTGTGAATATACATTTTTGCTCAAAAACTGTAGTTTTTTATCGTTATTTTTTCCACGAACTTGTAACTGCAGGAAAATTTTATAACATCTTTGCCGCTTGGTGATCGGAGAGTGAGCCATCCTTCACAAGACAAATAAATATTGTTTAATTTCTACTAAATCGTACTCAATTTAGGTCTGTACAGAAGCTTGCCCTTTCGCGTATTGAAGAAAATTGACTGTATTAGAATGAAAGGTATTCATTAATGCTGAAGAGAATATGTTTTCTTCTAGAATAGAGTGCTGCAAATAAATAATCAAAATACAGACCCCGTTCGATTATGCCAAGCACGACATGGCAGAATATGCCAAAAATGAACGGTTTTCATGACGTTTTTTCATAGATATTTTCACCAATGAACTAGTTTTAGTTCCAAGTCGTTTGAGGTGTCGCTTGATGAATTGAGGCTGATGACCTAGATACTTGATATTACTACCCGAGTAATTAGAGGCTTAGTACAGCTTAGATCATGATCATTATACATATCACCGGCACAAGTTCCGGTCATGTTCCAGGAACCGTTTTACCGATTTCGGTCATTCGCTTCGGCAACATAAAGAACCAAAATACATTTCTTTTGGAGGATGTTGAGCTTAAATTGGTTGAAATAAACAAGAAGACTAAGAAATGTGTTTAGACATAATCGCTCGTTTTGGCACATCTGTGCCAAAATCGAACCGTGCCAAAAGTAAAACGAGCTCAAATCAAACAGAGCCTCAAAGGGAAATTTAAAACTATTGTAGTCCTACGTCAACTATGCGGTCGTATCCCAGATACCACCCTCCTACTATTTTTATGCTCTCTTTCAGATGACAGTTCTCACAGGTGACAAAAAATTCTTACAGCTAACAAAAATCACAGGAGGGTTGTGTGCAAAGCCACGACCGCGAGGTTAAGTAGAATACTTTTACACAGCTTTACTTACGGCTGCACATCAACCTACGGCCGGGCGAAACGGTTCACGCCGCTTTTCGCGTTTAGCCTGGCAGAGGCCTAATGTGCACGGCCAACACAATAGAAAGGTGTTTCCACATTGAAAATTAGACACGGCTTTACTGGAGTAAGTGTTGGCAAATGCATCTACCGCTAATACCGCCACTATCGTACGAACGCGCTTCGTTTCGTGTGGGGAATAATATCAACAACGAAAAATGACGCGCGTCTAAGCACACCCGAACTGTTTCGCCATGCCGCTTCCATTTACTTCCTTATAACATCCGCCTCATGGAAGTACCGGCTACACCTACCGCTGAGGCTGTTACCATACTGCTACTGGTACCCAAAACTACTAACTCTTCAAATTAAGTGTTTTATTTCTCCTCAAAAGAACAATTGTTCAATTCCATATATATAATGCATGCGGATATAATGCAATCGCAGCTCTGTAATATTACCGACAGTAATATTCTTCTGAACAAAATGATCTAACTTTTCCATTAGAGGAAGTGCCGGCTGATGTACGGCAAAAATCTCGCCCGATCGCTCGCATTGGCGTTCGTTCTCAGGCAGAGGCCTGAGACGTGATGACCAACCACAGGGCAAGTGATTTGTTTAATTGGAAGGCAACCACAGGCGCAACCCGCTGATATATTCTGTTACCGCTGAGTGCTGATATCTGCTGCTGCTGCTGTAAACGTTGTGGACGGTCCATTCAGCTCACCTTCCGACTAATGAATGTAGCTAGTATTATTATTATTATTGATTTTATTGAGGTTTTAACATAGGAGTCATTCACCTCCTAATGTAGCTAGTTTTCCCAGAAACACTCTTTTATAGCCGAAGGGTGCTACGTAATAGGCCACGCCCTATCAGTTCAGTTGTTCCATTCCCTAATGTTCTTCAGACAAATTATTCCACAATTCGCATTTGATTTTTGTATCCAGCGAATAAACACCGATGGTGCTCTCACACACTCTCACACAGCTTGGCAGCTGGGAAACGACGAAATTCTGTTTATGCTGATTGTTTGAATCGACTTCATATTAGCTCTGCATAGTCGAACTAACTGCTTTTGTGAATGCGTTCTAACAGGGCAGTTTATTATTCAATGTCGGTTATGCTGATCACAGCCTTTGCGCTGCCCCTACAGTGGGGGGTTTACTAAATAAAGTAAAAATTAGACAACTACAACAGAATTTGATTGCATCCCGCACAGAATGTCTGCTTGTGTTGATGTCAGAAAATTATTAACCTTCAATTATTTTTTAATTTGCCTTGAAAAAAAAAAGCATTTTGCGGTTTTAAAATCGGTTGATAATTACAACCTTTGACCTGCCCTAACATTGGGGGAATTAAGATACACGGACAACATGCACTGTGGAAGCTATTTCACATTCAGTAAATTCGACGGGTGCGACAGATTTAAATTGCTAGGATGCAACACAGAATGCTTGTTTGCGTTGACAAAAATTATTAACTTTCAATGACTTGTTTATTTGCCTTGAAAAAGGCATTTTGATTTCCAAAATTGGTTTTCCTGATGGCAATCTTCATGCTGCCCCAACACGGGGGGAATAATGGCTGTATGGCGACACACGCTGACAGGGCTAGTGCTGCTGCTAAGGAAGGACGACTGATGTTGTCGCTGTCTAGAACTATTATGAGTGGCTTCGGCTGAAACAGGCTCTTATATAGTCGAAATAGCATGTTTTCAATTGCAAGGTATATGATCCTGTCGACCGTACTTGGGAAGCAAGCATATAACGACCAATCAGAGGTCGAATTTTTCGTTTTGACAAGGCTTGACTATTTTCAATAGTTCAATAGTGTGAATAATAAAATTACAATTATCTTATTTTGGGAAGAATCTTAGAAGATTTTCAAATCTATTGCTGCAAGAACGAAGGAAATCTATGGAATACTAACCGATTTATTAACATTTGAAATTGGACATATTTTTCACTTTTTTCGGTTTAAGATTTTCATTTCACATCCCTATGTAGCCGAACTTCCTGAGAGAAGTATTCTACTTCAAAAATAAATCGTAAACATCGCACTAATACAAACGCACCTGGAGAACTCTATTCATTGTTTTATTGCTCACAACGCTAGTGTCAGTATCGCAGCTACTACGAAAAATAAAAAAAAAACCGGAGCAAGCAAGTGTTTTAAAATAGGAATGGGTTCGATTTAGGTTTTGTTACCCGTTATTTTTTACTTACACAAATAGCACATTTCAAGTTACTAGGTCCTCCTCCTTTCCAGTCTCTGCATTGCCATTGTCACTAACCTTCAGGATATCCCCGGTCTAAGCTGAGAAACCGAAGCGTCAGACGTAAAGTAATTCAACAATGACTTTGCTTATGGCGCCATCGCACACTACAACCGACCGCCTGGTAGTCGCTGTGGATGTAGCCATTTTCCATCCTCCAGTTCTTTATCAGTCTTGAACTGCAAAACGTTACATCGATGATCGACTCCGTACTGCTTTTGCTGAAAGGAATTTTTAGTGCCGATCTGCCGTGGGCTGACGTTTTGACGTAAGCGCCAAATTTTCAAATTTCATTTTTTTATATAATACTATAGTATAGGTTGCCACCTTCAAGATGTTTGTTGCCGTTTTCAAAAATGTTGATAAATAACTGATGAATATCAAAAGTAAAAAGTGACGTTAGCGCCATTTTGCATAGAAGTGACGTTGAGGTACGGATACGATAGTGTATCATACTCGTGGAATGTATAATTTTAATTATATCCTTGCTGCTGACCGACCAGTACGCATGGCAAACTAGACTGCTTAGGCACACCGACGTCACTTTTTATGCAAAACGTAGCAACTGCAGTGCTGTCGATTTATGTCAATTATGTCTAATATTGCAACATTTTCAGTATGATTTTTTCGTATTACCAGAAACTGATTTGGCAACTCTTGATTATCTTCAACGCAGTTAAAACAACTTAAAATACATACAGTTGAAATTTGGGATTTATTAAAATTCATCTCATATATTTCTGTTAATTAAAGCTTGTTTTTGGAAATCTGAGGTGAACATTTTGAAGATTTACAGGGTGACAAAAAAGTCTGGTCACACAGGAAAATCTCAATATTTCAAAGAATAAGAAGAAAATCTGAATCTGGCTTTCATAGCTTTATTCAGAAACTCATAAAGATACTTCACAGACGATATCTCGGAATTATACCACCTTTCTCTGATCGAACCAGCTTCAGACGTCTCGGAAAGTCGTCGCAAGAGGCGCGCACGTGCTCCATCGGCATCTCGTCCCAGATTTTTGTGATAACTCGCTCGAATTGCTCGAAATTTGTTATTTTATAGTCGTTCAGCTTCGACATCATGTATCCCCACACGAAATAATCCAGTGGATTCAGTTCCGGATACGACGGAGGCCATTCATTCTTCGAAATGAAATCGGTCAAGTTTTCCTCACATCACGCCTGAACAACCTTTGCGGTGTGGGATGGGGCGCCATCCTGCTGGAAGCAGTAGTAATCGTCTTCAAACAATAGTTCAGCTTGAGGCAGAACATTTTTATTCAAAACCGTGTCCAGGTAGTACGCTGCGTTGATTTGGCCCCTTTATCGATAAAAATAAGAGGCAGTTTACCTCTCTTGCAAATGGCTCCCCAAACCATCACTGACGTCTTATTTTGGAACCGGGAAACGTTCAGCTTGTCCGCAGGAGATTGCTGGAGGCTCACACTCCAAACTAGATCATTTTGGCGATTGACTGTTTGCTCCAAAACAAACAGCTTCTCGTCCGAAAAAATAATCTTGCCATCTGCGCGCCAACCGAGTAACTCCCGCGACCGTTGGTACCTCTTGTCCTTTGTAGCTTTGGTAACCCCATGAACCACCTGTTTTTTGTACGGTGTAAGTTTCAAAGCCTTGCGCAGGAGCAGACGGATTGATTCTCGGTTAATTTTAAGGTTCCTTGCCAGCATCCGTGCAGATTGGGCGGGATTCCGGCGAATCCGGTCTCGTATAATCTTTTTCAGCCTTGGAGTTCTCACAGACCTTGGTCGTCCAGATCGTGCCTTGTCCTCGGTGCCTCCGGTCTCTAGGTACCGATTTATGGTCCGGTACACGAGTTTCCGGTTGATTCCGAGCGGTTTTAGGTGTTTGAATATGTGTCTGGGTTTGTACCCTTTCACATATTCAGCGATAACAGCTGCTCTTAACTCTGCCATGGCTCACAACTCAATGTAAACAAATTGCACAGAAACGAAACTCTGCCACTTTGGGCAGCAAAGTTAACCCTTTCATTTGACATATAGATGGCACCAGAGAGATGCAACGTGTAGGCTACAGGCGACCCCGAAAAGTGTGACCGGACTTTTTTGTCACCGTGTAAATATTCTTAGTATAGTGAATGATTTTGTTCAGTGAATAATATGAAAAATGGTCCACTAATGATGATGAAAAACTTTGGTTGGCTGCTGAACGAGTCCTGTTGTAGCCGTATAGAGCAATGCGCGGATTTTGATAGTGAGTTTTCGAGTGCAGATGCCTGACTATGATATCAAATTCAGAGCTTTTAAGTGAGTTTTTGAGCATTCTACTTTATGAGTGGCTTATTATGGGCTGAGCTGAATAATGGAACAGTTATGAAGTATATGAAGTTAGAGTGGTCTATGTACATTGGTGAGATAAAATCACTCATTTCACACAAACTGTTAATTTTATTTTTTTCCATGTTAAACCACTTCATAACCCTCATATTAAAACATTTCGCTTGAAAGAATCCGTTGAACAGAATTTTATTCAGAGATTTTTCGAAAATCGCTTCTCCTGAAAAATTTGCTCGATGGCACATAGACCATTCTTTTCCACATAGGCCTATATGATCAAGCTGTTTTGATATCCATACTGTGTGCGTCGAAAAGAGATTAAAACAGGTGTGGCAGAAGTGGTTTTGTGGTATTTGTGTAGAGCAAAAATCTGTTGCAGTAATCATGATAGATCTTTTCAATATTGATGATAAAGACCTCTAAAAACAGTGAACCAAAAAAAAGTTCTATGTTACCGTATTGTTTTGTTAGTTTATTTTCTTCAAAATTTAGTTATCAAAGTGTCTTCCTGTATTATCGTATTCGCTTGTTTTTGGAAATTATTGTCACAATTTGTTTACATATTTTTCGTTACTAATTCAAATAAAAATTATAATTTATATTAGAGCCATACATTGCTGGGAATATGTATGAAGACAACACACTTTTCTTTGGATTCAGTATACAGTGTAAGATATTCGAATCAAATGAATGTGCTAGTAAGTTGCATTTTTACTGTGCGTAAGTTTGCTGGAATTGCATGTGTGCGTGATGTTCCATTTTTGCACTTGGAAATAATTATAAAGGCACTATTATTGGTCTGTCTGTTTTATTTTGTAGTGGTTATTCGGTGACGTTAGTGTTTCGCAGCAGTTGAAATAAGTTAATAACGGTAAAATTAGGATGAGAAAATCAGTGTTTTGATTTCATCTACGCAATCAAGAATATTGACAGTAAAAATGCCGAAAACAGTGCTTTGACCGACTTTGAGAGAGGAAGAGTTAACGCTCTTCGAGAACAAAGCTTGTCTCTCCGTGAAATTTGCATCCGTATATGCCGTAAAGAAGCGATCTGGGCGGCCATCTTCTTTAACGCCAAGAAATAAACGGGATATAAAAAGGATTACGGTCCATCAGAAACTGTGTTCGGCTAGAATCAGAGCAGAAATGAACCTGTCCGTATCTACTCGTCGGATTCGTCAGGTTTTGAACGATGGTCCCAACATTGTTTTTACAAAAAAAAAAAAACTTTTGCCTCGTCACAACACAAGAATACCCGTTTTTGATTCGCTGAAAAGTATCAATTTTTTGACGACCAATGGTCAAATGTGGTTTTTAGCGACGAGAAGAAATTCAACCTCGGTGGACCAGATGGTTTCTCTGGTCGCGGGCACGATAAAAGACAAAAAAGACCAATAATAGAGAAACGAAACATCGGTGGAGGAACAGTGATGATATGGGCTGGGATTAACATGGTTGAGAAAACGCTATTTGTTTTATTTCATCACGGATGAATTCAAAAATGTATTGCGAGCTGTTAGATGAAGTTCTAATTCCATTTCTCGAAAAAATATGAACGAAAATATGATTTTTCAACAGGATAATGCTTGTCACGCGTCGAAAGCTTCCAAAGAGTACTTGTGGCTTCACGACATCCCTGTTTTGGAGTGGCCAGCCTGCAGTCCTGATTTGAATCCGATAGGAAACGTGTACTGCTCACTATCACGTAACATATTCAAGCATGGACGGAAGTATGAAACGGCTGGTCAACTAAAACGCGTAATACAAGAAGAAGGGTCCAAACCTGATTTTTTGAAAAATCTTATAATTTCTATGCCACGAAGACTGCAAGTGTCTATGTAGGTGATGCTACGCATTAATAATTCTTAATAGTTTGCTCGTTAAAAATGTTTCTTTTAGAAAATCACAGGAGGGTTGTGTGCAAAGCCACGACCGCAAGGTTGAAGTAGAATACTTTTACAAGAAAGATAACCCGGCTGCTTGCCTGTCAGTCATTATTTCTAGTAAATAAACGTTGACTAATCAGATCAATCGAATTTTGCGCTTCAACAAGGATTGATCATTTTCAATATTATAGCAAGTTGCTTGTCATGATTGGGGCTTGACAATTTTTAAATTTTGGTTACGCGAAAAATTAATTTATATCGGAATATCGGATAAGATACCGGTCACCGTTATCACTGACAGTGCGAATAAAGTATTCCTTGTGATAAAATAAACAACTGATTTAACACTCAAAACTAGACGGCTCATGTGTTGTCAAAACGAGTCAACTTTTCATTGAATACATTTACTAGTGCCCGCTATCGCACAGAGACTGCATTTCACTAAAGTGTCTCACTGCATCAGCTGCTATCGATGCTGATACCCGCTGCAACTGCTACACCATCCGTAGCCATGCCACAGTTGTGGCCGCTATACGCTGCCATTGGTATCCGCTGTCCCTGCATCAGCTGGCCCAGCTGCTATCGATGCTGAGATCCGCTGCAACTAGTGCGCTACCCATTGCTATGCCACAGCTGTGGCCGCTATCCGCTATCGCTGATATCCACTGCACTGCTACTGCTGCTGCTAAGGGAGGACTACTGTTGTCGCTGTCTAGAGCTATTATGAGCAGCTTCGGCTGAAACAGGCTCTTATATAAGCCAAATAGCATATTTTAAATTGCAAGGTCTATGATTCTGTCGACCGTGCAATCAGAGGTAGAATTCTTCGTTTTGACAAGGCTTTACTATTGTCAATAGTACAATAGTTTGAATAATCAAATTACAATTATCTTCATTTGAAAAGAATCTTAGAAGATTTTCCAATCTATTGCTGCAAGAACGAAGGAAATCCATCGAAAACTAACCGATTTATTAGCATTTGAAATTGGACATATTTTTCACATTTTTCGGTTTTAGATTTTCATTTCACATCCCTATGTAGCTGAACTTCCTGAGAGAAGTATTCTACTTCAAAAAGCATTTTGCGGTTCAAAATCGGTTGCTAATTACAACCTTTGAGCTGCCCTAACATTGGGGGAACTAAGATACACGGACAACATGCACTGTGGAAGCTATTTCACATTCAGTAAATTAGACGAGTGCGACAAATTTAAATTGTTAGGATGCAACACAGAATGCTTGCTTGCGTTGACAAAAATTATTAACTTTCAATGACTTGTTTATTTGCCTTGAAAAAGGCATTTTGATTTCCGAAATTGGATGTCCTGATGGCAATCATCATGCTGCCCCAACACGGGGGGGATTATGGCAGTCTGACGACACCCGCTGAGAAGAACCGCGCTGCTCCTGAGACGTGGTGACCAACCACAGGGCTAGTGCTGCTGCTAAGGAAGGACGACTGCTGTTGTCGCTGTCTAGAACTATTATGAGCGGCTCCGTTGTTTAACGTTGTTTAAGTTTATCTGTATTTTTATGCTTTTGTAGGGTATAATACATGTTTTTAAAGTATAAGTGATTCACATTACTGTTTTCATCTTTGATGTGCGAGTTTTGATTTTTGTTTTACTAAGCTTTCTAATTGTAGAGATTTTGAATTTTGGATTGTCCACTTTGGTGGCGCTTGTTTGAAAGAAAACTACTTAAAACTACTATTTACAGCTTAAAATTACTATTTACAGCTTAGAACTAACTTAACCTACTATGTACAAACCGCTTATTAAAGCGTATTCTGAATGCTGACATTTATGTACAAATTTGGTTTTGGTTTCTGTTATTCTGGCATCTACTTTTGGAGTAACTGCTTCTTGGTGGAGATCTGTGATCCTGGTGTCATAGGGACAATCGAGGATCATCCGTAAGATTCGGTTTTGCGCAATCTGTATTTTGTTCCTGTGAGTTTGTGCACATGACTCCCACACCGGAGCTGCGTAAAAGACCGCGGGGGCAATTATTTGTTTGTAGACTGCCAGTTTGTTTGTTCTTGAGAGGCGAGATCTGCGACAAATTAGCGGGTATAGTGACCGAACCAAAGCTGAGCACTTAACCAGTGTCCTCTCCACATGCGATCGGAAAAGAAGTTTCTCGTCGAATAGCAGTCCAAGATAGGTAACTTCGGAAGACCACTCAACCCCTGTACCGTTCATAACCACAACGCATGATGGAGGGGGCTTCAGTTTGGGGGATTGTCGATGAAGGAACATTATTGTCTGGGTTTTGGAAGCGTTGATCTTGATTTTCCAGGTGTTAGCATACTCGACAAAGGCGTCTAAGCATCGCTGAAGTTTGTTGGTGATCTCACGAGGCATTCTTCCCTTGACGGCAATTGCAGTGTCATCTGCGAACAGAAAGAGCACGCAGCCATCTCCCAGGGAAGGAATGTCGGAGGTGTAAATGTTGTATAGCAAAGGGCCCAGCAGACTGCCCTGCGGGACCCCTGCTGGGATGGAAAAAGTATTTGATAAACAACCATTCAGCGATACCCTGAACGACCTCTGCCGAAGGTAGCTGCAGATGATTTTCGTCAAATATGATGGAAAGTTGAAGGCACAGAGCTTGTATACCAGACCGTCATGCCAGACATTGTCAAACGCCTTTTCGACGTCCAACAATGCCATGGCTGTGGACTTGGATACAGCCCTGTCCCTTCTGATGTTGTTCATCACCCGCACCAGCTGGTGCGTGGTGGAGTGACCCTTCCTAAACCCAAACTGTTCCGGGAGTAAGATGTTGTTTTCCTCAGCCACCTTCATCATGCGGTTGAGGATCAGTTTTTCAAACAGTTTACCCAGCGATGAGAGTAGGCTGATCGGACGGTAGCTTGATGCTAACGTCGGATCTTTCCCGGGTTTGCGGATCGGTATGATCTTGGCTATCTTCCAAATGCTTGGATAGTAGTGCAATTCCAAGCATCTGTTGAAGATAGAGCTCAACAACAGGTGAACCCTGTTGCTGAGCTTTTTTAAGACCATATTGAAGACCCCGTCAAACCCAGGGGCCTTCATGTTCTTAGTACTCATCAGCGCTGAGCAAACCTGTTCTGCTGTGATTTTATGTTCTTGAGGAACGGTACAGGGGAAGTTTTCGAGGTCGCGGACGCACTGCTCGACCTGGTCTTCCATTGGACTAGCCATGGTCGAGCCAAGCAAATGCGATGAGGCAATGTGATTGCCTACCGCATTTGCTCTCTCGACCGGTGCAACAAGAAGCCTCTCTCCGACCCTGAGGGGAGGAACTGGTTTGGGGTGCGATTTCAGCACTTTGGCTACTTTCCAGAATGGCCTGGAGCGGTCGTCCAAACTTTGGACTAAGCGTCCGAAATTTTCATTCCGGAGTGAGACCATCCTGGAAGCAATTTGCCTATTCAGATCGGTCACCTCGAGCCTAATGTCCAGATCCCTGGTCCTCTGGAACTGGCGTCTACGCACATTCCGCAATCTAATTAGCAGCCGGGTATGGGAATCAATAGCAAGGAACTTACCCCTCACAGGAACACGTCGCACACACGCCTCGTCGGCCACGTTTATGGCTCGTTGGAGACCCTCCAACGCCTGGTCGATGTTTTCCACGCTGTCGAGCGGCGGCGCCTCGTCGATGTTGTTGTCCACCATTCGAGCAAAGCGCTCCCAGTCGACATGATGGTAATCTTTCCGCAGACAGCTGACAGGAGCAACACCGAACCCCACCTCAGCAACGACAGGTTGGTGGTCTGAGCTCAGATCGTTGAGGGCCACTGGTTTGGAGAGCTCGATGTTGGCCAGGAAGAAGTCCAGGGTTGAAGGGTTCCCCGCTGGGGAGATGAAAGTCGGCTCATCCGGAAACTGCACCGTATAAAACCCATGCTGCGAGTGTTCGAAGAGTTGACGACCGTTCAGATTCTGCCGATAATTTCGCCAAGCCTCGTGCCGAGCATTTAGGTCTCCCCCAACGACGAAGCGGGAGTTGGTCCTGGTGATGGTTGCCAGGTCGTTCTTGAACTGCATTGCTGTACCGTTGCTGATACTACACTGGCGAGGACAGTAGACGACGATGAACCGGATGAACCCGGTAGCTGATTTGACCTCCACACTAAGGGCTTCGATGATGGCGGTGTGGATGTGCGGCAAGATGTTGTATTTCATCCCTTTTCTAACGATGATCGCTATACCACCCCCCCTGGAGTTGGTGCGATCGAGACGGATGATGTTGTGATCCGGCAGCCAAAAACTGTCGCCGGACTTTAGGTGGGTCTCTGTGAGTAGACCCACGTCGATGTTGTACTTGCGGAGAAAGTCAGCAAGCTCAATGTTTTTTGCTCTAATAGAGCAAGCGTTCCAGGTGACGATGGAGATGGGTTTAGGATCCATATTGGATAATAAATTTACCGAGCACATGGATTTGCTCGGGCTTGTTGCGACACGCACGAAGGGCATTGGTCATGCTGCTAAAAATTTCTAGCAGCTCATCCGCAGAGTACTTCTCGGACTCAGCGCTCGGTGGTGTTGTTGTGGGTGGACGCCAGTAGCCAGGGGGGGGAGGCGACCGTTGACCGGCTGACCCGCCGGATGGTAAGTGTGGAAGGTCAAGTTGCGTACGCGTACTTGGGTGCCCTGCTTGCTGGGATGAACGCAGAGGAGGAAAATCTTCCGCCCTGAAGACCGGTGGTTTGTCTTTCTTCCTGCTCGGCTGGTTGGTTGACGACGCCTGCTTGCGGATATGTTTGAAGCTCTCCCTTTTCGGGCACTGTCGATCAGAGCTCTGGTGATCACCGCCACAGTTAGCACACTTAAACTGTACCGCACCGGCACCGTCCACAGGGCAATCCGATGTAGAGTGGTCCTTGGCGCAAATGTTGCAACGCGGTTTGATGTTGCAGTTTCGGGTACCGTGACCGAAGTTGAGGCACCTCTGACACTGCGTAACGTCTCGGCGGCCTCCTCGATAGGGCTCCCAACGGATGATAATGGAGAACAAAGAGCGGATGGCTCGCAAAGCGCTCAGTGTAACTGTCCCTTTTGGGAAATGAACCAGAAAGAGGCAGTCCGGGTATTTCCTTTCATTTTCATTTCTGCGTTTGATCGGATAGACAGCAATTGGGGCCAATTTGTACCGATCCTTGATTTCGGCACCGATCAGCTTGGGGTCGAAACCTGGCAAGCCTCTGATGACCACCTTGAAAGGCTTTTCCCCAGGAATGTCGTGGGTGAAGAACTCAGATTTAGAATTTTTCAAAAACTTCGTGGCCTTCTCAAAATCCACCTTCGTGTGGAGCATAACCTTCGTACCGATGCCGCATAACTTATATTCAGCTGCTACGCCCAGCGATGCAAAGTCGCTAATGAGCTTGTTGAGAGGAACGTTTTTCACTACCAGCGGGGGAAGCTTCACTTTCACCGTATTGGGGCTGGCAGAATCCGGAACATCAGTCGGCTCGCCAAAATCTCCAACGTCGCTAGCGTTTGTCACCGTGTCGCAGTCAGCCACGCTTTTCGAAGTGCAACTGCTTCCGCCTGGTTTCTTCTTTTTACTGCCTACTTCAGCAGCAGAGTTTTGTTTCGCAGGGCTCGAGCCTGCTCTTCTCTTTTTCTTTGACATCACACAGCGATGCAAGCGACGAACTGT
Source organism: Wyeomyia smithii (assembly GCF_029784165.1). NCBI lineage: Eukaryota > Metazoa > Arthropoda > Insecta > Diptera > Culicidae > Wyeomyia > Wyeomyia smithii. The sequence goes on from NC_073694.1 coordinate 162,048,459, forward strand.
CGCACAAAACGGAATAAAATTTTTAACTAACCCGGCTTTTCAGAAATAGAACTGTACTTCTCAACAGTCTGAGAGCGAATATGACTGCTGTCGTCGCTGTTCAGAACTGTTATAAGCGGCTTGGACTAAAACAGGCTCTTATATAGGGATGAAAATAGGAATGAATTATTTCACGTACGTGGTGGAATGATATAGCGATCATTTGATAAGCTCCACCTCTTTTTTCAGTTTCTAAAGTTTTTCCTCAGTTTCGTAGCACGGATGCACAAAAATGATTTCTTGTCGAGCCGGACCGATAGCACTCTCATTGAAGCAACAAAATAACATGTTTTGTGTCGTGTTGTGCAGCTTGGTTGAAGAAAATGTTCCCGTCCCCGTGTCGCATGTAAGCAGATTATTGCGTTCAGTAGACAGTATAGAGATAGTGTATCCAGCGAATAAACACCGATGGTGCTCTCACACACGCAACGGTTTTAACCCGTATCTTATTGCGGTTTGTAACATCAAGCGATTTCGTTTGCTCGCTGTTGCGTGTTGCATCATGTTGCAACTTGGCAGCTGGGAGATGACGAAATTCTGTTTATGCTGATTGATTGAATCGACTTCATATTAGCTCTGCATAGTCGGACTAACTGCTTTTGTGAAGGCGTACTAACAGGGAAATTTATTATTCAATGTCGGTTATGCTGATCGCAGCCTTTGCGCTGCCCCTACAGTGGGGGGTTTACTAAATAAAGTGAAAGTAAAAATTAGACAACTACAACAGAATTTGATTGCATCCCGCACAGAATGTCTGCTTGTGTTGATGCCAGAAAATTATTAACCTTCAATTATTTTTTATTTGCCTTGAAAAAAGCATGGTGTGGTTCAAAATCGGTTGCTAATTACAACCTTTGAGCTGCCCTAACATTGGGGGAAATAAGATACACGGACAACATGCACTGTGGAAGCTATTTCACATTCAGTAAATTAAACGGGTGCGACAAATTTAAATTGCTAGGATGCAACACAGAATGCTTGCTTGCGTTGACAAAAATTATTAACTTTCAATGACTTGTTTATTTGCCTTCAAAAAGGCATTTTGATTTCCGAAACTGGATTTCCTGATGGCAATCATTATGCTGCCCCAACACGGGGGGAATAATGGCTGTCTGGCGACACACGCTGAGAAAAACCGCGCTGCTCCTGAGACGTGGTGACCAACCACAGGGCTAGTGCTGCTGCTGAGGAAGGACGACTGCTGTTGTCGCTGTCTGATGCTACGCTATGCCACAGTTGTGGCCGCTATACGCTGGCCTATCCACAGCCAAGCCACAGTTGTGGCCGCTTCCGCTATCGATGGTACCCACTGCTGCTAAGGGAGGACTGCTGTCGTCGCTGTTCAGAACTGTTATAAGCGGCTTGGACTAAAACAGGCTCTTATATAGGGATGAAAATAGGAATGAATTATTTCACGTACGTGGTGGAATGATATAGCGATCATTTGATAAGCTCCACCTCTTTTTTCAGTTTCTAAAGTTTTTCCTCAGTTTCGTAGCACGGATGCACAAAAATGATTTCTTGTCGAGCCGGACCGATAGCACTCTCATTGAAGCAACAAAATAACATGTTTTGTGTCGTGTTGTGCAGCTTGGTTGAAGAAAATGTTCCCGTCCCCGTGTCGCATGTAAGCAGATTATTGCGTTCAGTAGACAGTATAGAGATAGTGTATCCAGCGAATAAACACCGATGGTGCTCTCACACACGCAACGGTTTTAACCCGTATCTTATTGCGGCTTGTAACATCAAGCGATTTCGTTTGCTCGCTGTTGCGTGTTGCATCATGTTGCAACTTGGCAGCTGGGAGATGACGAAATTCTGTTTATGCTGATTGATTGAATCGACTTCATATTAGCTCTGCATAGTCGGACTAACTGCTTTTGTGAAGGCGTACTAACAGGGAAATTTATTATTCAATGTCGGTTATGCTGATCGCAGCCTTTGCGCTGCCCCTACAGTGGGGGGTTTACTAAATAAAGTGAAAGTAAAAATTAGACAACTACAACAGAATTTGATTGCATCCCGCACAGAATGTCTGCTTGTGTTGATGCCAGAAAATTATTAACCTTCAATTATTTTTTATTTGCCTTGAAAAAAGCATGGTGTGGTTCAAAATCGGTTGCTAATTACAACCTTTGAGCTGCCCTAACATTGGGGGAAATAAGATACACGGACAACATGCACTGTGGAAGCTATTTCACATTCAGTAAATTAAACGGGTGCGACAAATTTAAATTGCTAGGATGCAACACAGAATGCTTGCTTGCGTTGACAAAAATTATTAACTTTCAATGACTTGTTTATTTGCCTTCAAAAAGGCATTTTGATTTCCGAAACTGGATTTCCTGATGGCAATCATTATGCTGCCCCAACACGGGGGAATAATGGCTGTCTGGCGACACACGCTGAGAAAAACCGCGCTGCTCCTGAGACGTGGTGACCAACCACAGGGCTAGTGCTGCTGCTGAGGAAGGACGACTGCTGTTGTCGCTGTCTGATGCTACGCTATGCCACAGTTGTGGCCGCTATACGCTGGCCTATCCACAGCCAAGCCACAGTTGTGGCCGCTTCCGCTATCGATGGTACCCACTGCTGCTAAGGGAGGACTGCTGTCGTCGCTGTTCAGAACTGTTATGAGCGGCTTGGACTAAAACAGGCTCTTATATAGGGATGAAAATAGGAATGAATTATTTCACGTACGTGGTGGAATGATATAGCGATCATTTGATAAGCTCCACCTCTTTTTTCAGTTTCTAAAGTTTTTCCTCAGTTTCGTAGCACGGATGCACAAAAATGATTTCTTGTCGAGCCGGACCGATAGCACTCTCATTGAAGCAACAAAATAACATGTTTTGTGTCGTGTTGTGCAGCTTGGTTGAAGAAAATGTTCCCGTCCCCGTGTCGCATGTAAGCAGATTATTGCGTTCAGTAGACAGTATAGAGATAGTGTATCCAGCGAATAAACACCGATGGTGCTCTCACACACGCAACGGTTTTAACCCGTATCTTATTGCGGTTTGTAACATCAAGCGATTTCGTTTGCTCGCTGTTGCGTGTTGCATCATGTTGCAACTTGGCAGCTGGGAGATGACGAAATTCTGTTTATGCTGATTGATTGAATCGACCTCATATTAGCTCTGCATAGTCGGACTAACTGCTTTTGTGAAGGCGTACTAACAGGGAAATTTATTATTCAATGTCGGTTATGCTGATCGCAGCCTTTGCGCTGCCCCTACAGTGGGGGGTTTACTAAATAAAGTGAAAGTAAAAATTAGACAACTACAACAGAATTTGATTGCATCCCGCACAGAATGTCTGCTTGTGTTGATGCCAGAAAATTATTAACCTTCAATTATTTTTTATTTGCCTTGAAAAAAGCATGGTGTGGTTCAAAATCGGTTGCTAATTACAACCTTTGAGCTGCCCTAACATTGGGGGAAATAAGATACACGGACAACATGCACTGTGGAAGCTATTTCACATTCAGTAAATTAAACGGGTGCGACAAATTTAAATTGCTGGGATGCAACACAGAATGCTTGCTTGCGTTGACAAAAATTATTAACTTTCAATGACTTGTTTATTTGCCTTCAAAAAGGCATTTTGATTTCCGAAACTGGATTTCCTGATGGCAATCATTATGCTGCCCCAACACGGGGGAATAATGGCTGTCTGGCGACACACGCTGAGAAAAACCGCGCTGCTCCTGAGACGTGGTGACCAACCACAGGGCTAGTGCTGCTGCTGAGGAAGGACGACTGCTGTTGTCGCTGTCTGATGCTACGCTATGCCACAGTTGTGGCCGCTATACGCTGGCCTATCCACAGCCAAGCCACAGTTGTGGCCGCTTCCGCTATCGATGGTACCCACTGCTGCTAAGGGAGGACTGCTGTCGTCGCTGTTCAGAACTGTTATAAGCGGCTTGGACTAAAACAGGCTCTTATATAGGGATGAAAATAGGAATGAATTATTTCACGTACGTGGTGGAATGATATAGCGATCATTTGATAAGCTCCACCTCTTTTTTCAGTTTCTAAAGTTTTTCCTCAGTTTCGTAGCACGGATGCACAAAAATGATTTCTTGTCGAGCCGGACCGATAGCACTCTCATTGAAGCAACAAAATAACATGTTTTGTGTCGTGTTGTGCAGCTTGGTTGAAGAAAATGTTCCCGTCCCCGTGTCGCATGTAAGCAGATTATTGCGTTCAGTAGACAGTATAGAGATAGTGTATCCAGCGAATAAACACCGATGGTGCTCTCACACACGCAACGGTTTTAACCCGTATCTTATTGCGGTTTGTAACTTCAAGCGATTTCGTTTGCTCGCTGTTGCGTGTTGCATCATGTTGCAACTTGGCAGCTGGGAGATGACGAAATTCTGTTTATGCTGATTGATTGAATCGACTTCATATTAGCTCTGCATAGTCGGACTAACTGCTTTTGTGAAGGCGTACTAACAGGGAAATTTATTATTCAATGTCGGTTATGCTGATCGCAGCCTTTGCGCTGCCCCTACAGTGGGGGGTTTACTAAATAAAGTGAAAGTAAAAATTAGACAACTACAACAGAATTTGATTGCATCCCGCACAGAATGTCTGCTTGTGTTGATGCCAGAAAATTATTAACCTTCAATTATTTTTTATTTGCCTTGAAAAAAGCATGGTGTGGTTCAAAATCGGTTGCTAATTACAACCTTTGAGCTGCCCTAACATTGGGGGAAATAAGATACACGGACAACATGCACTGTGGAAGCTATTTCACATTCAGTAAATTAAACGGGTGCGACAAATTTAAATTGCTAGGATGCAACACAGAATGCTTGCTTGCGTTGACAAAAATTATTAACTTTCAATGACTTGTTTATTTGCCTTCAAAAAGGCATTTTGATTTCCGAAACTGGATTTCCTGATGGCAATCATTATGCTGCCCCAACACGGGGGGAATAATGGCTGTCTGGCGACACACGCTGAGAAAAACCGCGCTGCTCCTGAGACGTGGTGACCAACCACAGGGCTAGTGCTGCTGCTGAGGAAGGACGACTGCTGTTGTCGCTGTCTGATGCTACGCTATGCCACAGTTGTGGCCGCTATACGCTGGCCTATCCACAGCCAAGCCACAGTTGTGGCCGCTTCCGCTATCGATGGTACCCACTGCTGCTAAGGGAGGACTGCTGTCGTCGCTGTTCAGAACTGTTATAAGCGGCTTGGACTAAAACAGGCTCTTATATAGGGATGAAAATAGGAATGAATTATTTCACGTACGTGGTGGAATGATATAGCGATCATTTGATAAGCTCCACCTCTTTTTTCAGTTTCTAAAGTTTTTCCTCAGTTTCGTAGCACGGATGCACAAAAATGATTTCTTGTCGAGCCGGACCGATAGCACTCTCATTGAAGCAACAAAATAACATGTTTTGTGTCGTGTTGTGCAGCTTGGTTGAAGAAAATGTTCCCGTCCCCGTGTCGCATGTAAGCAGATTATTGCGTTCAGTAGACAGTATAGAGATAGTGTATCCAGCGAATAAACACCGATGGTGCTCTCACACACGCAACGGTTTTAACCCGTATCTTATTGCGGCTTGTAACATCAAGCGATTTCGTTTGCTCGCTGTTGCGTGTTGCATCATGTTGCAACTTGGCAGCTGGGAGATGACGAAATTCTGTTTATGCTGATTGATTGAATCGACTTCATATTAGCTCTGCATAGTCGGACTAACTGCTTTTGTGAAGGCGTACTAACAGGGAAATTTATTATTCAATGTCGGTTATGCTGATCGCAGCCTTTGCGCTGCCCCTACAGTGGGGGGTTTACTAAATAAAGTGAAAGTAAAAATTAGACAACTACAACAGAATTTGATTGCATCCCGCACAGAATGTCTGCTTGTGTTGATGCCAGAAAATTATTAACCTTCAATTATTTTTTATTTGCCTTGAAAAAAGCATGGTGTGGTTCAAAATCGGTTGCTAATTACAACCTTTGAGCTGCCCTAACATTGGGGGAAATAAGATACACGGACAACATGCACTGTGGAAGCTATTTCACATTCAGTAAATTAAACGGGTGCGACAAATTTAAATTGCTAGGATGCAACACAGAATGCTTGCTTGCGTTGACAAAAATTATTAACTTTCAATGACTTGTTTATTTGCCTTCAAAAAGGCATTTTGATTTCCGAAACTGGATTTCCTGATGGCAATCATTATGCTGCCCCAACACGGGGGAATAATGGCTGTCTGGCGACACACGCTGAGAAAAACCGCGCTGCTCCTGAGACGTGGTGACCAACCACAGGGCTAGTGCTGCTGCTGAGGAAGGACGACTGCTGTTGTCGCTGTCTGATGCTACGCTATGCCACAGTTGTGGCCGCTATACGCTGGCCTATCCACAGCCAAGCCACAGTTGTGGCCGCTTCCGCTATCGATGGTACCCACTGCTGCTAAGGGAGGACTGCTGTCGTCGCTGTTCAGAACTGTTATGAGCGGCTTGGACTAAAACAGGCTCTTATATAGGGATGAAAATAGGAATGAATTATTTCACGTACGTGGTGGAATGATATAGCGATCATTTGATAAGCTCCACCTCTTTTTTCAGTTTCTAAAGTTTTTCCTCAGTTTCGTAGCACGGATGCACAAAAATGATTTCTTGTCGAGCCGGACCGATAGCACTCTCATTGAAGCAACAAAATAACATGTTTTGTGTCGTGTTGTGCAGCTTGGTTGAAGAAAATGTTCCCGTCCCCGTGTCGCATGTAAGCAGATTATTGCGTTCAGTAGACAGTATAGAGATAGTGTATCCAGCGAATAAACACCGATGGTGCTCTCACACACGCAACGGTTTTAACCCGTATCTTATTGCGGTTTGTAACATCAAGCGATTTCGTTTGCTCGCTGTTGCGTGTTGCATCATGTTGCAACTTGGCAGCTGGGAGATGACGAAATTCTGTTTATGCTGATTGATTGAATCGACCTCATATTAGCTCTGCATAGTCGGACTAACTGCTTTTGTGAAGGCGTACTAACAGGGAAATTTATTATTCAATGTCGGTTATGCTGATCGCAGCCTTTGCGCTGCCCCTACAGTGGGGGGTTTACTAAATAAAGTGAAAGTAAAAATTAGACAACTACAACAGAATTTGATTGCATCCCGCACAGAATGTCTGCTTGTGTTGATGCCAGAAAATTATTAACCTTCAATTATTTTTTATTTGCCTTGAAAAAAGCATGGTGTGGTTCAAAATCGGTTGCTAATTACAACCTTTGAGCTGCCCTAACATTGGGGGAAATAAGATACACGGACAACATGCACTGTGGAAGCTATTTCACATTCAGTAAATTAAACGGGTGCGACAAATTTAAATTGCTGGGATGCAACACAGAATGCTTGCTTGCGTTGACAAAAATTATTAACTTTCAATGACTTGTTTATTTGCCTTCAAAAAGGCATTTTGATTTCCGAAACTGGATTTCCTGATGGCAATCATTATGCTGCCCCAACACGGGGGGAATAATGGCTGTCTGGCGACACACGCTGAGAAAAACCGCGCTGCTCCTGAGACGTGGTGACCAACCACAGGGCTAGTGCTGCTGCTGAGGAAGGACGACTGCTGTTGTCGCTGTCTGATGCTACGCTATGCCACAGTTGTGGCAGCTATACGCTGGCCTATCCACAGCCAAGCCACAGTTGTGGCCGCTTCCGCTATCGATGGTACCCACTGCTGCTAAGGGAGGACTGCTGTCGTCGCTGTTCAGAACTATTATGAGCGGCTCCGGCTGAAACAGGCTCTTATATAGGCCAAATAGCATGTTTTCAATTGCAAGGTATATGATTCTGTCGACCGTGCTTGGGAAGCAAGCATATAACGACCAATCAGGGGTCGAAATTTTCGTTTTGACAAGGCTTGACTATTTTCAATAGTACAATAGTGTGAATAATAAAATTACAATTATCTTATTTTGGGAAGAATCTTAGAAGATTTTCCAATCTATTGCTGCAAGAACGAAGGAAATCCATCGAATACTAATCGGTTTATTAGCATTTGAAATTGGACATATTTTTCACTTTTTTCGGTTTTAGATTTTCATTTCACATCCCTATGTAGCCGAACTTCCTGAGAGAAGTATTCTACTTCAAAAAAACAATTATCTTCTTTTTACTTATTTCCACGCCGAAAACCCGAATATAGTACTTGATTATCTTGAAACATATACAATCCAGAAAACAAATACATTTTTGCATGAAAGATTACTCTATAAATCAGCAGTGTACATGTGTTCTGTTCAATGTTGATCATATTGTTCAAATTAGCCCAAACGTCGCTTGTCTTCATACTTATTTCCAGCAGGGTATTGAACTCTGGGAAGCGTCGGGGTTAAAAGTCGAACTTAAGGTGAGGACATCAATCATGCCATCCATAATGATTTAACAGGACATGTCCTGATTTCAAGATCCCATTTGAGCGTCCTGATTTCAATTTCATATTCTAGCACATGTCCTGATTTTCTTAAGATATTCAATTTTGTTGCGTGGCAATAATATGTACACGCAAAAGTTCAAACGTGAATCGACCATTGAATGTGTCCTCTCAATACGCACAAAAATTGTTCTGACTTCGCACAAAATATGTGTGAAATGCATAATACAACAGTTGTACAATGGATACCTTGGCAGAGATCGAAATCAGAAACTTTGATAATACGCTAGAGCTTCAAATGTGTCATGCCCAGCACACATTCGTTGTACAGATTTCAATCTTAATCATCAATTGTTCTATTTTCGCACAATATTGGTGTGGTTTTGCAACATACAATTTTTGCATGTAGAATTTTTGTAAATTTCTCAGTAACTTTTTTGATTCCGGAACACTGTGAACAAATGTTTTCTTCTGTTGAATCTCAGTGAGGTGATGAGAGAAATCTTCTAGGTGTTGAAATCTTTCAACATTCGGTAATTGTGAAGTAATAAGACAGTCCCGCATTTCAACAAAATGTCCCGCTTAGAAATAAGTCCTGCGAGCTCTCGAAACTTTGTGTGGCTCTTTGACCAGTATCATTTTACTCATTCATCTGCCACTTCACATCTATAACAGTCGATTTTAAAAAGCGTAGATCATATCAAAGGCAAAGTGTGCTTACTAACATTTAGCAGTTGTTACATGACCTTTCTGTTCATTGGGCACATACTTTGCAGCCAACTATCTTATATCTTACTATCTAGGTCTTAGGCTTAGATCAAATTTGAACCGAAAAAACGTGTCCTGGTTTCTATCTCCGACCGGATGGTATCTCTAGACCCTAGACATCGATTATTATCGGTCTCAGCAGATGTTATGTGCTGCGTTGATGAGCAGCGAGAATTTCATTCAATATTTACCTCCTTAATTTTCGAACTATCAGCAACGACGCTTCTTGCTGAGACTATATTTCAAAGCTCATCTTTCCTTGCTGGCTGTGTGAAAGTGCTGCTTGTAAACACGGCTACACTACGAAAGTGCTTTTGCTTCTCGCTCTCACATGCAGAATGCAAGGAGTGCTGTGTTGATACTGTGTACTGCTTTTAATTGTAATTGACTTAACGAGCTGTTTGTTCCTATGATGCATTTCCTCACCAACCAAGCATCCGGAGCTGCGGGTTAGAGGAAGCTCCATATATGTATTGAAATCCTATCCCATCCTTACCGCGCCAGGTTGCGATCCGGAACGGCGGACCATCAGCATTCACACACGACGGATTCGGGATGCTTCAGCGTTGGCCGGGTTGGTTTGGAAGTCAAAGCAGCGGCAGCGATGTTCTTTGGAACGGTGCCAAATGCGAAAATTGTTTACAGAGATGTTTGTTATTTTTGGCACACTCTAGAACTGTGCAAGCTCACACACACGCTCATACATACACAAACACATGTCCCGGCGCTGTGTGATCCCAGCGGAGCTGCCGTGCCTCGCACATATAGTGCCTTGTTGACGGGCACAGTCATTGGAAATTGTTGATTAAAGTTAATTTATGAAATTAGGAAACACGAAATTCGAAAGTTTTAATAACGCATGGCGTCTGGCTGGGATTTGTAATTAAAAGTAAACAACCGGGGTCTCGCGAAAGACACCCCAAGAGGCTACATGCTGTGTGAGACATTGAGCGGAAACTTAGTAGCGCTATGCTGTCTCCATGTGCGGATTTGGCAATGGACGGGGGCAAACAAGTGAATCATAAGTGCTGTGGTAAATTATACCTGAAGAAGCCAGAAATGGTTGTCTGTGATGTCATAATACCAAAATTTATGTCTTTCCAGTCCAATGCAATCCGGCGAAGAAAACGGCATCACAATTTGCCCTATATTCAGTAGCTGCCAATCAGGTGACCTTCTGTCATATTGTAACGTTTTGCACCACAAATGTAAACTACTCCTGAACATCATCCTATCGTTATCCTGAAGAAACCTGCCTTTTAACCCCACCTCACGCACATACACACACTCACAGCGAAGAATCGAAGCAATCAAATTCCTTATTCATTGTCAAAGGCGAATAAAGGACGAACAAGCGCTGTGCTGTGGCTAAGAAAAAGTTCCACAGCGGAAGTGCAGTTTCACGAATGCTGTTGTCGATTATGGGTGACTGCTTTCTATGTACTTTTTGCAAATTGCACACCACTGCCAGTGGTAAAGTTTCTGCCCGGTGATGCCTTGACTCGACCCACATTCTCGTTCGGATTTCCAACACACAGCGATACGAGCTCTGCGACGCAACAAACAACAGGAATAAGAATCACGATGACGATGAGCTATGTGCCAGATCCTGCTTGCGATCCGGCAGGAAGTGGCTCCAGCCCGGGGTCCTCAAGGGACACCGGGGACTGCGAAGGTTGGAGAAGTCACGGGATGCACTCGACAAGAATGCCGAAGACTTGTTTTCTTGGCATCGTTCAGCTGTTCGGCAGTTGCTAGTAAAACTTGCAACGTCGAACAGTACGATGCTTTATGATCTGAAAAATTGATAATAAATTCATAAAATCTGAAATGTGTTCAGCGTAATTTTTTCCCACTTTTGTTGCAGTCTACTTGTGCTTCGCTCTTCCCGTTCGGGGCAAAGGAACTCTCTGTAGGCAGCAAATATTAAAAAAAAATGAAGCGCTGTTCACTTCCGACGGTTCAACATGCTTTTTGAGAGGTTCCACACAATATTGAGAAATTTTATTTTGTTTTGGATTTTTTTTCTCGTATGTAAAATAGTGAGAGGGGGTGGCGAAGAATGTCTTGAACATTTCATGTTGGTTTTATTCCGCATTATTTGCAATTTACCGGCATGCGGTCGAAAAGCACACCGGTTGCTTTATTTTAACCGACAAACGGTTGGATCCGCGAGGGGATTTAATCCTTCCATTGCAGAAAAAGATAAATAAATCTAGGATAGGAAAACTGAAACTTCACTATTGTTGTGTCACGTTATAATATGTTACGAACTGAGTGTGTTTTTATAGAGGTTGGACACAAGTTCTCTGATGCTAAAATAACTATTTCGACTGGTTTATTGTTAGAAACCTACAAGCAATTAATCGTAATGAAATGACAAATTTCAGTTACCAAATTAGAGTCGATTGTACCCACATATATTGCTCGTGTGTCAGGTCTTACGCTTGATGTGCGTGTTGGCCACATACAGGGGATAGTCAAAATAAGTAGAACAGGTAAAATTTTTATTAATTTTGAAATGCTTCAACATTGCCAAATATAATTAGATTTTAACAATACGAACACTATTTAACTGAGAAGCTTTTGAAGTCTCATGACATGAGTATACACGCAAAAGCTGGACTGTGCGTAACCGCATCAATATTGCGTATTTCTAGAGCATTTTCTTTACTGCTTCGGAACCAGTACAACGATTGTGTGTTGTTCATAACGCATTTGGTGCTCTAGCGAATGTTCAATGTATTGGACGGCTCAAAATCCAAACACTTTTGAAGTATTAACCGGTGCTAGTATTGCCATGATGATTATATTGGTATTGGTAATATTTTACAGAATGCTGCTATCGTTAAAGCAGCGCAAACAGTAATCAATACTGATGATTTTGGTACTGACTAGGTTAATGCAAATATGAACTGATCGATTCACTATCATGAATCCGGTCATTCAAAAACATCATCGAATCAATAACAACTAACAAGACATTGGATTTGTTTAAACATTTTGCATTTAACGACGACTCTGGTTTTATTCATATGCATTCGGTTCCACGTTACTGGCACCAGCGTCAGTGAATTCGGTTGCAACGAGGCTCGCTATTGGCTGTTTCGGTCACTGACGGTGATTAGGAATGCACGAGCCTTTGATACGCACCGACTCGCGAAAGTTACCAGCGGTTTTTTGAGCGCCCCAAAACTGATCGTTTGCCCGAAACCGAAGTCTACCGAAACACCACCGTTTCCTTCTTAAAAATCTACGATGCTTCGACCAATCGCTAACCTTGATCCGGAACAGTCAGAAATGAATTGTGAAGTCTGCCAAAGGCAGGATGTGGATGAATCGGACACATTATTTTGCGATCATTGTCAGCGGTCGTTTCATATTGGTCGCTCTGCCGTCTCCGGAGAAGTAAGCGACGTTTCTTGGTGTTGTCCTGATTACGTGAACGGTGTTGGTGATGCTATGCTGCAAGAGGAGATTAATAAGTTCGAAGAGGAGAAAAAGAGGCAGAAGCAAAAGCTTGAAATGGAAAAGATTATACACCGCTTGCGACTGGAGTTTCAACAGGAGATGTTCGAGGTGCGCCATCAACTGGAAAAAGAAAAGCGGGAAATGGAACAGGAGTTTGAAAAGGCGCAAACGGGAGAGAAAATCGCCGAAGAGAAAGTTCATCAGAAGAAACTCGGGAAATTGCGGACAGAAATGAAGGAGAAACTGAAACAGTTAAAACTGAAAGGGAACAGGTACCGTTAATGAAAACGGTCAAGATGGAATTGATGATGCGGATAAAAATGTTAAAAAGGAAATATCAAAAAAGAAAAGGCAGGAGAAAGTAAAATCGGATACGTCGAAACCAGAAAAGAGAAAGTTCGAGAAGGAAAAGTCGAAGAAAGGAATGTTGGGCAAGACGGAACTGATACCTGCTGAATTTCAAGAATCCTATCAACAGCACTCAATCCCGAAAAAGGCCGGCCACAAAGACGACAGGAAGGTTAAGTCTGTTGAACACTTTCACGAAAAACCACAGCAAAAACGACACGCCGTTCAGGCATACCGAGGTTCCGAAGAAGAAAAATAAGAAAACGGCCGGTAAGACGAATGAAGATGATTCGGAGAGTGATGAACAAGTAGAAGAAGAGTCGTCCGAACAGAGCAGTGAAGAAGAAAGTTCCGAAAACGAAGAAAAGGACAATAGTTCTGACTGCGAGGACGAAAGCTCGGAATGCTCCGCGGAAGAAGAATAAGAAGCAGATGAAACGAGTTCCCGAAAAAAACACCATCAGAAACCGACAAAATCCCGGTTATCATCGCATCAGTTTCTGTTTCGGAATCTGCCTACTGTTTTCGGTAAGTTGGAAGAGTGGCCACTCTTCATAAGCAGCTATGAGTGATGGAAACGAAACGAATATGATGCAATCGTCATTTATTCATCACATGTACACTTCACGAAGTGTACAGGCCATGACTAAACTTGAATCCTCTCAACCCATAATGAAATGATTATATGGTGCATAGGTTTCTGGGAGAAAACAAACACATGACTAGACTACATCAGCTCTGAGAAGCGATTCGATCGTTGCGTTTGTCTCTCCATATGCCGCTAGTTAGGGGAAGAAAGGATAGCAACAGGAGAATATCATGTCGCCTGAACAGCAGCAGTGGTGTGGTGCGGTGAGAGGGAATGTGTGGGGGAAGGGACTACTACGGCAGCGGTTGAGTTTGAGCGAGAGTAGGAGGGCATACACTGTCATTTTCTGATCCCTCTGTGTAACAGAGACGAATAACTTCATATACCGAGTTGTGCACATTGAGAACCACGTGTTGTGGTGTACACTAATGAATAGAAATATATCGTAAAGAGGAAAGCAAAGAGGGAGCACCAGCATCGATACTTTGTGTTTCGCATACTGACGACGGTTTCAACGTATCTTAGGCTTGTTTTATGTGTATTCATTAATCGCTAGAGGTAATTTTTTTCCTTCGCTGGCTACGAGACGTCGACAAAAGCGTGTGGTTTCTCAGACGTGGAGAACTAATCGCGTCTCCAAGAGTGCCAGAGAGAAGAGGGACTGGAGGCGGTTCGAAGCAGACTTCTACTCCCAATGGCAGTCCCGAAGATCGTCGAAACCTTGCGAATGCTGTTTGGTCGTCCAGAAGCGCTTATCAACATGCTTTTAACGAAGATCCGCAACGCGCCCACTCCAAAAGCAGACAAACTGGCAAGTTTTATTAGCTTTGGGGTACTTGTTCAGCAGCTTGCTGATCATTTAGAAGCGACTGGGCTAATTAAGCTAAAGAGTTGATCGAAAAGTTGCCCGCAGGAACGCAAATGGAATGGGTGCGATATCGTAGGAAGTCGACAATCGTCACGCTAAGCACATTATCAGATTTTCTGTCATTTACTTGGCATAGCCGCGAAAACAGTCAGCGAACTGGAATTTCCCTTGTTAATTATTTAATTCATTTTAACCACAGTGAGGTTATTAACCTAAAATTCTTTGAAAAAGCACATGCTTTATATAACGTGCGTGTAAAATGGGAAGCTTATAGGAAGTTTGGCGGAGGTGGAAAGCATATCACTCAATGTCGTATTTGCCAACGTTATGGCCATGGTTAAAAGTTCTGTAACATGGACCAAAAATGCCTGATTTGTGGAGACTCTTCTCACAAAAAGGACACATGTCCTGTGAAAAAGAATAAAAATTTTCGCTGTGCAAATTGTAACGGCAACCATATGTCAAATTTTTATCAATGCCCAGTCCGTTTAGCAATTGTTAAGGCAAGGCAAAGATGACATAGCTGCATGCCACCACGGGTCTGCGCGTGGCGACCGCCGATGTCACGTTATATGGGGGCGACCGCTGACAGTACCTAAGAGCCCCGGAACAGCAGCGGGAGATTGCCTAGGGGTTGTGAGGGTCGGACGCTGGGCCGTCGACTCCTCGTAAATGCCACAATTACCCGGAAGCATCTCTGACGGAGCGAGTAGTGCCGCTCCCATCAACCAAATGCACTCCCTCGACCATTGGGGCCGACACCAGTAAGGTCCCAATTATGGCAACTGGCAGCGAACGAAATGGATTCGAGTCGGATACGATAAGGAACCATGACCAAGGGCTGGCACCTGCATCGAGCTCCCTTAATAAAGTCGCGTGACAGCGGCTTGAAACGGCGAGATGGTACCCGGTGCAGGGGTCTCCGTCCCGTAAAACCTGACAGTACGTTCCGCGTCCATTGCCTGGTGGGAATCAGGCAGAGAAGGATCAGATGGGGGGGAACTAGTCCTAGGACAAGATGCCCCTTTCCTGACTTACGCGGGCGGGGGCGTCATAGTGCTCATAAGGTGCTATGGCGACCCCCCTGACCCAGGGCCTCACTGCTTCGGCATAGATTACCATGGGACCATATATGCGACTTCTCATCTATGGACAAGGATAGCGGCTGGAAGGGGGACCCAATTAACAAAAATGAGCTCGAAAAACCAAAAAGAGACGCGTGCGGAGGGGGTACCAAATCCCTTCGCACGAGGTGGCATCCAGCGGTCTCCGCAGAAGAAGGCGGAGACGGATGCGGCGAAGTCTGGAGTTGGGAAACGGGCGAATCCGTCGGTGTCCACACCAGACATCTCGGTAGACGGTCCATTGCTAGTCAAGGCCGTCGAAAGGTGCATGGACAAGCGGCCAAGAGTGGCAGCGTTGTCCGAACAACTCGACGCTATAATCGAGTTCGCGGCGAATAGGCGGAATATCGCTGGCGGCCTGAAGCAGAGCCTCCTCCTGCTTCGGGCCACTATTGATGAAGCCAGGAAGGAGCACGAAGAACTCCTAGCTCGGGTGAAGGCGGCCGAGAAAGAGGTAAGGACCAGAAGGGCAACTGCATCTAAAGAGGTGCAGACAGACGCCCCCTCGTCTGCTCTACAGGGCAGGTCGCTAAGCGAACGAGGCAGTCCCCGGGGGAAGCGGCTCCCGGGAACCCCAAGAAACGGTTGGTTGTGCTACTCCCACGGGAGAACACACCAAACGGTTCAAGGTCCGCCGCGGAAACGGCACAAGTGGAGGCTACGGGCAACCCTTGGACTACTGTAGAGGGTAGGAGGCGTCGAGAAGGTGCGACGCGCCAAGACGGCGGAGGGGCCAGAGGACCGAAAAAGGTCAAAAAGGCGCGGAGTAGGGGTGATGCCCTCATACTCAAGACGGACGGGTCGAAATACTCAGAAGTCTTGAAGAAGATGAGGGGAGAAACCCAGCTCAAGGATTTGGGGGCGGATGTGCTGAGTATCCGCCGATCTCGCACTGGCGAGATGATACTTGAGCTCCGGAAGGACGCCAAGAACAAGAGGGCTACCTATAAAACGGTAGCTGAAAAGGTCCTAGGGAAGGAGGTGCAAGTGCGGGCACTCACCTCAGAGGTGACTCTCCAGCTTAAAAACCTGGACGAAATCACCGAGGGGTGCGACATTGTACAAGCCCTCAAAGCGAATTGCGGGGTGGAGGTGGCTAAGGAGTCAATCCGCCTCCGCAAAGGTCCGGCGGGGACCCAGATAGCTACCTTCCGACTACCGTCGGCGGATGCTAACCTGGCCCTGAAAGAAGGCAAGTTGAAGGTCGGCTGGTCTGTATGTCCTCTGGGCATACTACAGCAACCAGACATTTGCTTCCGGTGCTTTGAGGGTGGACATAAGTCCTGGACCTGCAAGGGGCCCGATGGGAGCCAGTTGTGCAGGCGATGTGGAGGTGCAGGCCATAAAGCGAAGGACTGTGGGGAGTCTCCCAAGTGTATGGTATGTTCCGGGAAACGGGACGCCAAACACTTTATGGGAGGCCCCAGGTGCCCAGCCGGTAAGCCGGCTGCGAAACCACTGGCGTAAGGGTGACGCAACTGAACCTGAACCATTGCTTCGCGGCTCAGCAGCTGCTACACCAAGCAGCCACTGAGTCTTTGTCGGACATCGCCATCATATCTGACCCCTACCGCATCCCTCCCGGAAACGGTAACTGGGTTGCGGATAAGTCCAGTATGGCGGCCATATGTACGACCAGCAAGTTCCCGGTTCAGGAGGTTGTCTCAACCTCAGAAGAAGGGTACGTAGTTGCTAAGGTGAACGGAGTGTTCTACTTCAGTTGCTATGCTCCGCCACGTTGGTCTACCGAAAGGTTCACCCTGATGGTCGATCTCTTATCCATCGAGCTAACGGGCCTAACGCCGTTGGTGATGGCGGGCGACTTCAACGCTTGGGCTGTTGAGTGGGGAAGTCGCTTCACGAACCAGAGGGGCCAGATCTTGTTGGAGGCTTTGGCAAAGCTCAACCTAGATCTGGCCAACGTCGGGAACAAAAGTACATTTAGCAGAAATGGCGCGGAGTCGATCATCGACGTGACGTTCTCCAGTCCAGGACTGATCAAGAACTGAAGGGTAGACGATGGCTACACTAATAGCGACCACCAGGCGGTCTGTTATAGTGTAGACAACAACAAGAGGCGGCAAGCGACGAGTAGGGCCAGCACTACGTTCGCCCGCGGGTGGAAGACATCGCATTTTGATGCCGAGGTATTTGAAGAGGCAATAAGACGAGAGCGCGAGGGGGGCAGTCGGCTTCGCGACGCCTGACCAACTAGTTTCTATGCTATCTCGGGCGTGCGACGCCACCATGCCTAGGACTCGCCAACCTAGGAATGGGAAGCCACCGGTCTACTGGTGCACTGACGAGATAGCGGACCTTCGCAGTTCGTGCCTCCGTGTGAGACGGAGGATGCAGCGTGCGCGAACAGACGAACAGAGGACATAGCGCCGCGCAGCATTCAGTTCTGCCAGATCGACGCTGAAGAGTGCGATTAAGGCCAGCAAGAGGGCCTGTTTCGATAGGCTATGCGCGAGTGCCAATACGAACCCGTGGGGTGACGCCTACAGGATCGTAAAGGCCAAGACCAAAGGCGCGCTGGCGCCTGCAGAGCGATCACCAGCGTTGCTGGAGCGAATCATCGAGGGACTCTTTCAGCGCCACGAGCCAAGTCCTTGGCCTCCGGCGGTATCCCTAACCTGGCAATCAGGCTGGTGATATAAACGGCCCCCGGGCTGTTTCGAGTAGTCATGCAGAGGTGCCTGGATGACTGCCTCTTTCCGGATAGGTGGAAGCGGCAGAAATTGGTCCTACTGCCGAAGGCTGGGAAACCACCAGGTGACTCATCGGCATATAGGCCTATCTGCCTGCTAGACACGACGGGCAAGGTATTTGAGAGGATTATCCTCAACAGACTCGTGAGGTACACAGAGGGTGTGAACGGTCTGGC